>NW_024104361.1:600000-1145391 GCF_003945595.2 Pipra filicauda
TGGCAAAATGAGTCCCAAGTAACTACACCACATCCACCATGCCAAGGGATTCCATCCAAAGCCCGTGTCTAGCCTGCAAGGAAGCCCACCCTTCCTTCAACAACCCCCCCGCTGACCAGGGCATGGGATGCTCTTCTCCCGCTTCCCCTTCCATCTCAAACATCATTAGCAAAGGATCATTTCCTTCAAATAAAGGTCACCCGCCAACAAATGCCTTTTGCCATGCCCTGACAGCAGCCTTCAGCTCTTCCCTCACCTTGCCTAAGGTTTTTCCAACTTTTTCCTCAGTCCTTCATGTGTTTCCAGGTACCCCATATCCCAGCTTGTACGCCCGTGGTCCCTCGAGCAGCCGAGCAAAACCTGTTTTCCTATAGATCTGCTCCAAATGCTCCCACCCACGTGGCGTTTGTGTTCCCCAATAGTAGGTGGAAAGTGTTATGCTGTTGATGCTTTGGGTTGGTTTGTTTTTTTTGTTTTTTTTTTAGTGGGATATTAATAGATCCCTCTCACTGGCCGACTAGCTCGCCTAGATAAAAACTTTATTGCTAATTTCCTAATCAGGCGGGCGCTTAATTACGAGACATCTCCTTCTGAGTCAGAGGGGGAGGGATGCAGACACACAAACAGCACGACAGGAAAGGGAAAAAAAAAAAAGTCTGGATTTTTATAGGAAATCAAGCTAAAAAAAGAAATCCCCTCCCCCCCCCAAACAAGCAAACAACAACTGAAAAAAACCACAGAAGCCATCCAGCCAAAAGATAAATCCGTGGGGAATTTTTGTATCTTTGGCACAGGAGCTCCTCTTGGTGTGGGGGACAAGGTGATGCTGTGCCCTGCGGTCCCTTTGGACGAGGGGCTGGAGCCCACGGCCGCTCCCGGGGGTCACGGCAGTGCCTCCCCCCTCCCGTGTCCCACATAGAGCTCGGTCCCCATGGGCTGAGAGCAGATGGTTACCAAGCTGACAGGTTGCAAACAGCTCCGTGGAGCCGGTTGGGGAAGCACATACTGTCTCCGTGCCTTTAGTTTTGGAAACAAAAGATGTCTCCCAGCTAAAAAAGTTTGCTGGGAGACCTCGGCGCTCCTTCCTGTCTTCGGATTTCTTTTTAAAAGCACTTTCATCCAGCTCACATCGCTCGGGTCCAATGTCTGCACAACTCTCCAGGCTGCCTGCACAGAACATTTTCCACTCTGAGAAGGGAAAACAGACCTTTTCCTTTGACTTGCCTCTCTATAGCTGGAAGGAGACTGCAAGGACAGCCACGGTGCAGGGCACATCACCCTTGCTTTTCCAGCAGGCTGCAGGCACTCCCTTCCCAGCAAAAATTTCTTCCTGTCAGGCTTGCAAACACCATGAACTCAGGACAACCCAGAGGAGCTTCTTCCCAGCATCCTTGTTGTTTATTTATAGGAACCCCAAGGCTTGAAAACAGCCCTGGACCCCAGCCCTAAATACACTGGACAGGGACCCAAATCATCTCTTAGTGTGGGTTTACTTTGCTAAATCATCCTTTGCTAGGCCACGTTGGACAACCCCTCCACACCTACCGGGATGCAAAGCGCAGCCAAACTGCAGGATTCTGGCTTCCTTGGCTTCCCTGCTGGTTTTAGCTCTGCAACTCGACCCTTGCAGAAACATATGGTTTGTATTCTCCCCCCCTAAACCTTCCACAGACTCACACACGCTCTCCTTCCCCCGCCTCCCCTTGGCACACAAACCAAGGCCCTTTTCTCTTTAAGCGAGGAATGGTGCCGACAGCGCTTCCCATCCCTCTCCGAGGGAAGGAGACGGGCACAGGTGGAGCGGGAGAGGCTGCAGTAAAACCCCTCGGCCGAGACTGCTAAGTGGGCTTTGCTGTTCCATGCAGGGGTCATTAACATCCCGGCTGGATCTGCTGCGTCCCCTTATAGCCAGTCCATAAATACTGATGGAAACAGAGCTAGCATGTCACTGGGATGTGGAGATGGAAAGGGAGGGGGGCAGCAAGTGCATGCACAACAAGGAGCCACTCTACAAGGGAAGCTTTTCCTTCCCCAGCCAGCCAGGGACCACATCCAACCTCATCCCTCTGCAAAAGACAGGAACAACAGCATGCCTTTGGGATGCAGGGATGGCAAGCGGGTGCAGCAGTGCCAGCGGTCAGAGGAATGTTCAGGGTTAAGCAGCAACTTCTCCTCCTCTTTTCCCCTCTCTGTGTGCAAAAATCATCTTTTATCTTCCTGTTAGGCAGTTTTCATCTCATTTTCTGCTTCATCCAGCAGCCAGGCTTTTCCCCCCTCAAAATGACTACGGCAGCCTAAGCTGGTTTTTGTTCAGCCCAGACCAATCCAGCGGGAAGCAGTAAGAGGGATTTTTATGGAGCATTAGTTTGCCTTCGTGAAAAGCGAGGCCTCACCTTCCCCCAGCCCGCGCCGCTGGGTGAGGTTAAAAATTCACAGGGGCGCTCAGACCTGCTTCTTTCTCCCAGTGTCCCCAAAGCACTGCAGTGGAGAGGAGGCCTTGCGGAGCCTGGGAGGGTGTGGAATGGATGGATGGACGGACGGATGGATGGACGGATGCCCCTGGCCAAAACAGCGCCGGCTGTGATGGAAACCAGAAGCCTTGTGGTCTGTGAGCCCGACTGCCTTCCCAAGGCATACCGAGCATTGCTGGAGTGCCTGTGTGCCCCACACCACCCTCCCGGCCACCAACCCCGGGGCAAAAAAAAAAACCCCAAATCCTCTGAATTTGTATATTTTCAGCAGCACAGGACCAGCAAGCCTGACAGCTTCTTGGAGCATGAATTCCCCTCAGCAGGTATTAAAAACCACACTTTAAAAAAAAAAAAAAAAAAAATCTCTATTTTTGACCTGTTCTGCGTTTAGGATCAGCGTTACTCAAGGTTTTAGCTGGACAGATGAGGCCCTGCAGTAACCTGTGGCTTCCCCTACTGCTTATCCCTCAGGATCCTTCATCATAGGCTGCGACCCCATCTGCAAAGCCGGCGTGTGGGTTTTTCCATCCCCGGCAGGACCAGCCCCAACACGCCCCAGACTCCCAGGGTTTTGCTATAAACTACAAAGGAACCTGCCCAATTCGCCCCAGTTTGCATAACCAGTTTATCCCAAGCATTTGTTTTAAAAACTCAGCTCTGGTTAGTCATTGTTCAGCCCAAACAGAACCCAACCCTCTTCCCAGCTTTTGGATCTAGCTTTTCCAGCTTTGGGCACAGCCAACATTTTTATCTTGGTGTATAAATTTTAGAGTCTGAAGTATGTGCCTCAATGCCCTTTTTTATATATATACACACATGTATATTTTATATATATAATATATATATATGTCAGGGTAGCTGAAGGACCCACAACCCAGGATAGGGATTAACCAGTAGGCTCTAAGTCCTGAAATCCAAAACTAGTCATTCACCAGTAGCAAATGATTTAGCACAGACACACATGGAAAAAAAAACAAAAAGAGGGACTGAAAAGGGGAAGAAAGTCAGTTTTATAGCCCTTGGCAGCCCACACCCCACTTCCTCACACTCAGGATCCCGGTCACCCGAGCAGCTCTGTGCTGCTCAGCTCCACAGCCAAATCCCCTCTCCCGAAACAAATCCCTTTAGTGCCGACACCGGAGCGCGGAAAGAGGCATTTGCAAGGCTCTGACTGCAGAAAAGCAGCCAAAATGATGTGCAAGGGGAATCAGGCATCCTGCAGGAAAACCTGCTTCCACAACTGAGTCAGCATCTCTTCCTGAAGACCAGGGGAGGACGAGCAGAACCGCAGACCTGGTGGACACGCGCAGATGGACGTGGAAGGAGAGCCCAAAATGCCACCTCCTCTTCTTTCCAGCCCAAAGTGGGCCTGGCAATGGTGACAGAGTTGGGCGTGCACCCAGCAGTGATACCATGTCACCAAATCCTTGTCCCCTAAACACAGACCGATGCAACTCAGAGGAGACCCTACAGAGCTGTGTAGGGACATCCCAGCGAGGAGCTGGGAGCACTGGGAACAGCTTAATTCCAGCCTAATTCAGACTTCCAGCAATACTTGGCCCGCTCTACGGAAATGTCCCCCAGTCAGGTCCCAGACAGCAGAAGAGACAGACATTTAAGCTTCTCCAAGATAAGCTGGAAGAGAAAACCCTTCAATGAACCCCGTCTCCGGCACAGCGACCCAGACCGCCGATTACTTTTAATTGCTGCGTAATTGGACTCGAGAAGCCATGCTTTCATTTTAAGCCTGTCTCCACATTTCACATCTGTCAAAGTGGGAAAGAAAAACCTTCAAAAATAATATTCCAGTGCAGGAACACCATAGCAACATCCAGCAACTGCAAAAAGAGCTGCGGCAGTGGGGAGGCAAAGGTTGCACCCCCAGCCTGTTTGGGATAAACAGGGGTGGAGGGAGGCTGCTGGATCCCACACCTGGGCAGTGATGGCCCCAGGCCAGCCCACAGCAGACAGCCTGGCCACACTGCAGATCCACCCTCATGACCAGCACTAATTACTACCTTCACTTGCAGGGCCCTGCAAAGCCTTCAGAGATGCCCCTTCAGGTGAGGGTGGGGACGCTTGCTCGGCTCCACAGATGAAAAGGAAGCAGCAGACCACATTATTTTTTTTTTTCAGTTGTTTTAAATAGCAACCACTTTCTGGCTGCTGGAAAACACCCTCCTTCTGTTCTTCAAGCCAACCCAAACAGATGGAGCCAATAACGCAGCTGGGTGATGGCATAGGACGGCGAGGTCTCCACAGGGGGAGATCAGCCCCTGCTCACAGACCATGAGAGGGGAGGCCACACCCCACAATGACGGCAGGGAGGCATCAACCCAGAGGAATGAACTTTATTCCATAAAACCCTGTTACACAATCACAGAATCACTAAGGTTGGAAAAGACCTCCAGGGTCATCGAGTCCAACCTCTGACAAAACACCATCTTGCCAACCGTGGGATTGTCCTCCATTCCAGTCGCTCTCAGTCCTCCAAATAGCAGTCACCATCACCTGAAGGAAGTATTCCAATTTCCCAGATATCATGTGAGTCCACTGGAAAACTGGACGGTCAGTGAAGCAAGGTCTTCCACTGAGGACCACCCTGGTGCCTTCAACCACTGCTGGGTGGATGTGCCCATGTGTGCCCCAAACCTCACAGCCTAGAAAGCATTGAGGACACTTGCTGACGGCAATATTGCATCCCAGGCGTGTCCCTTCTCCCATTTAAATCTGTCCCGAGGAGTTTCTGGGCTCTCCAACCTCCTGCCTAAGGAAAACTCCCACGCTATACAATGCAGCACAACGCTTTAATAGCCTCCCGCCTCCGCAAGCCACCCGGCCGGGAAGCCTGGGTATGGTCTGACACGTCTCATCCCTCCCTGTCACTGCCCCAGGAGGTGTAGGTGCATCCAGGAGCCCACCCAAAGGTGCTGCTCCTTGTTTAAATCCTGGAAGAGGACCTGCAGAGGCATTTCAATGCTGTTGAAGAGGAGGGAGCATGGCGAGAAGGGAGCAATCAGGGGTCACTTCCACGCCAGTGGCAGCTCCCAGGGATGAGAGTTGGTCCACAAAGGGAAGGCTCACAAAGCAACAGCAGTAGTACAAAGTCTGGGTGAAGAAAACCTTGCTCTCATCTCAGCTGTGCCCTCATCTCCCACCCTTTAACAGCCACCACGTCCGTCCCCACACGACTCCAACAGGGAGGGATGCCCGGTGGGGAGGAGCATCCTTGTGCCTTATAGGAGCATTCCCCGTGCCCCATCCTGCACTCAAACCTTCTCACACACGTTTTACCTGCACCTGGACAGCCATTTGGTCCAATAGATCAAGGTGTGCTGAAACTCATCCCTAGGACAAGCCAAAGCACCCAAAAAACCCCTGTGCCTGCAGTGACATCAATATCAAGAGCATTTCTCCACCTCTATGGAAGCTTTGCAGGGTTTTTTCACTCCCCACACCTCTTTCCAGCATCCCATGCTATCCACCTGCATGGATTCTCCAGCTGGGGATACTCCTGCAGGGCCCCAAAGCCCACCCATCTGCACTGGGATGTCCTCACCTCTCCTCCTGCGGTGGCCCCGCTCCAGAGGAAGGCAGATGGATCTAATACGCATTAAACGTCTCAAAATGGGATTTTCCACGCTCTTTCAAAGGGAAACAATCCCTCAGCTTTGGTGCTCGGCATAAGCTTGTGAAGGAGGGGAGCTGGGGGGCAGCAAAGGTTATTCATGGGGTCTTTATGGAAACCACCCTGGCGGGACCCCCCGGAAGCATGAGAGATGCTGGGATCTGACTTTTGTGTCTGGCTCCATGACAGGGTTGTACCGATTAGGGTGGCAGCCTGTGCTCACAGCCCTGGGTATTCCAGCTGGGAAGGGATGGCTTGTGGTGCTTTTCCTCCTTCTCCTTTATTCCCATAAGATATGGGAATAAACTGGGGAGAGAAGCGAGGGCAGCCATGCTCTAGGTATGTATGTACAGATATTATGGACTGCTGCAGACAGACTGTGGTGTAAAGGGAGACTCCCACAAATCTGTACAGGTCTTGTTCCTCACCTGAAGGGACTCACTCCCCCAAGGAAAGGGACAGTACAGGCCCAAAATGCCAGGAGAGAAAAGCTCCGCTCAGTTTTCTCCTTGTACAACCAGGTATATTATTACTCTTAAGTAATAATATCAGTGTCTCAACTCGTGTCCTTCATCTCCCAGGGTATGAGAAAAGACAACAAACAACACAACACACCAGCACTGCCTTAAACTGACACAACAAGCAAAGCCAGAGGGGAAAAATAGCTCAAAACCATTTGATTTTTAAATCTGGGGGGCTATGTCAACCCCATCCATCCAGACCAAGCCCTGTGTGGCAGGTAATGGGATGCAGCTCCTGATACATATTTCACCTAGATAAATTCAGCTCCAGGAGGAAACTTTATGTCATGGTCACAGTCCAATTTTGGGAATCCTATGCCACTGCCATCCCCATGCTTATACCCCACGTGGCTCCACAGCCATGCCCAGGGCTTGGGACCTGGTAATTCCTCCTCCCCCAGCAAAGAGCCATGTCAGCAAGGAATTAGCTGGAAAGGGAATATTTCCCAGCACCTAAATGAGCGAGAGCTTGGCCATTAATCCCCAGTGAAGAGGGACTGAAGCAGGAGGAGAGAAGACACAGAGGCCTCCATGTGTGCTCCAGGTAGGCAGGAAGGGAAGGAGCCTGGCAAAGCCCAGGGAAAGATGGGAAGGAGAGTTCACACCAAAGAAAAACACGCTTTTCCCCCCTCAAGCTGTAAGACAGCCTGCCTGCTGCTGAGCATCGCAGTGACATGGGGATTGCTTTGCTTCCGTGCTTTTTCCCCACCTGAATTTCCCGGTGGTGGGCTCCACAGAGAAACACTGGGCTACCTGCAGGGACACAGGGAGCCAAACTTGTCATCACAGTCCCTCTACCAGACTCACCCCAAGATGCACCCCTGGCCATCAAGAGTTCTGTTCAAGGCTTACAGCTTCAACACCCCCCCAGTTACACCAGGCAGCAGTGCCTGCACCCCCAGTTTGGGGCCCCATCGCCTCAGGCGTTTCACTCCAAACCTAACCCAGCTATGACACGTCTGTGTGGGTCTCAGGAAGCCCACTGAAACTGGGAACAGCCCCCCAGAAAGTGGGAGAAGCCACCCAAGGCAGCAGAGAGCAGAGGAGACTCGAGCGGGGCCACGCTGGGCTGCAGCAGGGAGGGACTCGCAGGAGATTAAAGGCAGAGTGCAGGACACGCTGGAGCAAGCCCCGTGCTAAATAATTCCTGCTTCCCTTCCCTTCCCTTTCCTCGTTTTCCAGCGTGGCTTTGCCCAGCCTTTCCCAGCTTGGCTGGCATTAGATCTCAGGGCTCCGACTGCCTTTCCCTCACCTCCATGCAGCCGATGAGATCCAGAGGTGCTGAGCCTCCCCAGCAGAAATAAAAAAATAGGGGTTTGAGCCCTTACATGGAAAAAAGAAAACCAAAAAAAAAAAAAAAAAGGCAAATAGCAGAGGGATAAAAAAAAAAAAAAATCCCCTAAAAATCCAAGCTCAGCAAACATGTGGCTGCTACCAGCCCAGCCCAGCGGTTTGGGACGGGAACGGGCTCCGGAGGAGGAGGAGGGGACGGCAGCTCTTCCCCTCCGAGGAGCAGGTCTGGGGCTGCCAGCCCAGCGCATTCCTGCGCCGTGAGTCAGGCCTCCGAAAAACCAGGAGGCTTCAAAAATAATACTCTGTGCAGCCTTTGGGATGCTTGCTTGCCTTCTGAATCCCCAGCCTCCCCCGTTTTAGCACTTTGCTCCCCAATGGGACCAAAACTGATTTATCCCAAAACCCAGCTGGGACCCTCAAGAACAACATCACTCTCTGTGCAGGGAGCCCCAGTGTGAAGCTAAAAGGAAACCCACACTCCAGAGCTGCCTCGACAGTAAAAATCCAAGCATCAGCCAAGCCTGCAGGGCTGCAGGGACAGGGAGAGGGAGGATTTAGGGAGTGTTAGGGAGGGTGCTGCATCCAGCGAGGGGCCTCCAGGCTCCCACCAAGAGAGGTCCCTGGGAGGGTGGGTGTGAAGCCAGAGCAGCTCTATGGGGCTTTCTGCCTCTCCCAAGCCAAAGCTCTGCAATTCCCAGTCCTAGTGCAGGTCATACAGGATTTTTTCCAATGCTCCAGCCTAACGTGAGGAGACACATCACTCAAAAGCTACTGGTTCACCAATCCTGGGACACCGTGAAGGCTCTGGTTTGCTTGGGTGGTTTTTTTTCCTTAAGGTTCTGAGCTCTGGCAGTCCCAGGGAAGGATTGGCCAAGGTCCCTTCAGCCCAGGATGCGCAGCAGGAATCACAAAATGCTTTGGGTTGGAAGGAACCCTAAAGTTCATCTAGTTTCAACCCCCTTGCCACAGGCAAGGACACCTCTCACTAGACTGGACTGCCAAGGACTCTATCCAACCTGGCCCTGAACACTTCCAGGGATGGAAGCTCCAGGAGAAACAAGTCTCCATGTCCCCAGACACAGGTCCCCTCACAGACCCCAGCACCCCATGGGCCAGGGCTCTGTCAGCTTGGTGCCACCGTGATGCTGTGACTCACGGGCAGGGGTGTCTTGCACAATACAACTGATTACAGCAAATTACAGCTTTGCATATTATGGAAAACCAAACTTGGAGCCAGTGGGCCTTAAAATGCTACGGAGGAGCAATGCCACAGAGGGGCCGATGGCAGCCAGTGAGCAGCTCAGGCATCCCCCACAGCCCTGATAATCCCCCCTTCCCATGGTGAGACGAGTGGGATGGCAGGAGGGGGCAGAGGGGATGGGCTAATGATTTATTTCCCCCCCTCTCTCCTGCTCCAGCAAATGTTTTCACTCGCATTAGCATCGCTAAAGCCGGGAGGATATAAGTGAATAGGAAACAGCAGGAACCTGTGGCTTTATGGCACCAACATCTGCTGTAATGAACTCCTCACAGACTCCATACAGCCCCTTCCACCCTCACCTCCCAGCCTTCCTGCTGCCTTCCTGGCACCCGCCTGCCAGCCTGGCTTGGCCCAGCAAAGCCCAGCTCAGGACTCTCCTACGATAACCTACGAGGCTGGCAGGATGATCCTCTGGCCCCAAACACACTGGGAGGGAGAGAGCTGTGGGGCTGAGGATTTAAAAGTGCTGCCACTGCTAGAAATGGAAGGAAAACCAAGCTCCTTGAAGCATCTTGGCTTGCTTAACTGACCCAAAATACAGATCTGTTTTTTAGATATTTTTATATATATTATTCCTGTACAGCTAGGACAGGGATGGAAAGGGAACTAGCATGCACAGCATCCAAGGGACCCATGGGATATACAAAGCAGGGAGATAAAGGACACAGATGGACTCTCCAAGCAAACTCCTTACAGGGTCAGCAGCCGTGTGCTTGTGCTTTCTAAACAGAGAAAATGCAAGCTGGATTTCGCCTCTACCCCCCCCAACTACCACTTCCAAGAGATTCTGCCCTCTTTAAATCAGTGTTTTCCCATTTCTCTCCTTTTTTTGTTGTTGTTGTTTCGGTATTTCACCCTGCTGCTATCATACACAGAGAGCACCCCCTTCTAGGAGAGAGAAGGCTCCATAACCAACCAGCTACAGGAGAAAGAGACAAAACAAAAAAAACGGAGCAGATCCTTCCACATACTACTGTCCTTAAGCCTCCACTTCCAAAGGGCAGGATTGGATGAGCAACAGGTCTTGGAGCAGCTCTGCCCTGGCCATCTGCTCCCGACAACAGCAGCAGGCAGGCAGCCTCCTGCCACCACTGTCCTCACAGCTCACAGTGATGCTGATATCCCTTCCTCCCCAGGTGTTTTCCCACTGGTGATAGAGCAGAAGGATGGAAGGACAGTCCTTCACCAGGATGGCAGTGCCACACTGTCTGCAAACCCCTTTGTCAGCTAAGTGCCCCCCTCCAGCATCACCCTCGGGGTTTCAGCCACCCTTCTGCAGCCTCCGTGCAGCCCTCGAGGAAAGACCCTCACCTCAAGCAAGCTCCAAATCCTCACACAGTTTTCTCCTATCCAGAGGTGCACGCAGAGGAGCAGGAGGAAGCCTGGCAGGTAAAGCCCCAGGCTCAGGATGGGGGGATGTGCTGGGAACTGGGATTCCCCCAGCAGCAGTCCAGGGGATGGATGAGTGGACCAGCTGCTTCTGGGCTTCAGACCCACACCCAAAACAACACTTCTCCCCCTGCATTGCAAAACCCAACACAAACAATGTGTACATTCTCTGTTATCAAAAGAGAAAATTGTTTTCTAGGTGATGGCTCTCCCTCCCTCCTTAAAACCAGGCAAGGATGGGGAAGGGAGCGGATGATCACCGGGTCTCGGCTGCCTCCTCTGCATCATCACATGCCACCTCTACACAACACTCCTGGAGAAACGCTAATTATAGCTCTACAGCTAAAAACTTTATTATACGCAGACATACATATGCCAGATTACCAGCGTGCCTTGAGAGAGCTCCCCAGGCTCAAACTCAGCCGGGTGGGTCAGGTTTAACTTGTTTGGTTTTTTTTTTTTCCTCATTCCCTCCCTCCCTCCTGCCCAGTTTTATTTCAACCCCTGCGTGAACTCGGTGCACACAAAAATAAAGAGGACAGAGCCAGGCACAGGGGTCCTGCACCACCAGCCCAGTGACATCTCACCCTCCCCTCGGCATCCCCACTGCTTGGTCACAGCTAAACCCTGCCCCGCAGCAGCCTGGCTAATCCAGCCCTCCCAAACCCATCCCCAGCATCCCACTCCATGTTGAGCCTCCGGGCCCCTCACTGCCCATCCCTACACCCCGGCACCGCTCCCAGCCAAGCAGGACACCAGTTGCCAGCCCTCAAACCTCTCCCTTCCCAACGAGGGAGAGTTTCTCCCGGCTGGAAGATGCCGCTGCAGGAACGTCCAGGCCACTGAATAAGTCAATAGTGCCATTCCTGTTTCCCATTCGCCCAAACACACTGGATCTTTGTGTGGCGGAGGCGGAAAAAATATTAATCTAATTAAACTCCCTCCCTAAAATTCCTCGTCACCTTAATTACGCTTCAGAAAAGAAGGCTTGGTTCATTTTCCTAGAAAATCAGCTTGTCAGGAGACGCTTTCAACTCCTAACAAGACCGATCTGTGCTTTGCAACGTGTCCTCAAACCCTCGCCAGAAGCTGCGGGGAGCGAGAGATCCCGAATTCCCACGGGGATGACTACCCTGCCCATCACGGTTATGGTCTCTTCCAACCTCTAAAAGCCATCAAACTTTATGGGGCTCCACTTCTGAGCTCTACACTCGAGCACGTCTTTTTGCACCTGGAGAATAAACACCCGGCACCTTTGCTTTGCCACCGCCGGAGGATGACAAAGGACAGAGTCCCGAGATGCTGAGGATGTTCGGGAGTTGTGGAGTGGGTGTGGGGGGAAAAACACAGCTGAAAGGCTGAATTTGATCACAGGAGTCCTAACGAGAGAGGGCAGCAGGAGAGAGGTGGCTCTGTTTCTTGTCTGTGGCAGGGATTACTGACGGAAGGGCTGGATTTAAGTGCATCTCAATCACGAGATTGCGTTGCGCACAGGAAACTTTGAAGAGCCGTAGGAAAAGACCACTTGGCTGCCTGGCCATCAGTGGCTCGGCTTATGAAAAAGCAGATTTATAAAAAAAAAAAAATAGATTAAAAAAAAAATCCAGGCTGAATAATCACTTCTTTGACACGCCGGGGAATCGCAGCTGGCGATACTACAAAAACAGGGCTGGGTTTGTTTTGCTTTTGCTAAGAAAAATAAATATATATATATATATACAGAGAGAGAGAGAAATATAAGGAAGCGGCACGGCGAGGCGGGCAGGGAGCGGCGCTGGTAGCTCACATCCCCCCAGAGCATCCCCCCCGGAGCGGAGAGCGCTGCCAGCCCGTTTCCCCACGGAGCATCTCCCCCGGACTGGAGAACGCTGCCAGCCCGTATCCCCACGGAGCATCCCCCCCGGAGCGCAGAGCGTTGCCAGCTCCCACCCCCCCGGAGCACCATCCGCCCCGACCCGGAGCATCCCCCGAGCGCGGAGGGCGCTGCCAGCCCGCATCCCCCGCGAGCATCCCCCCCAAACGGCGCGGAGGGAGAGTCTCCCCTCCCGCCAACCCCTCAACCTTTATCTTAAAGGAAAACCAAAACAAACACGAACTCAGCGTCACAAGGCTGAACACCACAACCGGCAGTGAACTTTTTGGGGGGGGACGCTGCCCACCCTACAGCCTCCCGCACAGCCCCTCCAACCTTGTGCCCCCCTTACCTGCGGCGGCCAGCGCCCGGCGGAGCAGCAGCGGGAGGAGGAGGAGGGTGATGCGGAGGGCGGGCGGCGGCATGGCGGCGGGACTGGGATCGGGATGGGATGGGATCGGGACGGGAGCGGAGCGCTGCCCGCCCGCCTCGCCACTGCCGGGCTGCCCGGCACGGGGGGCGGGGCCTGGGGCGGGGCCTGGGGGCGGGGCCTGGGGCCCTCCATCCCTGCGATGAGCTGCGACCGGGCTCAGCCTCTCTCCGTCCCTCCCTCCCCCGGTACCTCCGCCCGCCCCGTCCCGGGATACGGGGATGGAGCCAGGCCGGGAGAGCGGCTGCGGGGCCGGCGTGGGGAACCCGCGTTAACCCACGGAGCGGCGGGTCCCGCTGTGCAGTGGGGCCGAGCGGGCACAAGGGGGAGCCCCGCAACGCGCTCGGCGCCGAGTCCCCCCCTTCCTCCCCCGCCGCGTCCTCCTCCCCCTGCAAAAATACTTTGCACGAGTGAAGCGGCGCATCCTGCTGCGATGTGAGTGCCGTGGGGTGGCGGAATGGACGCTTATCATGGAATGCTTTGGGTTGGAAGGGACCTGAAAGTCCATCTCTTTCCACCCCCCTGCCGTGGGCAGGGACACCTTCCACTAGACCAGCCCAGAGCCCCGTCCAGCCTGGCGGCCTTGAACATTTCCAGGGATGTGGCATCCACAGCTACGCTGGGCAACCTGTGCCTGGGCCTCACCGTCCTCACAGGGAAGATTTTCTTCCCAATATCTAAGCCAAACCTCCTCTTTAGCCGTGTGAAGGCATTCCCCCCTTGTTCTGTCCATACTCTTGTAAAAAGTCTCTCTCCATCTTTCTTGTAAGCTCCCTTCAGGTACTCTTATACCCCCCCTTCCCCCCTCCCAAGAGTGGGCATTAAAATCCAGGCTGCAAGATGTACCCACAGGAGCATAAAGATAACATATGCACACACACACAAATAATTAAAAATAAAATTCCTACACTGAGGGAGGTATCCTGCAACTGCTCCTCAATACGTGGCCTTTTGGTACTTAAAGGGGGCTTATAAAAAAGATGGAGAGTGACTTTTTACTGGAGCAGGTAGTGATAGGACAAGGGGGAACGTTTTTAAACTGAAAGAGGAGAGATTTAGGTTAGATGTTAGGAGGAATTTCTTGCCTGTGAGGATGGTGAGGCTGTTGCACAGGTTGCCCAGAGAAGCTGTGGCTGCCCCATCCCTGGAAGTGTTGAAGGCGGGGTTATACAGGGCTTGGAGCAATCTGGGATAGTGGAAGGTGTCCCTGCCTATGGCAGGGGATTGGATCTAAATGATCTAAGGTCTCTTCCAACCCAAACCATTTCGTGATTCCATGATATCCATACATCTCCCTTCTTGTAAAGAATTGTAAACTTACAGGTTTGTAAACCTTGTTGGGGCTGCAGTTTTCCACCTGGCGAGTCCCTCCTCAAGCTGGGTTTAAACCCAACCCTGGCCCCTTGCTCAGTGGAGGGGGGCAAAAGGACTCAGCAAGCCCTTACTGGGGGAGAGAACCCCAAATTCAGCAAAGTCACACGACACTGGAGCAGTGCTGCAGCGGCATCTGTGCAAGCAGGGCTGCACAATGCTGAGTGACAGCAAGATCCACTCTTTCCCACTAAGGAAGGGGCTGCCATGGCTGCCTATAAATGGTTAAAATAGCATGGGAACTGCTAACTACTTTTAATTGCTGGCAGCTGCTCAGCTCCTCGGGGTAGGGCAGTGGGGGCGAAGGAGCCCTGGCAGGCAGGCGGTAATTACAGCCTGTGCCGCCGCCAGCCCGGTGGAACCGGGGCCGTGGGTTTGGCGCCGGGGCTCTCCAGGCTCCACGAGCTGCTCCAGACGCGGGTTTGCTCCCAGGGCTGAGCCTGGTCGTCGCCTTCGCAGGGGCAGCGTGAATCCCGACGGGACGGAGCAGCAGTGGAATTGGGGTGTTGCGTGCAAACCATCACCCCAAAAATGAAAATCCACCTTTTGGGAACCTTCCAGAGCCATCATGAGCTTTTCCTGCTGCCCAGGTGCCACCTTCCCCCTCAGCCAGTCCCATGGGTGCCCCAGCCAGACCCCAAAAAACAGGAGGAACTCATGGCACATCGTTTGGGCCACCTGCACTTCGTGGCCGTGCAGCTGCCTGGAGTGCCACCTCGAGCATCTCACACCCGGCTGCACTTGAGCCGGTATTTACAGAGCACTGGGACGTGCCGGAAAAGGCTGAAGAGTGGGGGGGAAAAAAAAAAACCCTCTCATTTCCAATTGCTGTCGAGGGAGTGAAGCTGTAAGGGAAGCACCCGGCTGGGCAGCAAGGGGGAGGGATGCACCTGATGCAAACCCAGCAGTGCTGGCGTTGGAGAGAGGCTGAGACTGACAGCTTTGGGAAAATAAACTGGAAAATTAAGGTATTTTCCAGCCAGAGTGGACATTTGGAGTCCCTACTTTGGGAAGGAGAGCGTGCCTTTTGTGCCTTTTTTCTGTAGAAATGAGGGAACGTGAGTGGGTTAAACCGAGTGGTGTTGTCATTGCCCGGTATTCAAAATATGAATTAAAGCAATGCAAATTAAGGGCTCACTTACCCCTATTGCACAATTTGAGAAAAATATGACACTACAAACTATCATTAAGGCAAAGGGCCGTTTTTCCTCCCAGGTGTTTACATATTACCCCTCGCTTTCCCACTAATGGCCCGGCGTGAACGCGTCAATCAAATTCCCAGCATAGAGGGAATCAGCTCCCAGCAGCTGATCCGAGGTGTGAGGAGCTGCACTGGGCTCAGCTGCCCTGGCAGGGTCATCAGCCCCAGAGGGACAGGGCTGGATGAAGCCAAGGGGAAGCCGTTGGCATGTGGGAAAGGGTGGGTTGGCATTCTGCAGCAGGCACAGGGAGGGACTGCTCCCACTCAGGGATGCAGCAGGACCGGCAGCCCAAATCCCACCGGTGGGTGACACACGTGACACCTGAGCAGGGAGCCTCTGACCTCTCTGGGTTGGATATTCGGGTCTCTGGCATAACCAGGAAGGGGGGTGGATGCATTAAAGCGTTAAAAACTATGGCAATCAGATGAATAATAAACAGAGGAAACTCCCAGAGCATAATCAGGAGGTGAGACAAAGACTCGCTTGTTCGGGATTTGAGGTCATGGCGCCCTTCAGCTCTGACCACACCGTCATGGGAGGGGTGGGTTTCTCTTCCCACCCAAACTTTAGAGGCAGAGCAGGCCTTAGGTGGGCTGAAACATCCCCTATTAGTTCCTTTTCCTTTCAGACCTTGCTCCTCACTAAACACCTCAGTGATCTGGGATGAGGCTGGGCTTGGTGGCACTGAGATATCAAGACATCTTTATGGTGCAAAAAAACTTCTATTAGGGGCAAAATATGATTTTTATCTATTTTGTTTAATGAGCATTCTCTTTTAAGCCTCCAGATGTTATTTGCAGCTGTGGTTGGCCAGAAGGGCCGCAGGCAGCTAACCAGGGGGCTAGCCAGAGGTGCTTATCTATTTGGGGGTTCAGAGGCCTTCAAGGCAATTTGCATAACATTATCCACAGCTGTGCTATCAGGACAACCAATCTCACCAACCTGATTAGGTATTAGGAAGAAGAGAGCATCTGAAGACCTGCGCACGGGAGAAAAAGAGGGGATATAGAGCAAAGCTACAGATAATGTGGGGTCAAGGCACTGGGAAGGGCTTCCCCAGCGTGGAAAAGCCTTAGACAGAGTTTTGTTTTCCCTGGGATGCTGCAGCCGATGCCCTGGTTTCTCCTCCTCACTGGCTCACCCTACCACATCTCCTTTCACTCCACAAATAGCTGCCTCCCTCCTCTGGGAATCCAGCTGGGCTGAAATGCCCCTGCTTTTTGTAAAGAGGGTATTTTATAGGGAGCTTGTTGTTACCGATGGAGCCCTGGCACAAAGTAAACACTGGGTTAGCAGTGATTCATTTTATCTTTTCCCCTACTACTGACAGTTTTCTCACCTGGGAGCTTTGGGAGCACTGAAGGAGGCTGTGGAAATCCCTGCTGACAGACTTGCTGCAAGGATGCTGTCACTGCTACCAAAAAGTCCTGGACGCTGCCTGGAAAGGACAGGGAATTTGTTCCTCTCCATAATACAGGGAGAGTCAGGGCAAAAAAAGGGTTGGAGGAGGAGAGGGCAGGTGTTCCTGCAAAACAGGTGGGCCAGGGTATTTTGCTGGGTAGGTTGTTGCTGGTGGCACCAGGATGGAATCAGAGTGTCCTCTTGGTTTACCATGGGCCAGCTTCCCTGGGCAGGTAGTGACAGGACAAGGGGGAACTGTTTGAAACTAAAAGAGAGGAGAGATTTAGATCAGAAATTCTTCCCTGTGAGGGTGGTGAGGCCCCGGCACAGGTTTCCCAGACAAGCTGTGGGTGCCCCATCCCTGCAAGTGTTCAAGGCCAGGTTGTACAGGGCTCTGAGCAACCTGGGATAGTGGAAGGTGTCCCTGCCCAGGGAATGAGATGATCTTTAAGGTGCCTTTGAACCCAAACCATTCCGTGTTTCTATGATTCCCTGTAATTTTCTCCCATGCTTTCTGAGGAAGAAACACCCGGCACACTCCCTTCCTCCCCCCACTCCATGGGCTCTCTCATCCCACACTGGGGTCCTCAGGTTACCCCTTTAACCTTGGAGCAGGGAGGTGAAGGCAAGGGGCTGTCCTGTCCCTCACCTCCAAACAGGGATGCTGTGCACTGCACATTCCACACTCGGGCTGGCAGGGGCTCCCGAGGGAGCTGAGCAAGATGCAGGAGAAGATGCAGCAGATGAGGATGGAGAAGGCCCCCTTGACTAGCAGGACATTATGCATATCCAGGGAGACATCGCTGTCAGGGAGATAACTGGAGAGGGCAGAATACCCCAAGATGAAGACCAAGACCATGAAATACCATTTACATATCCTCCAACCGATGGGATACCTGGTGTGCAGGCCCTGCACTGGACATGGGGAACAAGATGGGATCTCTGAGTCCTGGTTGCCTCCCAAGCCAAATTCATGGGTGAGAGATGGAGAAGAAGAGAGGCAGGATCTCCGTGGAGGCACTGGGGAGGGAGGGGGTGTTTGTGGTTCAGTGGCTCCCAAGTCCTTTCTGCTTTGCAGAGCTTTCCGAGTGACACTGGCGTGTGATTCGATTAGGGAAAGCGCTTCACTTTCTACCCACTCCAGAGTCTCCTCGGCTTCAGCTCGAGCCGTGATGGAAAACTCTCTGGGTGGAAGGGAGAGGCAGACACAAACAGCCCCCACCTCTCCCTGATACCCCTTCAGACCCTCATGCCACCTCTCTCCTCCACCTTGGATGGTGCTTCATGGCATCTCTGTCCCACAGGGGGATGGAGGTGGAAACTTCTCCCCTGAGGCCAGGCCATCCTGGTTAGGAGATTAGTGATTCCCAAGGTGACCAAGATCCATATTATGAATCCTTTCCCTTGTGAGGGGCTGGGCTGGGTGGCTGGGAAAAGCTCCCCATGTGCACACATGGACACAAAGGGAAGGACTGAGCACCCAATGCCACCAGAAGATGCTTTGGGGATTTGCATCAAGACCATGGTTTGCTCCACAGGGAGCCGAGTCTGGACCAGAGTCAGCAGTGCCTCTCGAGCATCTCTCACGCACCTGTAACAGAAGAGAGTGGGAGAGAAGGGAGATCAACACAGCCATGAAGCAAAGCAGAGACTTTTCTAGCTCCATCCTCCGTGTGAAGCCAGGCTGGGCTGGGAGGGGAGTGGGAAACTGCCAGGAGATATGAATAAGGGAGAGGGAAAAAAAAGCCACAGTGGGCCAGCATAAAAGCCCCAGTGTGGTGGAGCAGGTGCAGAGGCTGTGATAATTCCCCATTTCTTCCAACAGAGGAACTAGGAATGTCCAAATTGAGTTATCGGGCAGCAGGTTTACGGACAAACAAAAGACGGCGCTTTTTCCACGCCACCCGTGATTAAATTATAGACCTCATTGCCACAGGGTGCTATGGAGACCTACAGGCTAAGTGGCCCCCAGAAAGCATTTAGGTAAACTCACGGGGCACACAGGTCTGTCAAGGTCTGTTAAACATGATGGAGCAGCCACCTCAGGGAGTCCCTAAAGCCCAAGGCTGCCTGGAGCCTGTGCTGGACAAGGGGCTCAGCAGACCTGCCATCCCCTGCCAGCGATGCTGGACCAGGAGATAAATAAATCATTCCCCAAATCCTCTTGAGGGCAAGCAGAGATTATTTGGCTCGGAACTGCTCATGGTGATGCTACAGGATAGACAGAGAGGGGACTCCAGGGTTTATGTCCATGTCCCAGTGCAGGGATCCTCCAGGATCCCTTGCCAGGGATTTTTGCCCCTGGCTGCCCTCACAGCTGACTGGGTGAGACAGGGTGGGCAGAGCCCTACTGTTTCCACAGCTTCAGGCAGAGAGGCTCTTGCTCAGAAGGAAAGGGAGAAAAACATCCTCTGCTCCCCGCAAGGATACCACAGGCTGGATCTGCCTGCCATAAACATGGCCCCAGCTCCTCACTCTCCACCAGGCACATCAGCTCAATAATTCATCGTCCAGGAGGTGCAATAACTATCCATAATTCACGAGCAGTAATATTCTACAAGTTGGAACTGGCAATTTGGCTCCCTGGACCGCCTTCCCAGGGCTGCCTTGCACCATATCCAAGGTCTCGTTTCTTCTTGCCAAAAGGCACAAAGGCACCAGCCACCTCCGAGTTGATACAGCCAGGAAGGGGTGTCCTAGAAGCAGCAGGTTTTGGAACTGTGTACATCTGTCCCTGTTCTTTAGGTTTCCAAGGGCTTCCCTCACAGGGTGGTCTGAAAATTATGAAGAACTTTTGGGTTTTGGTCTGAAAGGCTGATAAAAACAACAGTCTGGGGGGGCTCTGTATTAGGGGAGCAATGATGGAGGTGCTTGGGAGGAGCAAGACAAGGTGTATCAGCGATGCAGGGACGTGGCCTTCACCAGCAGCTCATAGCAGCAGTGTTGGGTGTCCTTTGGTGACCCTTCCAGCAGTGAAGGGACATGGGAGTGTGCAGGTCACAGAGATGCCCCAGAGCAAGATGTACAGCAGTATCTTAACATTTGAGGCTGATAAACAGCTCCAAAGCACAAGATCTGAGGGATGATTTGGGACTGGGGGTGGCAGAAAGGGCTGAAGGAGGCTGCAGCAATGGGTTCCCCTCCAGGATATAGCACGGAAGCTCCTGGTATCAGCAGGGAAGCGCAGCAGCTCCAGGGAAAAGTGGGAAACGTGAGCCACAGAGTTCTCAGATTAGAAAAACACCTCTTGCTCGGCAAACTCTGTAAGTCAGACGTAAAACACGGTGAAGCAGAGCATGTTGGAGCTCCCTCGCTCCTGGGGGAGATGTTTATTAACTCGTCAAAACAGAACGTCTGGTGTTGCCAGCGAGGAGCTGGAACAGGAGAAAAAAAAAAGAGAGAAAATAGAGAAAGGGGAGGAAAAACAAAAATCACAAGTGAAAAACATCCTTTGCTTCCCTGTACTTGGCTGGAGATGGTCTATGGAGCCTGCCTAAGCCCAGACCAAGCAGGGATCCTGGAGCATCCTCCTGGAGAGGCAGGAGGAGATGCCAGGGAAGAGGCTGTTGCAGCACCTGGCTCCGACTCCCACACTCTTCACAGGAGCCGCTCCCAACCTCTGTATAATTGGGCCAGTTGGCACACCTGGCTCAACATAAATTAAGGCTTCTAAAATAAATAAGGTGATAGCCGGCAACGAGGCGCCAAATTGATGTTGCAGTAGCACAGGGTAGTCATTACATCGCGGTGACACTGCAACAGGGGACGGCACAGCAGCCACCCAATTATTTTAGTCGTATTTGTTTAAATGCTACAGATCAGGGACTAAGTTTCTTCACCAGTTAGTTGCTGTTGCTCTGCTCACCTTGAAAAGGAGACAGAGCGCCCAGGGGATTTTAACTGGGGGGATGGTGTCATTATCCCGGGTTTTGGCCAAGAGCATTCCTCTGAAATGAGGCCTCCTTGCTCCTGATAACCCCAATCCTCCACAACTTACATTCACAGGCAGCATGATCAGTTTATTATTATAAGCCCAAGGGGCTTTGCTGGGGTGCTACTGGCCTTGATTCACAGAATCCTAGAAGGTTTGGGGTAGAAGGGACCTTAAAGACAATGTCATTCCAACCCCTTGCCATGGGCAGGGACACCTTCCACTATCCCAGGCTGCTCCAAGCCTCATCCAGCCTTGGACACTTCCAAGGGGAAGCTTGTCTGGGCAACCTATGCCAGAGCCTCACCACCCTCACAGGGAAGAATTTCTTCCTAGTATCCAACCTAAAACTAAAGTCCCCCTCCACTGAGGTCCATTAAATACCAGGTTTGTGGTACTTTCTGTGCTCACTGTAGGGTTTTTCCACCCGCTCCAGCCTCTGGTACTCTCAATATGTACTTTAAAGAACAATTTACACCTAAAAATGCACCCCTCCTGTGAAAGCACCACCGTACAAAACAGCAGATGGTGTTTGAACACTGCAAAATGGAAAATATATCTTTAAAAGAGATATACAAGAGTTGTCTTGGCGCTATGTGGGTGCCTCAGGGTCTCGATTTGCAGCTTTCTGCATTGGGGGAAGAAAAGATGGCAAGTACTGTTAGTTAATATTGGTGGCAGGAAAACGCTTTTCCAGGTCAGTCCTTGGAAACTGTGGCTTGGGAACAACTCAAAAGGACTGTGCAGGAGGGGTTCTCTGCCCAGCAACACCAAAAGCCCTCACGGGCCACCACACGTGCCCAGCTGGGGATAGGATAAGGAGGAGAGCAGGCTTTTTCCTCCCTTTCTCCCCCCCCCCCATTTATGCTCATCACACTTCTTTGGATGAAAAGCTGTTTATGGAGAGGCAAGGTGGGGTGGGAGACGCATAAATCACCCTGCTTCCATTTGGGGCTGCAGGGAAAAGCAGGGAGAAGTCCTGTCAGTCATGCCAACCCTTCCCAGGTCCCAGCCCCAGACTGGAGTTTCAGGATTGATGCAGCAGGAGATCCTGCTCCTGGAAAGACACACCCGAGTGTTACAGTAACACTGCTTTTGTACATGAAACATCAAAACTGTTCCTTAAAAAAACCCCTCCTCCCCCTTCCCATCCTGGAAGCAAAACCCCTGCTGAACATCCGTCCTCCAGGCAATTCTCCCTCCATGTGAAAAAACCCTTTTTCTTAGAGGTTTTCTCAATAAAAAAGCTTGAATGCTGCTAATTTCCAAAATAAACAAGCAAATCTTTGGAGCAGCAAATGCAAAAGGCCCCCAAGGCACCTTCTAAATGTCACAGAAAACCATTAGCCCCAGCGCGTGCCCGGCTGTCGCTGCCTGCCCGGCGCCTGCTCCGGGCACAGGGGACATCTTTGGGAAGTTTGGTTTTGGTGGGAGCAAAGAAAACCCCAAACTCAGGCCCCTTCACAGTTGCTTTGAAGCCGACAGGCTCTGCAACAGGAAAAAATAATATAAATTGGGTTGGGTTTCACTCCTAGCAACGACATTTTGACAGCTTCTATTTCGGGGATGGCTTTATTGTTTTCCCTCTGGTCCTCAATTAATGCCTTACCTCAAAATAGCTACGAGCCAGCAGGACTTTTCCACTCACCAGGCTGCAAGCTGCTCTGAGCTTCCCCCATGGTGTAAGTGCTCCTGGATTGGGCTGGTTGTTCCCCGCCTGACCCCACATCTCCACTTCTTATCCCTTGAACAAGGACAACCTCCCCGCTGAAGCCAGGTGCTGGTCAGCCTGGAAGAGAAAGCAAACTTGTTTCCCACTGTTCTGAGGGTGCTGTGCCCAAACACGTGAGGCCAGGACCAGGGCAAGCTGCTGGGAGGTGGATGTAACCAGTGCACAGGCTGGGAATGCTCTAAGGGGTGTAGGGGGGCAGATGGAGCTGGGGTTCACTTTTATGTCCTGTACTTGCTTTTGGAGCTGGGAAAGGTTTGGTATGCGTTATCCTTGAGGATATTCAGGGTTGGAACTAGGTCCCTACCAATCCAAACCATTCTATGACATTCCTTGCAGTGCCAGCTGAGCTGAGCAGCCCCATCCAATGGGATATACTGGGCCTCCCACAAGAATATCACACTGCAAACCCCCTTGGGCTCCCTGCTCCCATTGCCAAGGAATAAACCCATAAACACCCCTCTCAAGGTTATCCAACAGTGGTTAAAGATTTAAGAAAAGCCCTCTACAATGTATACGGCTCCTCCTGAAATATTCATCCTCTGGCATCAATGTTTCATCAATTTTCTATCATATATCACCCCCGACACCAGCTTCAATCATGGTGGTGCAGATGGGCAAAAATAGATATGTTTACAGAGCCATCCGCCTCCAGTTTCCTCCTTTCCCACATAATTTAGTATCAGTCAATTAGCTGGTGCAGACACCACCTTCCCCTCTGCCCTGGGTGAGCCAGGCATGCCCCAGCTTCCCTCTGGGAGCTGGTAAGATGGGGTGGGCAATCCAGATGGGTCAATGGGAAGCCTCTGTGCAGCAAGACACTGGGCACTCAGCCGGAGCCATCCGAGAGCAGAGGAGCCACACCAAAGGCTCCAGCTTATCATTTACCTGTGCTCCCATTCCAGGAAGCCAACTGCCCTTTCCCTCTGCCCCAGAGGTCCCAGGAGCAGAGCCACACTCAGTAGCCACATTCCTGGGCACCTACCAAACACCATCTCCCATAGCAGAGACGCAGATAGGCCCCAGGTGACTCTTTTTTATTATTTCCCTTTTTAATTCCTGTAAACTGTTTAACCTGTGTTGTGCCTGGGCTTCTCCTGGCCACACTAAATGACCAACAAGTTGTTTCAGTCTGCCCATCAGTCCTTGCCCAGCTGCTATGCGAAAGGATGGAGGAAAAGCTCTCTGGGCACAGTCATCTTTTGATTTCAGCATGGCTAAAGAAGTTAGTGGAGACCTTTCCTCTCCCCCCCAGCCTGAGCCAGAGAAGTCAGAACATTTTAGCTGTTATCTGATTTGATGTGCAAAAAAACAGAGGGAGAGGGGGAAAAGACCTTCCTCCCCCCAGCCCACCACTGGCTCCTTCTCGCCTTTAAACTGTGGCATACAAATGCCAGGCTTGTTTTTGCTCTCCCTGAAATACCCTCTGTCAGTAAAGGGCTCCCTCTGGTTCAGGACAAAAATTGACTTTGTGTCGTGAATGAAGTAATTATTTCCTTCCACAAATGAATATGGCAATTATTCCCCTTTTCAGGAGGGTAGGGATGTGTGTGAGGTTTAAGCTGCCGAGCAGAGCCGATGTCCCTGCCCGGAGCAGGGATGCACTCGGGCTTTGCTCACCAGTGTTTCTGCCCCCTCCACCACTCCCTTGCCCCGCTACCTCTTCTCTTTCTGAGCTCAGGCACAGACTTGCTGGATCCCCACTGGACACAGGCACTTTGCTAGATCAAGGGCTGTGCTGAGGGGAGCAATTGCTCTCCCCTGCAGATCAGCCTTTAGCCTAAGGTAATCTGCTGGAGCTGAAATCAACTTTCCCATTCTGTGCTGTTTTCCCCTGGTTCAGCAATAAAGGACGTTTCCTAATGGGTCCATCCTGTATCTCTTCGCTAAGGAACAGCAGGGATAAAATACTGCCTTGGGTATATGCACAGGGGGAATATTAGAGACATATAGAATCACAGACTGGTTTGGGTTGGAAGGGACCTTAAAGATCTCCTATTCCAACCCCCTGCCATGGGCAGGGATTCCACCCACTAAATATATGCCAGTTACAGAGATGACCATGGAAAAGCTACCCTCCTGCTTCTCCATTCACCAGTGCCCTACTCCCTGCCTGGATCAAGGTCTCCCTTCCCCAAAGAAAGGACTGGGGTGATGGCCAGGAGACCAGGATTAGCCCATCACAGGCAGACACTACCTGCCATCACCATCACAGTGAGGCAGTGAGGCACCATCCATGCACAAACCCTCCAAGGGGTCAAGGCTGAGCTAGGCCTGGGTCCCACCTCAGCACCCAGAAGGTCCTTCTCCAGCAGCAGGGCTGTGTTTGGAGACAGGGGTCTGTCACACACTCACCCTGCAACATCCTGACTCCTTTTCCCCCTGGCCATTGGCTCCATGGATGCCCATTTCCCGGCTCCAGCAACAAAGGGTTTACCAACTTGTGAAGTGTTTCTGTGCCAGCTCTTGACCATGTTGCAGCTTCTGCAGGTGTTAAAAGCTGCTGTACAGAGCGACACACAGAAAGCTATTTGTGGCCGAGATCTCTGAACCCCACAAAGACACTGAAGCGCTGCAGCAGTGTGTGCTGGAGAGCGATGAACCAGCACCCAAACTATTAACTATTTCCAGGAACACAAACCCCAGGCAATCCTGCAAGAACAAACATTTCTCTGCCAGAGCAGATGAGGCACTTCTACCAGCACTCAGAAATCTCGTCTTTGCGTCAAAGGATAGAGCTTGGAAAGAGGGAGTTCAAGCATCTTCTCCAGAAAATCGTGTCCCTACCACCATGACCAAACCAATTCCAGCAACATGAGAACAAGGATTGTAAGAGGCAGAAAAGTGGTAACAAATACATTTTTTAAATGGTTAAAACCGCAGGACACAAACTCCCCAAGCAAGCTGGAAAGACACTTGAAGGTTGTGAGTGACCTTGGAGGGAGCTGGACCTTGGCTTGGTGGCTGCGGCGGCGGAAGCGTGAAAATGTATTGCAGCCCTTGGGCAGCCTTCAGTTCTCATTTAAGCTGTTAATCAGAGAGGGAGAGGGAGGAGAGCAGCAGCAGCAGCAGCCGCAGCTTTTCCCCGTGAGCTTGACTGTAAAAGTGTGAGTGTCACTGGAAGGGCCTTTAGGACATGGGCAGGGGGCGGGGGGAAGCAGCTCTGCCTCTCTGCAAGGAGGAACAGCTCTAGGAGCTGAAAATACACATTCTTTTAGTCTTCTTATTCCTTTCGTGGGTGGAATTATCCCAGTGACTAGTTTACCCGTGGTTTGCTTGGTTGCTGAGGTGAGCATCCCATCGCTCTGCCCTTCAGTTTGGGGCAGCCTCGTAATGAGGGGGGTTTTTTGACCCACTGGACCAACACTGAGGTGCAGCTGCTCCAGAGCATCCTGCCCTTCCCATGTCATGGCAGGGGGGACCTTTCTGCTTTCAGTCCACAAGTCACCATGTCAGGGACCTCATCCACTGTCCCCAGTGTCCCTGAGGAACAGTGCAGCTCCTGTGGGACCTGGCACAGGCTGCCCAGAGAAGCTGTGGCTGCCCCATCCCTGGAAGTGTCAAAGGCCAGGTTGGATGGGGCTCTGAGCTACCTGGTCTAATGGAAGGTGTTCCTGCCCATGACAGGAAGTTGGAAGGAGATGATCTTTAAGGTCTTTTCCAATCCAAACCTTTCTAGCATTCTATGACCTCGGGCCATGAAGCTGTTGGAAAAGGACAGAAAGGGACAGAAAGGGACACAGGCACAGACTCCTCCTTGGAAAAACAGGGCTGGTGACCTGCCCTACCATTCAAATCCAGGTGGGATTCTCTAAGAGAGAGCAGACAGAATTTGAGCAGAGAACCAGAGAAGTCACCTCCCCACTCACCTGCACTGCTCACCCTTCTCCAGCATCACAAGGGTTAAGATGAGTCTATTACTGTTTGCTTGTCACTTTGTCGCTGATCTAATGACCATCGATAATAGCTGAATAAGAATTGATGGAGAGATGGATTTAATTAACCCCGGTGTCAGCAGCTCGCATTGCTGTCTGTTTGTGTTAATGGAGCAGCTCAGGAAAAAACTCTCCTGAGCTTTGTGTGTCTCAGCCTGCGGCAAGTAAAACAGTCCTATTCATCAGCTGCACCCTCCAGGTATACCCAGGCAGTGCCACATGGCAATTGCTTCCTCCTACCCCTGAAAGGATAAAATAGTCACCTGCTCTGTCGCACTCTGAGCCTCCGGCTTTGCCCGCCACCCCATCTCCTCCTCCCCATCCTGCTGCTGCTGCCTCTGACAGCACAGCCAAGGTCTCAGCAGGGTGGGTGGGAGTCTGGGAGTGCCTGGGAAAACAGCATGCTGATACTGGGAGGCTGGATATCTTTCTTTAGCAGGAGGATGGTTCTAGGGGTTTGATAGAAGACCAGCACAAAGACGGGAGCAGCTTGGTGTTACCTGATGGTGCAGATGTCAGGTCAGGGACGCAGGCTGAGAGGTGTCCCCAGCCAGCCAGCCTGCTCTGCGTCCCCCAGGCCTTCCTACAGCCTCCTCATGCCAAAATCCAGGTGTTGCATGCACTCCACTCGGATTTATTCCCTTCTTCTGGGTTTCAGACCAGCTTGTGAGCCAGCTCTGGGGGGGGCAGGCACAGAAGCACAGCCCATGCAGAGGCTGGGAGCTCACACCAGACCGTCCCAGTCCCACTAATGAGGCTGGTTCTGCCCATTCCTTTATTGCAGCTGGTAATTAGTGTCTGCCAGCTCCTTCCCTCTCTTCAGCCAATCCTCAGGTACAGCAAATGACAGCTGGTGTTGCTCCTCATCCTCCTGCCCTGGCTTATCAGGAGGATCACAAGGGAAATGCCAGCCTGGAGGGAGCGTGGCCCTTCTTGCCTGTGGATATCCAATCCCACTGATGAATTTCCTGGTAGCCTGGGGACCATGCCATGCACCACAGCATCATCCAGCACCCACAGGCCGCCCAGCTTCAGCACCCACTTCCCGGGGCAGAGCAGCAATCCAAGGGTGCACACCGGAGCACCACCCTCCCTGGGTGTTATCCATTTGGAAGAGCTCTCAGGGCAGGCTGGGGGGGGGCCTGTCTGACACCCACCAGGGTTTCTTCACACTTCCCTTTCCTCTAATTTTCAGCTGTGATTGATTTTCGTGTTCTAACACGTGTCCAGCCTTGACCTGCGCTGGCAGGCGGGTGTGGATCCAGCCCCGGTGCTGGGGATGCACTGGGATGGTGCTGGTGCCACCCCTGGCTGGCTGGGCTGTTCCTCTGGGTGCTGCAGCCAGAGGTTCCATATGCTTGCTCTGACAGCCCAAGGTATTACTGTCTGGAGGAATAAGCTTCCCAGGGCAACACCTTGCCAAGCTAAAAATACTCCTTCCAGTAAAAGCACTGGCTCCTGCTGCCAGCGCTGCCTCATGGTATTTCCAGGTAGGATGGGACACAGATCCTTCACGATATGAGGTCACTGAAAATACCAGTTGCTGGCGAACTTATTTCCTGCTGAGAAACGGTGAGGTCACCTTTGGCTTTGGCACCTCAGCTGGCATCTGCAGGCAACTCTGAGGGAGCAAACGTCTCAGCTGGGATTCCCACGGAAAAGACAGGCGTGGAAAACAGGTGCACGGACAAGTGAGGCGGAGAATATCGCTGGGGAGGTGAAAGCTGGTGTCAACAGAGATTAGGGCTCTGTTCCTACCCTCAGGCCTCGCTCCTCTGGCTGCAGGATGAAGATAACATCACCTCAAAGAAAGGTGAGGAATTTAATTCAGCACTGGCTAATCTGGAGTTTCCAAGACTTTAACAGCAGCTCTCCAAGCAGCCCTTGGAGCATTTTGGGTCTGGATTGGGAGAGCCGGTCTTAGCAATGCAGTGGGACATATGGATCCCTCCCTCCCCATCCCAAGATCTCCCTTCTCCCAGCAGAGAAGAGCAGTACTAAAATAAGCAAAGCTGGCGGTGGAAGGCAGAACTGATCCTGGCCTCCTCAATGCAGTCCCTGAAACAGCAAAATGCATCCTGCCATGGCAGGAATTGGGGAGCCTGGGAAGGATCCCAAGATCAAGTATCATCCCAAGTCCATCCTAGC
Organism: Pipra filicauda; assembly: GCF_003945595.2. NCBI lineage: Eukaryota > Metazoa > Chordata > Aves > Passeriformes > Pipridae > Pipra > Pipra filicauda. The sequence continues at coordinate 628,563 of NW_024104361.1, forward strand.
CTGGCAGGGCTCCCAGCTTCTGAGCTGGGTGTAAGCTGGAGCCTTCCTCCCCTCAAAAAAACACCCACAAAGTATCCCACGTTTTCCTCTTTTAGCTTTGTTTTCCCAATGGAACATCCAGTGACTGCCCACAGCTCCACTTCACCCCCCAGAAAAGATGGGCAAGACACAAGCAAGGTCTGTCCTGCTCTGGAACAGCCTGAGCCTTCAGAAAGATGCTGATTTAGGGAGAAGCAGGTTTCCTGTTTTGCTCATCCCTGTCCCGGACAGAAAGTGCCTTTGCCAAGTACATCTTCAAATCCCTGCCAGTAACCTGCAGTCATGGAATACGTGAGGCTGGGGAAAAAAAAATCCAACAGAATTTAATTTTGAAGATCTAGCTAGTCTTATAGCTTTTCAGCTGCTGGAGCAGGTGAGCCAATAATAAAATCAACTGCCCAGAGAGGAAATGAATATTGGGTTTTGTTCCAAACGGATGAGTTCAGCCAGCGTCAGAAAAAGAGGAAAAAACAATAACAATATAAAATAAAAGAAGAGTAGGAATTGTTCTGTGACAAACGTATTTTGACAATTCAGCTGAAAGGGCTGACAGAGTTATGAGTGAGGGGGAGGAATTACTGATCTCTGAGTGTCATCTCACTTGTTTTTCTTGATTCAGCCTGGCCCCGCTAACAATGTGTGTCACTGCCCAGTGCTGGGAACATCCTTTGATGAATGACACATGGTGCTCCCAAGGCAAAGCCTGGTTTCCTCCTGCAATATACCTGCCAACAGCACCAGGGGGGACACAGGGGGTACCTGCCAGACAGGCTGGATTTGGGAAGGTCAGAGGTGGAGGGGTCGGGGTCTCCAGCCACATATCCTGGCGCATTTCTGTTTGTGATGCACCTCGAGTCACACTTCCTGGTCTTCTGCCTGGCTGAAGCCATAGAATCCTAGAGTGGTTTGGGTTGGAAGGGAGCTTGAGGACCATCCAGTTCCAACCCCTTGCAGGGACACCTTCCACTAGCCCAGGTTGCTCCAAGCCCCATCCAACCTGGCCTTGCCTTGGACACTTCCAGGGATGGGGCAGCCTCAGCTTCTCTGGGCAACCTGTGCCAGGGCCTCACCATCCTCACAGCTAAGAATTTCTTCCCAGTATCCCACCCAACTCTGCCCTCTGTCAGTTTGAAGCCATTCCCCCTTGTCCTGTCACCCCATGCCCTTGTCCAAAGTCCCTCTCCAGCTCCCTTTAATGCTCTTGTTATTTTTTGCATCCTCACATGCTGAAATGGGACTTGAGGTCTCCATTTGCGCCTACAAGCCCATGTTGGGTAAAGTGGAGAAATGTAGGAGGGTGGCAGCTGCTTGATTTTGGGTTCTTCAAAAGAAAACAAGAGCCCCTGAGGAGGAGGGGTGGCTGTCTTTGCCAAGAGGGCAGCTTTACCAGGCAATAAAGGAGACCATCACAATATCTGGGAAAACATCCCAGCAAAAAACATCCCATCAAAGCTGTGGCATCCCAGTGCCCACTGCAGATGTTGAATGAACACTGTGCTCACACTGACCTGAAGTCCTGAAGTTCAGGGCCTTGGAAGCTGTCAGCTCCTGACGTCTCTTTCTGTGAGTGACAGGGCTGGAGGTGCCTGGAGTTTGTGTCTGTGGAGCAGAGGGTTGTTGGGGAGTGGTCTCTGATGTCTGTTACCACCTGTAGCTCCCCACCTAAAAGTTAGGCCTGGACTGAGGACTTGGAGATTTTAATCTTGGGATTTTAAATGTTCCTTCTCAGTTTGAGCTCTGCAGCTCTGGGAGCAGCTCGTGCAGAGCCTGCTTCTCCTGTGGCATCTAAAACCTGGATGAAGCCAAGCTGCAGGAGCACATTAATTTTAATTACCTTTGGAGCAGGACTCAGCCCCAACGTGGGCAAGACCTGATGGCATTTCATGGCATTCAGAGAGGTCCCCTCTGGTTAAAGGATTCCTGTCAGAGCTGCATCAAGCCAAGCTGTGACCACGCTCTGGGAGAAGGATGCTCCCTGTGACTGAGTCAGCTTGAGTCACCTGCCTCCCCTTGCTGCTGCTAATTTACTACGCACAATAATTTTGAGAATTGGGGATTATCAACTGCTTATTCAAATTTTCCCCCTCCTAGAAGCAACTGTGAAAAATACGCATCTTGAGGGGGGTCCTTTGGCAGGAGTGGGTCCTATAGTAGCTTTTCTCTGGCTGTCCACTCTTTGCTAGGAATGTTAGGGAGAACTGGAGATCTTCCTCCACCTTCCTGGTGTTTGTTTGCCCAGCCTGGTTCTGCAGCTTTTCAGACAAGCACATTTATGCCTTGCTTCCCCACCGAGTGACATCTTTCAGGACATGTTTTCTGAGGGTCGAAGCAGAGGGCAACCTCCCAGAGAACAGCATGATGCTTCTGAGATAAATAAAGCACTTGAAGTGAAACCTCCTTGGATGGACAAGGGCAACATGAATTTCTCTCAAGGCTTGAGGGATGGCTCACTGTTTCCAAGAACAACCATCTTGTGATTGCACTGACAGCCATTAAAATTGTGGGATGGAGTTCAACCAGTTGAAGGTCAGGTTGTTTGGGAGGGGAAGAGCTCCAGAAATTTCCAGTGATATATTTTATATTTTTAAACCTTTTTCCATGACTATCTTTTGCAGGTCTTTCCCACATGGCTTAATATCTGTGCCCAGCCTGGCCTTGGGAGAAAGAAACCCCTTCACTGAGGTTGTTTTGGATAGATAGGGAGAGCAAAATTAACAAGTCCAGATGGTTTCAGTTGTTCTTCATTTCAAGAGAGACCCAGAGGGGCTGGAGCGTGTCCAGGGAAGGGAACGGAGCTGGGGAAGGGGCTGGAGCAGCAGGAGCGGCTGAGGGAGCTGGGGGGGCTCAGCCTGGAGAAAAGGAGGCTCAGGGGGGACCTTCTCACTCTCTGCAACTCCCTGACAGGGGGGGCAGCTGGGGTGGGGGTCAGTCTCTGCTCCCAGGGAACAAGGGACAGGACAAGGGGAAACAGCCTCAAGCTGCGCCATGCGAGGTTTAGGTTGGATATTGGGAAAAATTCTTTAACGAAAGGGTTGTCAAACACTAGAACAGGCTGCCCAGGGCAGTGGAGTCACCAGCCCTGGAGGGATGTGGCACTTGGGGACATGGTTTAGTGGGTTGGCAGCGCTGGGGGAACAGCACTTAAAGGTGATCTTAAAAGGTCCTTTTTTCAACCAAAATGATGCTGTGATTCTGCTCCCACTACCCTGCTTTGTGCTATTACTCATTGGTCAAATGCAGGGAAAAAGGCAAAATAAAGCCAGAGCTCCTGTTTATTCACCCTGATGGAAGTTATATGTCAACACCTCATCATTCCTCTCTCTGCTGGTGGAGACTGTCTGCTCATGATGACACCGAGCTCCTAAACAGCTGCATTTTGCTCCAGCTCTGTGTGAACATCCAAAGGAAGAGCCCAGGCACCCAGCTCCACAAGGGCTGCTGGATCAGAGCACTGACATCCAGCTCCACCCGTTAGTTCCCCTGGAGAATAACTGGAAGTGGCGCTGCCAGGTTTAATAACCCCTCACGCCCCACCAGCCGCTGCACGGGACGCAGACCTTGTTAACATGCAAAATAATGGAAAGATGCAGGTGGGGTTCTGGCTGGTTAACCAGGAAATGCTTCAGTGAGAATTATCCAATTAAATCTCCATGTCTCCCTTGCTTTCATGGGTTTTTTCCCCCCCATTGTAGCAGTGTTATCAACCAAAGCAATAAACACGAGTCCTAATCGAGTGCTGGCCGTGTTAATCCGGCACTGAGGGCACTTGGTACCCCTGCAGCGCTGGCCTGGGGCTCTGGGAGGCACAGAAAGTTAACCACAGCCTAAATATATACATTGGCACACACTTAATAATCTCAGGAAGGATAACCAGTGCTTTTCTTCCCTTTTCTGAGAGCACAGCTCCCTCTTTACTCGACCTATCCTTTCTCCTTTGCCAGCATCCCATAAACAAGCTTGAGTAGGTGCTGCTGCCCTCCTTAAGTGAGGATGCTAAGCCCCGTTCTTACAAAAAAAATCCAACCCCCCCCCAACCAACCAACCAACCAAACAATACCTTCCCAGTCCTGCCACTTCTTGGCTGCTCCATGACTTCTGTGGCAGCCCCAAGTTTCCCCAATAACAGCTTGTTTTCCCACTTTTCTCTAGCTGTTTCCAGGGTATTTTATGCTGGGATTCTGGTGAAATAAGAGCAAAATAAAAAAGAGAATAAGAGAAATAATTTAGACCCTGGAGGTGAAAAAACAAAACCCCCAAACCCCCACTTTGTATTAAAGGTCAGTTCATTTTATTAGACGCACTCCCCATTTTGCTGAGAAAACACAGATCTCAGATGTGAAGCTGAAAAGCTTTAAGGGGTTAATTCTGTTCCCACCCATCTGTGGGTGGGAGTAGCAGTGCCTGGTGATGTGTCTGGGCAGCTCTGGGGGCAGAGGATGTCCCTCTGTGTCCCCACCCTGGGCACTTGGGGGAGGTTCAGGTGCAGTCCACTGATGATGCACCCACAGAGGGGGCTGCAGGTGAAGCAGAGGTAGCACCCACCATCCCTCTTATCCTTTCTGGCTCCCCACCAGGAGCTGGGACCCTTGCTGAAGCCTTTCCCATAGAGGCAAGGCTCGTGGCCAGGTGGGAAAGGGGCTTTTGCAGCCCCCATCTCCCCCGGGAAGGGATCCCGGTCTGCCTGGGCACCCCATGCAAGGGATTTCCTCCTGTTTCCCTGTCTGCACATGCAATTACAGCAAATCCCTCACTGCAGGAGCTGTGACAGTGGCTAAAATTGAACTCAGTGCTGGGGGACACCCTCCATCATCTCCACTTGCCTCCCCCAGTGCTGGCTGCCAGGTCCTGCTGGGCACCGAGTGCGGCTGCTAAAAGCAGCAGTAAATGAAACCGCATCACCCTCCCAGCCGAGGTGATAATTTGTTTCTCTGAGGCCATCTGACACCCAGCAAGAGCCCAGCCAGGGTGCCCAGCGGGCTTGCTGGGGCTCACAGAGATGGAGATTGTCATCGTGCTGGGGGCTCTTCCCTCTTGTGCCACCTCCTGAGCCTGCCTGGCCCCGAGAGGTTGGCACCCCTTTGTCCTGTCAGGGGGCCCTGAGCCCTCATGGGTGTTTATCCAGTCACAACAAACCATTCCAGCTGATGCATCCCAGTCTCTGCAGCACCTCTTGCCTCCACTCCACGAGCTTTTGCTCTGGGATATTGGGAGCAGAGAGGAGGTATCTCCCTTGCCTGACAGCCAGAGCAGGCTGAGCATCCCTGGGGAGCGAAGGATGCTGCAGGCTGAGCACCCCAGGATCCCATACTGCCATCCATTATAAGAAACAGAGCATGTGCACTCATGGTCCCGTGTTTTCCAGCATCAGGTGATGCTACTCTGCTCCTGGCAAGCAGCCCTGGACACCTCTCAGTTGTGCAGGGAAAAAGGGAGGTGACCAGCAGAAATGATGTTTCCCATCCAAGTTTAGCCCCAGTGTGTCTTTTTTTATCCCACGCAGAAACCCAAAAACGGGCTTTTTTTTCCCCTTTGCCAGCATGCCATGAGGATGAGGCCCTTGAGATGTAAGGAGCACCTTGGAAGTCATCCAGCAGGCTGACACTTCACAGAAGCAGATAACTGTCATCCCACTGGGATGCAGGAATCCTGTGTTACCCTCCAAGACCAATTTTTGCCCACTTTTAGAAGCTGCTGACCTACATTCTCCCATGTGTGCTGGGCACATCCACAGCCTACCAAAGGTAAAGGCACATTCCCTAAGCCACAGGTAGTTTTTGGCAGATTTCTGAATAGCAAATGGGTTGATATTTGCTGGGTGGAAGACAAGGGGGGGTCTGCCATACAGCATTCATATTATACACAGGTGTTTACCTTCCTTCAGGCTCCTCATTTCTTTATCCTCATCAGGTAAGCACTGGAAATGTCACCTTCCCACGCCTGTAATTAAGCTCTGCGACTTTTGTCCCGGCGTGCACACACACTTAAGACAAAAACTACCCAAAACTTCCTTTTTGCTCCCAGTCAGCCATGCAGATGTGCACCGTGCAGCTGGAGATTGTCACGGCAACAGAGTTTGTCCCTCTTGCTCCCCTCTCTGACCCCTTCCCCCAGATGAAGAAAGGGGGAAAAAAATTAAAAATAAGCAATTTTAATAATGTCACAAAAAGCAGACAGGGATCTAAAAATCCATTAAGAGCTGGAGTGGCCCTCGCAATGGGAAGTACTCCAACTCCTTCCCTTTCTGTCGCTCTCTTGCTCCCTCTCCAACCCCCTGAAAGGTAACCTTTAAAACACACTCGGCAGCGTGGTACTTAAACCTCTGGCATTTACCTTCATTTCACTCTGGCTTTTATTTCTTTCCAGGGGAGGAGGGCTTTCGTGTTATAAGAAGACAAGTTGGTTTTTTTCCTTCCCCTCACCTTGATTATTTTCCCCTCCTGTGCGTGTGGCTTCTTTTTTTCCCCTCCTGCTTTGTGGTCCCCATCACCCATGCACACAGCCCTGGTGCCCATCACCATGGGGGAAGCAGGAAGAGGAGCCAGCCTACTACCAAAATTCCCCCCCCCCCTTCCAGACACCCCAAACTAACATTTTAACATCTTGAAAGAAGGATAAAGGTGATGCTGGAGAGAGAACAGTAGCCTGGGGTTCCTAGTGGGCTGCAGAAAGACAAGAAGGTTGTGATTCACAAGAGAGGTGCTCAAGACACAGCTTTTGGGGGGCTTTTCCTTTTTACATGCACACATCCCTCAAAGTCCCCCGGAGAAGAAACTTCAGCCCTTCAAACTCTCCTTAATATTCCTCTCCTCTGGCATCTCTGCCCCCAAAGCGATCCTCCCTGACACGGTGCCAGCCAAATGTGGTCTCACAGAAATGCCACTTCTCCTGCTCCTCTCATCCATCTGTAACACAAAGCTCAGTGCTTGGATGGGGTTCTGAAGCTCTGCCTCACAATCAGGGCTTCACTTCAGCCTCCCCCTCGCAGCCTCCCAGTTTTTGGCCCATTAAGAGCCGTTAAGAGCTGGGCCCGGAAAGGCATCCGGCAGCAAATGCTTTGCAATGACTTCATTCCAGCCCTGTGAATCCTGGCGTGGATTTTTGTGCCTCATACTGAGGGATACCTGCATGTGCCAGTCACACCAGACCAGGTTTTATCACAGTTTGCCCACTACATTTGCTTTCCTCCCCACACTGCAGACCCTGCGGCGGGAGCCATGGGATTAGCAGAGCATCTCCAATTCTCATTACAAAATAAAATCTTGTCTTTTCCAACTTGGAAGGAGCTTGAAAGCGTGACCTAATTGTGCCTGGACACCCATGGGCAAAGAAAGAGTCCAAACTATATTAATAAAAGGAAAGTGGCCAATTTTTTCAAAGCCATTCATTAATTTCAAGTGTGACCCAGGAACAGAGACATGAATTATTACTTCTTCCTAACCCAGCAGCACCCGTGATCCCAGGCTGACTCCGTGCCATGCCTTGCACAGCAGGAATCCTGAGCAGCCCAGACTCCCAGATGGATGCCACAAATTCCCAAGAGGGATGGGAGAAGGTCATACCCTCTCTCCCACATCTGCACCTGGAGAGAGACAGGAGCATCCTGAGGGTGACAGGGAGACCTGGAAGCTGCTCACCCTTCCCAGCATCCCTTCTGCACCCGAGTTATGCCCTGGGACTTTTTCTGCTTGAGCCCAGGCATAGGGGCATGCTGAAGGACACCTTGCTGTGTCCTGATGGAGTTCCTTTTTTTTTATCCCCAGCTCCTGACAGGGCTAAAGCAACAGCTGCAGTGCTGAGGCGATGCAGATTTGGGAGTTTATATCAGGTATAGCTGGGTATTCCTTACCTCCAGGAGCCCAGGTGGCTGATGCTCCTGTCTCCTACGTGTCCGCCCTCCTGGGGAGATAAGTGGGGCTCACCCAGGTCCCCAGGAAGAGTTTGCTGGGAGATCCTGACTGGTGTCAGCCACACAGTGAGCAGGAGAGGCTCAGACCACATGCATCCTGGGGAAATCAGGACCAGGAGAGCACACAGAGTAAGGCTGGGGGCTCTGCAGCACCACCTCCCAAGGCTTCCAGCAGTGCCTGTACCACCCCAAATTCTCCACTTATCATGGCACCCCAATTGCTGCAAATTGACAATTTTGCAAGTTCCACTGAGGCCACGTTTTACCTCCCAGAGACAAGTTTGCTCTTTTAACACATTCATCCCCTCCCACTCCACAAGCAACACAAAACAGATTTGCAAAGCAGCTTTCCACTCCTTTTTTTTTTGTTGTTCTCCCAGATCTTCTGAGAGCAAGTTCTTACACTCCTACAAGTCTCCTCTGAACTGGCACCAGTCAGGTAACATAAGCAGGAACAGCAGTGATGCCTTTCTCCCTCTGCAGCCTCATGGAGCAACCCCAAAATCTCCATCTCCTGGGGACCACCATCAAGCATAAAGTCTCTTCAGCTCATAGTGATCAGTTTTCAGTAGCTTTCACTAGTTTTCCAATGTAAACACGACCTTAAGAAGGAGCCAAACATAGGAGTCAAGGAGTTTGTGGGAGGGTTGTAGAGTTTTGGTTTTTTAGGGCAGTGATACTCCAGGCTGGTAAAGACCAAACCTTCACCTCTTCATGGCTCAAAATAAGTCATCATAAAATAATCTGTGCATCAGCCCAGTGCTCTGACCAGATTCAGGTACCAGCTGGTTTCCAGACCGCTGCTTTCTCTGGCTCAGGCCCAAATTTATATGGCAAACAATCAGCACAACAAATGGCCATAAAGGAAGCAAGCTAATTGCAACAGATTAAAACACCCAGAAACAAGTAAAACACAAATTTATGCAGATCAGCCACCTCCCAGCTGCTACGTGGTGGACTCCTCTGCAGCTCTGCAGGCTGGAGAGGGCAGACAAGCCTCCAGGGGAACGTGGTTTCCTTCAGACACATAAGGCTGCATCCAAGGGCTGGGCTGTGTCTTGGGCTTGAAACAAATGAGATGCCTTCAGAAATCCTCCAGAGCAAAGACTGTGGTCCCAATCCATCCCCAAGCCCAGCAGGCAAGTGCAAGAGGGACAAGCTGAGGTTTCGGGGTCTCATATGAAGGTGAGCAGTGTTACAACTCAGTCATGAGTGGAAGTAAAAATAGAAACCATCAGAGATGCTCTTCTGGGAAAAAGAGTCCAGGAGAGCCAGGTGAGGTAGATCACAGAGTCATGGAATGCTTTGGGTTGGAAGGGACCTTCAAGATCATCCAATTCCAACCCCCTGCCATGGGCAGGGACACCTTCCACCAGCCCAGGTTGCTCCAAGCCCTGTCCAACCTGGCCTTGAGCACTTCCAGGGATGGGGCAGCCACAGCTTATCTAGGCAACCTATGACAGATCAACCCCATTTATTCATTTTTGCCAGTGCCTCAACCAGAGAACAGGATTTCAATTGGATTTAGATGGTACATCTGCTGACCCTCCAGATGAGGAGGGAGTTTTATTTAAAGAAAGGAAACAAAAAGTGCAAAGGTATGAAATTACCTGAGGATTTTGTCTGAGTGTGATGGGATGGGGCTCTGGTGGCACTGAAAAAAAGAGATAACAAGGGAAAACTTTGACTCTTCAGAGATTAATCTTTGCAGAGATTAAATTGAAGCCTTCAGGTCTGATCCATCGATTGCATTTCACTTCCATGACAGTTTTGTGGTAGAACAAATTACAGAGGACATGGACTGTACATTTTTTAGCCATCCAGCAATTTGCTCATTTATCAGCAAGGCTCTCCTTAGAGCCATCCAGGACAGTCAGGTAGGAAGCTGGGATCTATAGGAATGCCCCATGGCAGGAAGGCTGGAATTAGATCATCTTTAAAGTCCCTTCCAAACCAAACCAAACCAAACCATTCAGTGATTCTGTGAATTCAATCCAAGGGAAAAGCCAGAAAGTGCCTTCCTTCCTTCCTTCCTTGCTAACTCCTGGCGTCACACAGGTATTAAATGCAGAGGTTAACAAAGAGGAGATGTTGGGAGAATAATGAGGAAAGGAGGAACACCCAAATTTCTAGGATGTACATAGCACTCTGGTGAAGCACCAGGGCCTGAGCCCTTTGGGAGGACATGGTTGGAAGGGCCCTACCCTTGGCATCCAGGCTCAGAGAGGATGGTGAAGAGATGCCTGCAAAGGAGCTTGCCTAGAAATATCAAAATTTCTCCAGCCATTGACTTCTGCCAATAAATACATTCAAATCAGCCAAAAGGAATAAAAACTGGCATTGATACTGCTGTGCAAGCTGGTGTTCACAAAAGACATCAGCATGACATTCATGTTGGCAAAGTCTTCCCATGGGCCAGTTTCTTTTCCTCACTTGGATCAAGGAGCTTCTCCCACCAATGCCTGCACAGTATCTCACTGGAAGTCCCGGCTGCTCCCTGTCCCAAGTTCCCCATCACCACCGCAAGCCAGTTTCAGAGCCATCATTTCTGGTTTTGCAGGCAAACTCCTGACACAGCGCTAACATCTTGCTTTTCCTCTTCGGAATCTGCAAAGCTGGATTTCAAGTGAAAGCAGAGAGAAGGTGTTTTACTGCAGGAGGTGTCAGGCAGGGTGACGAGGCGCCGGGAGAAGTGTCCTCAGAGGCGCGATGAGGGTCACAGCAAACCCTTAAAGCTCCTTTTTATCATTGCTAATGTTTAATTTCACCCATTTTTAAGGGCTGTTAGCATCCTGGAAACCCACGTGTGGGAAACCCAGAGTCATTCCCTGAACAGCAGAGAGCAGTGACAAGCGTTCGGAGGGACAGGACCTTCCCAGGGAAGGCCAAAGGATGAATCACCCTGTGCTCAGGAAGGGACAGGATCACAAAGCAGACAGCAAAAGAGTGCTGACCACATAACACAGCCCAAACATCTACACCCCTTCCCCCTGAGGGGACAGATTTAAGGGCCAGAGTGCTCCTCCTTTCAAAGGAGAGGCGAAGACCCAAAGTGTTATTCCCATTATATCAGCAGCAATGACCCTTTTAACCCTTCACTTGGAGAAGATGATATCTATGGTACCCACTAAGATTTAATAAACAGGAAATCATTTCTAAAAACTTAAACCACCTATTAGGCTCAATCAATCTACTTCTGCCTATTCCCTGGATGCCAAAAATTAGTGCAAGGCACAAGAGCTCTGTGTGAGCCTCTATAACTGGTGGTACTGAAGCTGAAGGTACATTTTTGGATGAGCAGAAGGGACAGGGTGTCTTTCCCTGGCTTTGCTCAGGCTCAGGCTCTGGAGGGATCTCCAGGGAACAGGTGCTTCAGAGAGGACCAGCTTTCTTTCCCCTTTTCATCATATTTGTCCAGAAGGGGTGGGAGAGCAGAGTAGATGGACAGGATAAGGGAGCCTTCAGTTAATTCCACTCTAAACCCAATTTCATTTTCCTTTCTAATTAGAGCAGCAGGCATGTTTTAACAACTGATTATCTCTCCTGGGCAGTTGTGTGTATTCTTCTTGGCTACTTATTCAATTTTTCCAAGCAAAGCTCTGCTGTGATTGTAACGTAAATAAAATTGGAGCCAGGCAGATCATGGGCAGTTTGGAGAATGCTCTGCCAAAAACTGGGACCGAGGTTTTCTTTTTCATTCCTAAAACTGAAAAATAGAAGGTGCTCACCATAGGAAAATATAAACCCTTGGCAGTGTTGGAAGGAGAGAAGAGGTGTCAGCAAATTATTATTAAGGACTATCTGTAAAAAAAACCCCTCTGTGACAGGCACTCAACTCTCACAGACATTCTAGAGCTGCTGTATCTCCTACCTGTGCATCCCACAGGACCCAAGCACCCACATCCAACACCTCCTATCCACCAGATCCTGAAATAAACCTGCTTGGGAAAAAAAAAACCAAACTCAAAGCACCGAGCTGAGTTTCCAATCTCCTCTTTCCCATTCCGGGCGCTGCCCTGAGCCCTCTGCCACCAGCAACGGGATGGGAAGCCCTGAAGTCCCTTTTTCCACCCTTCTTCTGCTCTGGCAGCCAATTCCCAGATGTGAGACTTAGTTTGTTTTCCCTCTTCCATGACCTCACCCACCCCCCCAGCGTTCCTGTTGGCGCTGCCTCTCCCCTCGCCCAAGGGTGCATACTCAGGGGGTGTATTTTTCAGGAAAAAGGGATTTTGGCACAAAAAAGGGACTATGCCTAGGGATGTGCCACTATTGCAGACACTTCCTGCTGCCAGGATGATGTTTGGAATATTCCCATCCTCTTCCTCACGTTAACAATCACAGGTTCCAGATGAAGTTCACGGGCTTGTGTGCGCCCATCCCACAGTAAACGTGAGGGGAATGCGCTGAGGAAAGAGCAGGAAAATGAAAAGCAATGTAAATACCACTGCTCCTGATCCATGTTTTCTTTTTCCTCTCCAAAATCCTGGAATGGTGCTTAAGTTTCCTGGTCCCTATAAAACCTCATTAAACAGTTTTGGCCCAACCAGAGCTGTCATTTTCCTCCCTTCAAATGGGATGAGACAGCTTAGAGTTAATAAATCCGAAAGGAATACTTATAAAATAAGGTGGTGTCACAACATGTTGTTAAAATAGCAGGTGAGCAGGCCCGTTTGGAGAGCACTTAATGGCCCCAAGTTTTAAAAATATCTGTGCTACATTTCCCCCGACAGGCAATAAATCTGCAGCAGATATGGATTTTCCTGCCTGGGTGCTGTGCTGAGCTCCAGCCCGGACTCTGCATCCCAGGGGAATCTCAGTGTCTGCTCAAAACCCTCCTGCTTCCCCTCCCAGTGCCTTGTGGCTGCAGGGATAGGGTTGTGCAAAGGTCATTCTGGTGGAGGCACAGTCATCTCCACCCCCACCTGGGGGGCATCCAACTGCTGTTGGATATCCCCCCTTCCCAAGCATCTCTCCTTCACTAGGTTCAAACTTTCGGGGGCTTAGCAAAGCTGTTCCCACCCAGGTCAATACTTTATTTTCATTTTTTACCTTGCGCTATTTGCAGGAATGTCACGCCCAGCACAAAATTTTCCAACTGACAAGTGAAATTTAGTTAGCAGAGCTTCTATTATTCCCGATTTATTACTCCACTGGAGAGTTGTGCAGGCTGAAGGGCTGGAGAAAGGAAAACACAGGCGTGCATGCACACCCCGGCAGCAGCCAGCAAGCCAAACCCAGGGCTCCCGCTGAATTATGATTCACAATTTATAAACCATTACGTGCAATGGATTTCAACTATATTTATTGCAATCCGACTGCTAGCAGTTCAAAAATCAATTTGGTAAATGTGGAGGGAAAGGGCAAAATTATTAATATGTTTTCTATAAACGCTGTAGCTTATCCTTTCCCTGGTAAATAAGTGTGAGCCCTCGGCTTCCTCGGGGAAGGGGTTTGCCATCAGGAATGGGATTCACCCTGGGGTGCCTAAAACAAGGGGATGAATGAGAGGGGAGGGATGTGCAGGGCATAATAATGGCAAGGTGACCCACACAGAAGACGATGGAGGAGCCCTGGGATAGGTGTGGGGACAGGAGGAGGTGACTGGTCGGTGAATCGAGGGAAGGATCACCAGGGATGAAGCAGAGCACGTGTGCATGCGACACCCTTGAAAGTGGATGTGTTTGGGGTTAAGGATGTGGCAGAAATGCTCCAGAAATCCCAGCTCCAGCTGATGGTGAGATGCCTCACACACTGTCACCCTGTGCTGGGTGCTGGTGAGGCCACACCTTGGATCCTGTGTTTGGTTTTGAGCCCAGCACTTCAAGAGAGACACTGAGGGGCTGGAGCGTGTCCAGGGAAGGGAACAGAGCTGGGGAAGGGGCTGGAGCAGCAGGAGCAGCTGAGGGAGCTGGGGGGGCTCAGCCTGGAGAAAAGGAGGCTCAGAGAGGACCTTCTGGCTCTGCGAGTCCCTGACAGGAGGGGGGAGCCAGTGGGGAGTCAGTCTCTGCTGCCAGGGAACAAGGGACAGGATGGGAGGAAACAGCCTCAAGCTGTGCCAGAGGAGGTTTAGATTGGATACTAGGGAAAGTTTCTTCCTGGAAAGGGTGGTCAGGCATTGGAATAGGCTGCCCAGGGCAGTGGTGGAGTCACCATCCCTGGAGGGATTAAAAGTCATATAGCTGTGGCACTTGGAGACACGGTTTAGCAGTGGGCTCGGCTGTGCTGCGGGAACGGTTGGACTTGATGATCTACTTGGAAGTCTTTCCCAACCTAAACGATTCTGTAATTCTGTTACCCTAAGCCAGTGGATAAAGCAAAATGTGGTGGGCATTTTGCCACCTGCCACCTGGCCCTCACCCAGAGGTCTGGCCTGCTGCTTCCATGGGAAAACACTCCGGTGAGGGAGACCTGGCATGCAGGTGACCTGGCACATTAGGAGAAGCAGTGGCTCTGCATCCAGGCAGATGCTCTGCCCCACAGCACCTTGGACCTGCTGCACCAAACCCAAATTGCATGAATGTCCACGGGGCTTTACCCCTTTGCCAGCCCAGGCCCGGGGTTGGTTTGGAGGGGTCTTGCCTTTACTCTACCTGGCCAAGAGCAGCTCAGACTGCTGGGTGGGAAGGGGGAAAATCCCATTTGTACAGAGAGAAGGGAGGGGTGGAGACACCCTCAACAGTCCACACACCTCCTTTACTGGTTTGGGAACCACAAGCCCAACTGTGTCAGGAAAGGTGTAGGTAAGGTGGTGGCTGCCATGCCCGTGTTGAGCACCCTGGCTGAGGGATATTGGGGCATCTGCTCCTAAAGGTTGGATCATATTGGCTTTTCCATTTTGGTGATATGCAACCATACGGTGTACTCCGAAAGGGAGTGTTTCTTCTCCTCCAAATTAAGAAATGGAATGAAAAAAATATGAGATTAGATGAGAAGCAGAGAGAAGTTTTACATCTCTTTAATGATGACCTTTTTCCAGGTTTTTTTTTTTTAGTTTTTTTTTTTTTTTTTGCTGTAATGCTGGGAAGAAAACTTACTTCTATTTTAAAAGAAAAACTGGGTTTCTCATATGTTCCCATGATTCCTGATGCTGGCACTTTAAATTAATCATTGCAGAGAGCCACCACGAAAATAGCGATACCAGAACTGAATATCCTCTGGGCAAATGTTGCAAATGCTGCCTGATGCATTCACGTTTTAAAAAAAAAATATATATATAAAAAGTCATTTTTTTTCCTTGGCACTTCTCCTCTGGCTCATCTTATGCAAATCATCTAACGAAGGAGAATTTCCCAGGCCTCAGCCGAGGTTGGTCAGTGGGGCAGATCGAAACAGCAAGTTCACAGGTAATTATTTACGTGTGAACTCAATACAAGAAGGTGAAATCTGAGCTACGTTCTCTGTCAGGGTCCATTTTCCCTTGGAGTGATGCCTTACACAAAGTTTCATTGCTCAGGGAGGCAAAGGTTTGAAACGCGCCAAAATCTGGTAATCCCATGTGTCCACTGCCTCTTCCCAGGTCTCATCCCACCCCACTGACTCCTGGCATGTTTAGGAAGGGGAAGGAAACCCCTCATGGTCTATGTGACCAGGTGCTGACAATCTACACAGCTCATTTATTGAGCAAAATAAGCCCAAGAACAAATTTTGAAGCGGTGAACGATTTCCAATACCTGGTTCACCCGAGGACACCACGGGTCGCAGCATGTTCAGGAGCAGTTTTCCAGAGGTGAGAGAAGCTCAATTCACTTACTTAGCAAGCTATTTACATGGAATTATGTGTCAGGCTATGCTCTGAGCAGAGTTTGGCAGAGGAGTTTTAGCTGCATGACCTGAAGTCGTCCTGGATTCAGCAGGATTTGTCCTTTTCTCCCTGGGGTGAATTAAGAGCAGAAATCCCATGACGGTCCTTGAGCAGGGTGGAGGTGTTTTGGCAGAGCCCCGTGGCTTGGGGATGTTGTCAAAGAGGATAAGTGATTTCTCACAGAATCATTTACCTTGGAAAAGCCCTCTGACTCCAATCATTTCCCCAGCACTGCCAAGCCCCCCACTAACCCATGTCCTCAAGTGCCACATCCACATATTTTCTAAATCCCTCTAGAGATAGCGATTCCAGCACTTCCCAAGTAATGGAGTGGTTTGGAGTGACAGATCACTTCCTGTGGGATGCCACAGATGCCAAGAGGTTGCCCCAGCTCCAGAAGAGACT
Source organism: Pipra filicauda (assembly GCF_003945595.2). NCBI lineage: Eukaryota > Metazoa > Chordata > Aves > Passeriformes > Pipridae > Pipra > Pipra filicauda. Next base: position 644,714 of record NW_024104361.1, read on the forward strand.
GGACAAGATCATGGGTAAGGCTCCACTTAGACCGTTCAATACACAGAAGGTCTTTTGGTGCCAGGTATCCCGAGAAAAGTGTCTGAATTGAGCTGATCATGGAATCACCTCTTTTTGTCCTGACAAGGGACAGGGAGCAGCAACAACCATGGTTTCAAAAAAGAGAAGACCCATAATATTATCCCCCATTGGGGGGAGGGGGACAGGGGGGAATCATTTAAATCATGAATTGGCTCACAGCAAATGCTCCTCTTTTTCAGGATGAATATCCCCTTCCCTGTCTGTTCCTGCCCACCTGTGCAGCCCAGCACTGCCCACTGCACTGAAAATACTTCAGTGGTATTAATTTTGCGACTGGAATTAACTGGTGTGCAGGAATTGTTACTCACCGTTAACTTTAAACGACCTGGAAGCTGGGTGAGAAGCTGGGCTTCCCAGCTGGCATATTTCCTCCAGCTCTAACTCATCCCAACCCACTGCTTTCTCTCCACCTTGCTCCTGAGCCACTGGGATGACTTCTGAAGGATGATTTGGTGGACTCACTGTCTCTAGAAGTGTTCAAAATGGTGCAGATGTGATGCTTAGGGACATGGTTTAGTGGCTGGACTGAATGGTCTCAGAGATCTTATCCAACCTTAATGATTCTGTGATGGGCAGTTGAGGTGGGGGACTCATGGATGACAGGCTAGCTCAGCTCAGGTACCCATGCCAGAAATGAGCAGGCAGCTTCTGGGAAGGGATGGAGGACTTTCAGCCCCTCAAAACATTAAGGGCTATCAAGGTATGTTAAACTTTTAGCTTCAACTTGCTAAATTTATTCAACAATTTTAGATATTTTCCATATTGCAATGCGTTATGTCATATAACGAAGCTTCTCCCCCCCTTCATGGCCCACCACTGCTTGCATTCAGCAGTGGCCTGCTGATAGCATTTCTCCAGCAGAAGTGGCAGGTGCTGAGAGCTTGGGCTCCATCTCTACAGGCCTGGATGTTGCACAGATGCGTGCTCACCCAGGCACCCATTTATCTACGTGCTCTGGCTGCCTTTCCAGTGCTCGGGTGCTCACATTCCTTATTTCCCCCAGCTTCACGCACACGTTTTTTTTCCATCAGCGCTGACAGACCCACCCAAGGGACAGGAAAAGTTTATCAGGATTCACAGCTCCCCTTCGCCCTCCCTCCCTCCCTCCCTCCTGAGTGGTTTCAGCTCAGAACCAGGGAGAGAAAAATGTGCCTTGTATGAGCCGTGACGGCTGATGACTGATGACATTTATCTTCCCTCCCGAGGAGGATGGGGGAAGTCACTTCTGGCTGGTTTCACCTGGGCTGGCAGGTTTCTCAGGGCTGGCTTTAGCCTGGGGGTGACACTCGCATTTTCACAGGCTGTGATGCAGTGCTGTGCTGCCAAGGCTTTCACCAGGGGCTTCCCCAAATTCAGCCCCACACCTTTTCTCCCCCGGTACAAACATCCCCTGTAAGTGCTCAGACACCAGCGAGGGATTCAGGTCACTGTTTCTCCACCAAAGCAGTTTCCATTTAACTAAGGAACTCTGTCCAGGCCAATTTTTTTAATCTGCCCCTTCCTGGAAGATGTGACAGCACATAGCTGGGAAGATGGATGGCACACATGGTGTGGAGCACAGCATCCATAGCGTGGGGCTGGAATGAGAGGGAAACACGGAAACAAGGCTCAGGGAGAGAGGATTGCTGGCAGGCACTGGATTTCTCAAGTAGAGATGTCTGCTGGGTGCCAAGGAGCTCCTGCTCCTCCCTTTGGCTGCCCAAACCCAGCCACAGATGTGATGTGGGTGTTTTCTCAAGTACCTTTAGAGCTGCAAGGTCAGGATGCTCTGCTGGAGCAGAAAGTCCCTGGGGGAGGGTTCTGACAGCGGAGCATCCCCGGAGCAGAGCAGCACGAGGTCCGCAGCGTGGTGTGACCTGCTTCAGTCCCAGGTGGAGAGCAGCACTTTTCCAGTGTCCCATGGGACCATCAAAGGCAGTGTGACCTCTCCCTGCATCACTTGGCATCAGATAATGTTGGCGGGGGAGGGGGGGTAACAACCTGCAAACATCAGGAATAAACTTCCTTCCCAAGGACAAGAGGGGAAAGGCAGGGAGGGTCCTCATGCTCACTCCAAGCTGTGTCATGCTGGAGAAGAGGACAGCAGAATGTACCAAGGTAGAAGTCCCATCCCTGGAAGTGTTCGAGGCCTGGCTGAGCGAGGCTTGGAGCAACCTGGGATAGTCTAAGGTGTCCCAGTCCATGGCAGGGGGTGGAACTAAATGGTCTTTAAGGCCCCTTCCAACCCAAACCATTCTGGGATTCTATAAAAACCTACAAGGAAATCTGCTCCTTGAAGGAGTTTTTGAGTACCCCCCGCCCTGTGCCTATCTGCAAACTTCAACACCATTGCTCTGCACATTGAACATCTTGGGGAAGAAGATATTTGTGTGGGCTCACAGAGGGATGCAGTGAAGGCAGGGAGGAAAATCTGCTGGGTGTTACTAGGCAGAGAAATCACATCAGTCTCCAGGATTCCCTGGAGAGGAAAACAGTTGGAGGTCAGGACAGCCTTTGTGGTAAGTACAGACATGCTCTTCAGCTGAACCAGAAAAACCTTTCCTATGTCCTTACAGGCTTTTTCCTTCTGCAAAGTGCAGAGGCATTGGAAATACGCTTTTTTTTTTGGTTTACTGGTAATGTGTTTTGTCACTATAAACTCCCTCCACTGAGTATTTAAATACCTCTGGCATTCTCCAAAATCTGTTTTCTGGCTGTCCCTGTTTCCCCTCCCCATTTCTGAAAGCACTGCAGGTTTAAACCAAGCAAACTAACCGACCTTCCCCTGACTGATTTTTCTCTGAGGCTTTCACCTGAATAATTCCCTGCTGGCTTCCCATCAGTGGCTGTACCAACAGCCACCAGTAGTATTGATCAAGTACTGAGTCACTTGTGAGCCAGCACAGGCACTTGGAAAGAAAAAAAAAACAAACAACAAAGTCCTCTACAGGAAAATCTATCTAAGTACAAGAAAATAAGGAAAGAGAGGGCTAAAAGCATTGGTATTAAATGCAGTACAATCTGGCTTTATAGAGAGCCCTTTGGAGGTAGTTCCAAGTTGCCTCACGTGAATTTAAAAATGATTCAAGGTAGTACCTCCTTGAAAGAGCTGGACTGTTTAGGGACGGTTATTATTTTTATTTGTGGTGTTAATGCAGTGCTAAAACACCTGCTCACACACACACGTTTGGGGAGATATTAGTGCCACACAAGAGGGTCCCACAACGGAGGTGTGAGAGAAGAGTCACCGGGTAGATACTGACAGCCAGGGGAGAACAGGCTCTGTGGTCCTGCTGATCCAGAGCAGCCTCAGCACTGTCAGTGCCAACCTTCCTGGTGTCTGAGGGATCTGTCAGCTCTCCCTCCCCTTGGGGCAATGACCTCCACTGCTGAAGGGGACAACAGGGGGACATGAAGATGAGGAGACTCCCCCTGCAGAGCTGCCTCCAGCCCTGGGAGCCCAGCACAGCAAGGACAGGGAGCTGCGGGAGCCAGTCCAGAGGAGGCACCAAGATGATCAGAGGGCTGGAGCAGCTCTGCTGGGAGGAAAGGCTGGGAGAGTTGGGATTGTTCAGCCTGGAGAGGAGAAGCTTTGGGGTGACCTAATTGTGGCCTTCCAGGGCCTGAAGGGAGACAAGAAGAAAGACGGAGAGAGACTATTTACAAGGGCCTGGAGTGACAGGACAAGGGGGAATAGATTCAGACTACCAGAGGGTGGGGTTAGGTGGGATATTAGGAAGGAATTCTTGGCTGTGAGGGTGGGGAGGCCCTGGCACAGGATGCCCAGAGAAGCTGTGGCTGCCACATCCCTGGAAGTGTCCAAGGCCAGGTTGGACAGGGCTTGGAGCAACCTGGGCTAGTGGGAGGTGTCCCTGCCCATGGCAGGGGGAGTGGAACTAGATGACGTCCAAGCTCCCTTCCAAACCAGGTCATTTTATGATTCTGTGACATCAGGACCAGTCATATCAGCTTTCCTGGGTTTATTCTTCCCTGAAAATATGCCTGTAGCAACTGTGGGGAAAAAAATACTGGATGGGCCTTGATTTCACCCTGTTACAGCTTTTAGAGGTGAAGCTGGTGTAAGAAGCTCTCAGAACTGCCCTTTACCTCCTGCGTCTTCCGACCCTCCATCAAGTTGCCTGAATTTCTCTAGATCTGCAGTTGTGCTAGTGAAAAATTCAGGTGTGAAGGGTGAAACACACAGAGAGGCTTCATAAAAATTCCCAATTTCCCTTGCTGGGCTCTCAGCATAACCCTGGCAAACAGAGCCATTGGGAAGGAACAAGAACTGCCCCAGGCTGCCTGAAAGAGGGGATGAACTGGTGCAGGTGTGAGAAACGGGAGGCACAGCAGCCAACATTTTAATTTTTGGTGATGGTAGATGCTTGGTTTTGTGCCCTTTTTTTTTTAAACAAAAAAAAAAAATCCATATTTAATTCAGCTCTAGGGGTAACATAGCATGGAAATGAGAACACAATTGGCGAACTATTAAATATTGCCTTTCCATAATTCTGAGTGTGTTTATCTCCAATGCCTGCAGTCTTTCTCCTCTCTGTTCTCTTCCTGAAAGCATAATAGTGGCTTTCATGGTTTTATTACATAGTGCATCTGTTGGTACTTCTGTTCAAAGCTTCCAAACAAATGCTTTTCCCCCAGATCACCAGTGCTACAAAAAGACAAGGAGGCATCACTTGAGTAGCTGTTTCCTACCTGTGCCCTTTGCTTGATGTGGGGTTGGTACCTCTGATGATTTCCTTAGCATCCCCTGGCCAATGTTCAAACATGTTCCAGGCAGGGAAAGCGATATCAAGGTCATGTCTGGCTGCTGAGGGTCCAAGAGGTGGAGGTGAATGCCATGGCTGGAGCAAGCGAGATCAAATCTGAGGTTTTATTCCCTTTCATGCCTCTGACAGCAGTAATTCCTGTGATTATTAAAAGGGAAATATTACCTGATTGCCTGTGCAATGCCATGGGTTGGTGTTTCCCGTGCAAGCAGAAGTGGGTGGCCAGCATAGGGAAAACCCTCTTCTCCAATGGGATGCTGCAGTGCTGGTGAACAGGCAGGGTGAGCTGCTCCTTCTTGCTGCTGCTCCACCAGTTCTATTATAACAATAATAATAAAAAAACAATAATTGCATTTAGGCTTTACATGGCGCTTCCAATTCTCAATGCAAAATATTAAGGAAAAAGCAGTGGCGTTGTCCACTCACTGGGGTGGCAGCAAGCAGGTCAACATCTGCACGCCAGCTGTTTGGGGTTTAATTTAAAAAAAAAAAAAACAATAGAAAGAAAGAGGAAAGTTTCCACCCCGTGCCTGCTATTTCTAAAGCCCAAACCTCTGTGAGGTGCCAGCAGTACACCCACATGCCATGCAAGGGGTTCAGTCCACCAGAGGATTTGACCCAGCCTTCACATGGGCAGTTCCATGGTTGTCTACACCAACCTTTTAAATATCACATTTCTTCAGCTCCAACAGCAGCAGGGTCAGCACTTCATTAGACAGAGACTGGGGTGGTGCTGACTATGGACACAGGTGGATTTTCTTTACATGTGTTGAGGTTCCTCCTCCTTCTTCACCTGCCCTTGATTCCACAGATGATGGCACAGCAAACCTTCGCTGCCTTCTCTTTGTGGTGCTTTCCTACAATAAACAGCAACCATGGAGCTCATCTCCGTCTTGATTTGAGTCTGAAGATCTTCTTGCGTGGAGTTTGAAGGTCATTTTCATCAGCTGGCTTTCCAAAGTTGGGTGAGCCCCGGAATGGGGGTTGCTTTTCTTCTGTACAATAATAATTAACCCACACCCTCTGCATTATCCAGAGCTACCCTAAGGAAACAAGGCCTCTACAGTCTGCTCTCCCAGTTTTGTAATGTCCCAAGACAAGTTTAGTCAGCTCTTCAGGTGGCAGAAACGTCAGACCTGTAGCCTGAGATCCTCTGTGGGTACCGGAGACACATCACTCACAGCACAAAACATAGGATGTGTGCAGGCAGTTATCAGATCTGGGCTCCTCACTCCCATTTCTCGGAGCAGGAAGCACTATTTATTATATCTTTTTGCTGCTTCTGAACACAATCAACCATTTCTTGGCATTTCATCAAAGATAAATAGCCTGATCCCACTTCCATCAATGTGGAAGGAAAAATCCCCCTTGGCTTCTTCTGCTGCAGCATGAAAGCTCCCAGAATATCAGCTGACGGTTTTAAAGTTCTTCCAGTTTCCCCCCCCCCCCCTCTTCTTTCCCTGCCAGGAGACCAGGCTTCAAGTACAGGCTCCCTTCTGGGGTTAACCCTCCCTCCCATCCTCTGGAGGATCACCTCTCCCAAACCATTGTGCTCCACAGCCTCGGCTGCAAAGGAGGAAGGAGCTGCTGTGTCTGCCAGCACAGCCCTGAAATATTTAGAGTTTTGTGTGCTAAATCCATTGCTGTGGAGTGACAAGAGAGAGCCTAATGGCATGGATGATGCCCTCTGAGCAGCATCATCACCACAGCTCAGGCAGGAAGTCATGGCATGAAGGCACCAGCCACGGCACTGCCATCAGGGCGAGGAGCACCGTGCACGTTGTTCCATCACCCCGCTCGTTCATCAGCTAAATAGCAGGTTTCACTTTCAAGATCCATTAATCTGACATTTTTCATCAACTCCAAAATGACACCAACACAACAAAATAAAGCCAGGAGAGAGTGTTGGTGGTGGGGTTTCTTTCCCCTTTTCCAATCTGTAAGCATGTGTGTTTAGTGCTCCTGAAAATGTCAGATCCAGAGCGGAGGGAACTGGTATGTCATCTGCCAGAACTGCAGCTGGGTTTAGCAGCTCAGCGTGACATTATAACGGAGCAACATGGGGAGGGAAAAAAGAAACCAAGGAGCAAACAGCCCAGCATGGAGAGGAGGAGATGAAGTCCCACCTGCCAGGTCAGAGATCATTAGGAATAAAACCGACACATAAAATGGAGAGTTAAACACACTGCAAGTTTGCAGCAAGGGCCATGTTGTCTTAAAGGCTATTTCTGCCCTTGCTTATGCTACAAATAACCATCTGCTGGAGGATGTGGAGCAGTGTCTCCACCTCTCTCAGGCTTGTGGCTCCCCTTATCTATATCTTCCTTTAGCCTTCCTCTAAATAACCAAAATTAGCATTGCCGTGGTTTCCACCCCTGGACCTCAAAGAGCCTCTGGAGTTCTCTTTTCCCATCTTCAGGGAAAGGGGAGAGGAGAAAAGCAAATTACTTGACCCAAGGTCATGTGGCGGGTCCCAAAATCACAATGCTCCGTCGGCCCTTCGGTGCAGACAGGGAGCATCCCACAGACCCACATTTCTCTCCCTTTTCTCCTCTGTGTACCCCAGAAACCTTGCTTGGTCCTATGCCCTGCAGCCTTCTCGGTTGGCTGCGCCCCTGGGAACTCCCCATCTCTCCACAACCTTACCACCTTCTCCAAATTTGCTTTCCCTCAACGTTTCCAAGCACTCTGGGGAGCAGGACCTTGTATTTTTAGCGCTTGTGCTGTGAAGTGCCAAGCAAATTCCCACTGACAGGTTATCAATAGCGCTATTAAAAATTTCCCCAAACTCCAGAGAAGGCCAACCAAGTACCGAGCAAAAAAGAATCAATTTTGAGCCACTCCAGTCCGTGTTTCTCTAGTGTTTGAAGAGGCACTCAGGGGCCAGTGATGGATGTCTGGATATCCTGCTGAGTTTCACGGAAGATTTTGCCCTGGCACTGAGCAAAGATTTGGGCTAGCGTGGTTGGAAGAGCAGCAAGGCTTGTGGTCAACAGCGAGTTGGCAAGACTTGTTTTAGGTAGAGATAAAGCAAAGATCCCTTTGCTTCGCAGGGATGGAGGAACTATTTGCTATAAATCTGCTCCAATTACAGGCAGGTATCCTCAGGGACACCCACTGCAGCAGGGAAGGAGGAGGCTGGGTCTCCCACTCCACTGCCAGCCTCGGACCTGCATCCAGGGGTCTGGCTTGGCCAAGGAAGGGTGAAGTGTCTCTGCTGCTGGCTCAGTGCTGTCATTTGGACAGATTTAAGTAGTGTAATCGTATCTTCTGAAGCAGGTAATGCTGCCTGATTATGAGCAGGGGAGGGGGGAATTAGAAGCCAAGGCAAAGACAGAGCTGTTTAATGGACCCATTAGAGGGCATTAGCTGAGAACAACAGGACAGCGCTGGCATTTTAAAGAGGGGCAGCACAGGCGTGGTCTGAGGTGGAGGTGTGGGGTGTGCTGTGCCTCCATCTGCCATGTTGCCTCCTGCCCTGCTTCCCCCACCTCCCAGGGAGTGACTCCATGGCCTCTCCAGCTTTGCTGGGGGAGGCTGGAGGGGATGGGAAGCCAGAGGGTGGCAAAGTGCCTGTCCCTGGACACATCTCTGGCTCATGGAGATGCGCAGGAGGGGCTGCATTACATTCATCTTGTGCGACCCCAAAACTTCCCTGCCACACGTCATCACCGCCTCCTCCTGGCTGAACCCTTGGGTGACCTGTGCCATCACTCCCCCAGGACCTTGCTGCAGTGCCAGGAGCATCAGTGACTCTGGGAATGCCACCTGAGCTGCTTCAGTTTCTCCACCTAATTCACCACCTGCCACCTCTGACAGCCAGGATTCATCATCACTCACCAGGGCTGGAGCAGGAGGAAGGGACAGGGCTGGCAGCACCACCAGGAGCACGGGCATTGTGCTTCCCCTGCTCTTCAGTCTGGTCAAGGATCATCGGCTTCTCCAATCAGTGAGGCAGATAACACTTAAAAACAAAGAAATAAATATAAGCCAAACCACAGCTCTACAAATAGGACCCAGTTGGTGGGGAGGATGATGTTCAAAGACTCCAGAGAAAGGGAGACACGAGTGAATGGACACTTATGGAATGGGGAGGGTGGCAGAAGAAGCCCAAACAAAATCTCTTGTGGGCATGTGTATTCCGGTCCTGGTTCCTGACAAGAGGAAATTCCCTGCTCCATGTGGACTCACCAGCAGCTGTGCATGTGAGTACAGGGCAGGACTGCTCAAAAACCAGCCAAGCCACCACAGAGCTCGATGCTGCCTGAAAAAGAGCCTGGTTTGGCCCCAGGGCAAGGGTAAGCAACCCCAGTTAGTGCTGCTTGTTGGGGAATGCAGAAATGGGGTGGACGAACACTTTGGTGCAAATGGATAATTCAGGGCATAAACCCTCCCTCTGCACCCCAAGGAAGTCACAGGCCCAGCCAACCAGGTGATGCCTCCCTGTGGGATGCAGTTATCCCTCTCAGGGAGCAGAGAGGGACCTTGCACAGGCTGAATGATTGATACAACCTGTTCTGGGAAGCGTTTCTTTCTTGCTTTTTCACTTTCCTCTTTTCCTTCTCTCTCCTCTCTCCCACAGCCCCCACCCCTTCCTTTCCCCACTGGGCCTTTTCAGTTGGTAATTACAGCTGAAGTGGACAATCTGTCTTTTTGTTTTTAGGCTGGATGCACTGCCAGGCCGGCTGGAAGGAGGCAGGAGCGATGGAACAGGGATGGCTGTGTGGGGAGGGGGCACACTGAGGGGGTACCTGTCTCCCTGCACCCCTCTGGCACAGATGGGAGAGTAAATTCAGGAGAAGATGCCCAGCAGTTGCTTTTTGAGCATCCTTTCACCCACAGCCTGCATGTTTTGGAGCACTGGCTGTGCTGGGACAGCACCTACACCCAGGTTTGGGAGGACAGGCAGCATCCAGGGATATTTAATGTAAAACCACCACAGGGACAATTCAGATGTGGCTGGTAGCTGACAATGGAGCATAATCTACCTTGTTTCGGGTGTGCTGTCCTTCAGCATCCCACCTTGGGACGCTGTGGAGACAGGGCAGCAGTACAGCCCCAAAGCACAGGAGTCCTGCAGCCTTTCCTCCTTCCCTTCAGGTTAGTCCACTCCCACGTCCCATGCTCTTCAGCACATTTTTCCCTGCCTTGCTCCATCCTTTCTGCTCGTCTGAGCAGCTTTGCTAATCAACTCCTGAGCGTGGATTGATGGGAGGAAGGTGGGAGATGCTACTGTGCGCAGGGAGCGGGTGGGCAGGGGGGGTCCTGGAGGTGTGGAGAGCAGCTCAGCACCAGCACCTGCTCACTCTGCAGGTGTTTTGTTACACAGCCCTGCCTGTGATAGCCCTGTGTACATGTGCCAGTGAAGATAAATCCTCCATTCAAAGGGATGCAGTGAGGAAAAAGCAGAAAAGGGAAGAAGAAAACAATTAGAGTGACTGATGATTTAAGGGAAAAAATTCAAAGTATCTCTCTCTTTCCCTCCTGGTCAGCTGGAGAGTTTTATCCTCTTCCAGCTCTGTTAGGGACACAAATCCCAAAGTTTCTGTTGTTTGAAGGGGGGCAGGGAGAGGAACAGCTCACTCCTCCAGCTCTCCCCTCAGACGGCTGTCACCTGAGAGATGCAAGGTGGACATTTCACTTAATCCATGCTCAGATGACCAAACTGATTATCCAGGTTTTTAATCTTGCTTCAGCAAAGCTGTCCCAAGGCTGCAGTTAATCCGTGCCCCAATGTGGCTGGGACATCCTGCACTCCTTGGGTGCCACACCAGAGACTCCAGCCACAGCTGGGGAGGGGAAGGACAGGGGAGGAGAAAAAAAGAAGAGCAAACTTCACCCTCAAGGAGTATTTCAGTTACTTAAAAAAAAAAAAATAATCAAAGATATAAAATAAAGCCTAAAACCAAGGAGGCAGCCAGTGGAAGAGGGCCGAGGGCAGCCATGTGTGCTGCAACACCATAGGGCAGAATCATGGAATGGTTTGGGTTGAAAGGGATATTAAAGGTCATCCCGTTCCACCTCCCTGCCATGGGCAGGGACGCCTTCCACTAGCCCAGGTTGCTCCAAGCCCCATCCAACCTGGCCTTGGACACTTCCAGGGACACAGCAGCCTCAGCTCCTCTGAACAACTCATGCCAGGGCTCAGCCCCCAGAACAGCCTGTCCCTCTGTAACTCCCCTGCTGCTCTGCAGAGACACAGGATAAAGCTGGTGAGGGCAGAGCATCAGGTCTGAGCAAGCCAAAACCCCATGTGTGTGATTTAGGTGTGGCTGATACACACCCAGGCTCTGAAGAAGCCCAAAGCACCCTTGCAGCACAACCCAGGGGGCTGCATCATGCTGTAACTCAATAGAAATGCTGTTCCATGACCTGCTCCACTTGGAGACTGGGAGAGCAGCCCCAAATCCCTTTCTGCAGCTCAGAGGGCCTGGATTTGAGGCGAACACACCACCTTCCTCACCCCATCTCAGACCTGAAGTGATTTCACATCTTGTTTTTAACTTCCTTCTCCTTTTGCACATTGTTTCATTGACATGAAGCAGCCCAAAAAGACCCAAAAAACCAGAAAGGAACCCCAACACAGGGCAGGTGCAGAGTCACAGCAAAGAACTTGTGAAGTATAAGCTGAGCTATTTCACACAGCGAACACTCGTTAGTAAAAGATATTGTTGCCTGCAGGGAGACAGTTTCTGGGTGATTGAATGTAGAACTGTTTGGAACAAATTCAATAAACCCCAGCGTGCCTTTTGCTTTTAAATATGCTGTTTTCTCTAAGCTGGTGTTTTTCGTGGAAGAGCATTGATCGAGGCTGGGAGTTCACCGAGGAGGTTTCCGAGGTGAGACACCGGGCACTATGGGGGGCCAGGGGGAGCTGGTGACCCCCAGCCTGACCTGTCCCACCTGGACACAGACATTTCAACACAGCCTTCTTCAACAAACACCTGACGGGTTTGGTTGTGCGAAAAAACCTCAGAACCTGATGTCAGAACCTCCCAAAATTGCTGCAAAGCCTGTTTTGGGGTGCTAGGGGGGGGTTTAGTGGTCCAAAGCTCTGGGAAGCCTGGTTTTAATTGCCTTGATTTTCAATGCCTTGCACTGCATCATCACAGATGCCACAGCACCAAGGCTGTCAGGCAGAGGATTCTCAATGGGTTCTCTCTTTATTTTCATTTATAGGGGCCTTCAGGACAGATTTAATTGCTGGGGTATGGACAAGCCATTTCCAGTTATGACGACGAGTGAATCAAAGTGCTGAAGCTCCCGTTTTAATTAAAAGACATGATACCTATTCCTACTTAGTGTGCAATGGCAACAGAAGCAGGTTATTAGGAGAAGTAATATCCATCTAATCCAATCTGATCTGTGTAGTTATTAGGCCTAGATAACTATTGATATTGATTTTATTACTAATATCAATGCTGCAACAGGAAATCAGCCGCAGTGCATACTTTTGCATCATTCATCATTTTGTTCATCTGTTTGGCTTCAGATCAGTTGAATGGGTTTTTTTTTCCCCCCTGTTTTTCAAAATTTACAGGTTTCCTTTTTGGGGTTTTACCTCTTTTCCCTTCATCTTTACCTCTTCCTCACTACATCTTTTGTTCCTCCTCTCTCTCAAGTTGTCCCTTGCCCTCTACAAAACACCTTCATGCAAGATCAAAGCCAGTGCAGAAATTTTCCTTTCTCTGAATTCAGCCAAAGAAGCTTCCAGCAGTTTATGAGTCAGAAGCACAAGATAGAGCTGCTGGTCACTGAGAGATATTGCCAGGAATTTGGGGAGGATGAATCATCCTCAAAGAGGGTTGAGAAGAGAAACAGAGAGAGAACCTCTTGTCCTTTCTCTTCATCATTCAGCTCATTTTTGAATGAGATGTGAGTGCAGAGCACAACATGGGAATTTTCTTGAAACTCCCCACAGGAAGGACCTGGGATCTGAACAAACTTGGTGCTGGACAAGCTCTCTCCCAGAGGCCACACATGGTGAGCTCAGAAGTTGTTTGTCCTCGTGTGCTGTGTCGCACAAAGCTTGTCTTTGACTCCTGCCATTCCCAGGGAGTTCAATTTAACTCTGGGTTAACTGCAGTTTTCTTGCAAAGCTGTCCATCACCTCTCATTCCCCTCAGCCTCTTCCTTGCTCACTCAAGAAAATAACAGCTCAGGCTGCTCCCAGGCTCTGAAAAAGCCACGTAATTGGTACAGTCTCCATAAAGTACATCCCAACCAACACTGTGGCAATTTGGAGTGCGAAGAGTGGCTCTGTCTCTTCAAAAGGGTCAGGGGTTGATGACCTTGTTTATTTTCCTCAGTGTCTGTCCAAGGAAAAAAAACCCCATGCCAGCTCCTCAGAGTCAAGGCTGGCAGCACCAATTTGGGGCACATCTGAGGGAAGAGGACATGTTTCAATCCCACAGCTGGGCAAAAGCTTCAGCACCAGCCTTGACGTTCCATTGATCAACCAGTTCTCGGCTTTCCTTTTTTTTTTTTTTTTCCCCCCACATCTTGGTAGGATGAAGGACTCTGACAATTAACTGCAGAAATTTGGGAAACCTGGAGTCTGTTCCAGTCATCCTGCACATCCTCAGCTATCTCTCCATTCACAGTTAAAGACAAAATTGCCATGTCATCAATTTAGTGCAGACAGCATCTTGAGGACCCAAACCATTTTATTTTGCTGTTTTGCTCCCTGACTTGGCAGCCCTGGTTGGGTCCTGCCACTGGCTCTCATTAGCATCTCCCCCTCACAGGACAGATAAATAGCAATACTGAGAGTCATACATAGTTATAAATAAATATAAAAGGGGCATCAACTCAGCCATGAATACAAAGCTTAAGGATACTGCATCTCATTCCTGTTTGCTGCCTCGGGCGCCGTGAACTGACAATCAAAATTCACCGAGCGCCAAAAATATTAGTTTAATATTTGTGTTTGCTCAGCTCCTTCTTGTGCCGGGATGACAAACAGCCCTGCGAAGGTATTGCCACAGGCACTAACACTTCCATTCTCTCTCTCTCTCTGATTCTGGCACACAGAGGGATCTTTTCAAACCAATAAACACTTTCATTTTTGTCTTCGCTGAAAGGACTTCCTCTATGGGGTGATGTTTTGCTAGAGGAAACGATTTAAGAGCCGAGATATGGTTGTGATTCAATATGGTTGTGATTCAATATCGTGCTCAGGAATTCCTTGTATAGCCAAGGCAGTGACAGATTCTGACATTACCTGAGCCTTGTTGAGCTTATCAGAGTCTTTCTGGAGTGAGAATCAGGCAACAAACCTACAAAGACTGTGACACCTTTTCATGTTGTGGCTAGGAGGTTCTGTTCCCAGGTGGAACAGCAAAAACGTGGCCTTTCTCTCCTGTGAGTTACATCTTGACATGTGTGAGAACATGCAGAAGTAAGGGGAGGAAAGGAAAAAAGGAGAGAAAGCTTTTCCAAGCCCTCTCTTAGGGTTGGCTTAAAGCAGAGGGAGTTCAGAGCAGTAGGAATGTCAGAGCTGGTTCCTCACACCTTTCCCTACTTGGAATGCATCACTTACTCGGAGCTGGCAAGATAATCCAACAGGAAAAAGTAAGATCAACTGTGAGGAACAGATTCAAAGATTTTCTCTCTGCTTTCCCTCCTCATGACCTTCTCATTGCTGAAAGGCAGGATGTCCTGAGCTGATCACAGAATCACTGGATGGTTTACATTGGAAGGGGCCTTAAAGATCACCTAGTTCCACTCCCCCTGCCATGGGCAGGGACACCTTCCACTAGCCCAGGTTGCTCCAAGCCCTGTCCAACCTGGCTTTGAGGTACACCAGAAACTCAAACAACAAGTGGCTGTTCGTTGGAAACCCTCTACAGAGATGGATCTGTGAGCTCAAGCACGGCAGTCTGACCGAGTTGTCTCCTGGTATTACCAGGGGATGGGTTCACACCCCGCTCCTGCTGCCCTGGGGGCATCCCAGTTCCCCCCAGCTGGCACAGATCAGCCCAACATCGAGTCTCAGGGAGCAGCTCCCTCCCACTGATAACACACTTCTCTCTGGCCTCAGAAGAAGATGTTTTGGACGTGTTTGTCAGGGAGCTGTGGAGGAGAACAATGCTGCCTGTGTGCTCACCAGGGTGGGCTGCAGCAAAGCAAAGTCCTGTTTTCACTCCAGCTCTATGCTGAAACACAAAGCTTTGTATTTGCCTGTCAATATCCCAGTTGGATTCTGCTTCTATATATTTAATTCGAGATGAGTACTGCAGGACCTCTTTTGTTAGCTGGATACCTCGTGCACGTTGTTATTATTTCTTTCATAAAAATCAATAAAGACTTAGGAACAACAACCACCAATAATAACAGTACATCTCTCTTTGTGTCTTTGTTGTGCAACTTGCTGAACAACTCAGAAAAGCAGCAGACAACAGTCCAAAGAGAAGATTAAAAAAAAAAAAAAGTGGTTTCCAAATTGAACCTGGTCTACCTTTGGAAAAAGTTTCCAGACACTTAAAACTGCAGCACTACATCAGCACTTAAGAATTCAGTAGTAGAGGCTCAGGAAGGGAAGAAATGCTCAGCAGATAAGGCACACACTGAGTTCCTCTAATTTGGTGTCCTGGCCCTCTTGCCTGTGAAAAACAGGCAAAAACAGGGATGGATATTTAAGAGCAGCACTTTGAAAGCCACAGGCAAATCGCTGCCATTGAAGTCACTTCTTGAGCAGTAACAAAACAAAGAAAAACATTCCCTTGCTAGTTTCTGTGCTGCTTTGAAAAAAGGAAAAAGGAAGAAAGATAATGGCAGAAGGATGTGGAGCTGCTGAAGTGAGGACAGAGAAGGCCATAAAGATGTTCCAAGGGCTGGAACACCTCTGCTCTGGAGCCAGGCTGGGAGAGCTGGGGGTGTTCACCTGGGGAAGAGAAGGCTCTGGGGAGACCTGAGAGCCCCTTCCAGTGCTAAAGGGGCCATCAAGGAAGATGGAGAAAGACTATTTATAAGGGCCTGGAGCGACAGGACAAGGGGGAATGGCTTCCCATTGACAGAGAGTACATCTGGATTAGATGTGAGGAAGAAATTCTTCCCTGTGAGGGTGGGGAGGCCCTGGCACAGGTTGCCCAGAGAAGCTGTGGCTGCCCCTGGATCCCTGGAAGTGTCCAAGGCCAGGCTGGACAGGGCTTGGAGCAACCTGGGATAGTGGAAGGTGTCCCTGCCCATGGCAGGGGGGTGGAACGAGATGATCTTTATGTCCCTTCCAACCCCAACCATTCTGTGGTTCTATAACTCTATAAACCCTGCAAATGAGTGCCCCTGTGACTGTCATGAAGCCCTGGAAGGACAGAGCCCAGTCCCCTGGGTGGCCAGTTGGGCTCCAGGTCAACACCCCCTCCAAGTGAACTGAGCAAGCTTAAACACTCCTTCACAAAGAAACCCCCCCAAAACCCCCATTGCCTGGGGGACCTCTCACTCAACACAACCTGCCCTTCACATTTACCAGGTTTCCAGCATTTGGGTTAAAGAAAATATATAACATTCTAATACCATTGTTTTAAAGGTTAATGTATTCCCAGCCACAACTCAGGAGTCCAGGAACAATCATCTGGTGGCAGGAAAGTATTGAGTAGATGACCCAGCTCTTATCCACCTCTATTTTTTATGCATGTGTGGCTCTTTTTTTCCATTTCTTTCCTTTTCTGGTTCAGGCATGCAAAGACATATAAAACTAAAGCTAAACACAGCTGGGGTTTTATCTACATCACAGCCCCTACACACACAGCAACAGCACATCTCGCAGCACCGAGGCTCCTCTGCTGTTTTTCCCTTCCCATATGAGGGGTTGCTGCTGCTCCTACACTCAGGCCAAGATGCTTTCAGCAGGCATCTTTCCTGGCTTCCCATCAGGCATCTTTTGTGGCTTCCTAGCCATTCTCACGTGCAGCTTTCATAAACCAGAGGGCTGCTCTGAGAACTACAAAATAAGGAAATTCAAGCACCAAAAGGAAAGAAAAGCTGGTGCCTTTGACTGTATTAGCAGCTGGTAAAAAGATGGGCTCTAGCTTCCCAAAACCTTCTCCTATGCCATGAAAGAAAAGGTGCAGAAAGCCAGAAGATTATTCTAGCTCTTGAAATTAAAAGGAAAAATGGAAAAGCTTAAGGGGATAGTAAATACTGGCCTTAAATTCAGCAGACCTGGAGCTCTTCCTGCAGAAAACAAACAGCAAAGAGGAGCTCCCACCATTCCAGCAGCTCCCAACCAGCCCAGTGCTGCTCAGAGGGTCCCTTTTTATCCCCCAGCAACTGGATCCACTCAGCAAATCAACCTTAGTGTTGTTTTAGACTGTGCCCCACCTGTTATCCCACCCCATCCCATCCTATCCTGCCTCCCTGCAGCTGAGCAACGAAGGAAGGTCAGAGACCTTCAGAGATGGCCTGAGCTTACAGTAGAGATGGATTTATTAGAGTGCTTTGAAGAAATAGTCCTACTTCTCTGTGGTCAAGGAAGAGGTTTCATTAGACCTGGAACAGCACTGCTGGGGGTGTGGAAATGGGCTATATACCTGTTTAACCCAGCAGGTTTTTAATGGCACAGAACAGGAATGGTGTCCATCTTCATGTTTAATTTGAAGTCCAGGTTTTAGTTTTCCTCCAACCCTGCTAATGCTGAGAAAAAAGTAAAAGCTTCTAGCCCGGTGTGAATCCTCCCCTCCTGAGGAGCACAGGGAGGGGTAGGGGATGGTGGCAGAGGACTCAGACCACTCTGGGGAATATGGTCCAAGAGGAAGCATCAAGCATCCTTGCAAAGGGTGTGAGACTCCCAGAAGCATCACATCATGAGAGAAGCAATTTTAGCAAAACATTACTCTCCTTTTCATGCTGAGGTTTGCCAGCCTTGACCTCATCACAGCCCAGAGGAGTCAGAGCTGGTGTGAGCATCCAGCCTGGGCACAGCTGCGTTCCAGGTCAGCATGATCCAGGGATAAAATTCACCCCTGTGCCAGACCCAACAAGCTCCTTTGGAGCCTTGAATGTGCTTAATGTTGGCCTCAACCCAAGGCTGAGAGACAATGGGAAACACAGAAACAGGCAATACAACAAAACCAGAGCAATTTAGAGAGAAGAAAGGCACAGCTAAGGGGACTCAGATGAAATTTAGGCCATCAAAACACTGCCCTGCTGTTTCTTGCTGGGTCAGTGACTTTGAAAGTTCAAAGTCTGCCAGCGGGAAATGGGAGAGGTAAGGATGGAGGTGGTGTTGCTGTGGCCTTAATCCTACAGGCCAGTGGTGCCTCCTAGCATATGCTGGGATGCGATGCTTTCCTTCTGGAGAAGGAAACAGAGGCATCATCAGAAGCAGAACTAGTCAATTTATGGTTTTAATGTTTGGGTTTTTTTTTTAATTAAAACTACTGTTCTGGAGGAAAAGGTGATTTTTTTTCATCCAAATGCAATTTTCCATGGGAATTACAGGTTGGTGTTGAAGAACAGACATGCACAAAATTAAAAAGACGAAAAGGAGCTGAACAGTTTTGACTGACTGGAGGAAAACACAGGGGAATATTCCAGATTAAACATGATAAATTGTCCAATTGAAAAGGTGCTTTTCGGCACTTGGGGCTCCTTTCTGAATAAAAATGTGGGAAGGGCAGAAGGGAACAAAACTCATCCTAGAAAACTTCAGCCCTAATTCCTCTTAAAATTGCTAAAGAAGTAATTTTCCTTTTTTTTTTTTTTGTGGTTTCACCAGGTTACGACAGCCAACAGTGAGGGAAAAAACTCTTGTGATAACACCCAGTTATTGAAAGACAGATAATCAGAGGGAAACTCCCCCCTCTGGTGCCGTGTTGGAGGGGCAGTTTTCCTGTTCTGGGTCTGACACCTCTCTCTTGTGCTCAGGAGAGGACAAAGTGGGCAGGGTGGTCTCTCTCATCTCCCCAGGATTAAGGGATTACCATTAATTAACACAGAGGCTCTGCCTGGGTTGCCTGTGATACACTATCTTTCCATCGGAAAGAACCAGACGGATCCGAAGTCCCAAAATCTCTGAGATGGAAAGAGCAGGTATGAGATAGGAGATGGGGGCACTGGGCAAGGCAGGAGGGCTGTGGATCAGCAGAGAGGAAACATAAATCTCAGTAATTGAAGTTTTTGCTCATTTCCTAAGGAGCAAAGGCGTGTGGGATCCTGCTCCAGTCACCAGTACCTGTCTGCCCATCCCCCAATATTGGCTTTTCACTCTGTTTTCTTTTAAAGCAAATCTTTGGAGAGGGCAGTGCTCTCAAAGCAGCGAATCCCCAGAACAGGCGGCACAAGCTTCCTGGAGAAACTGTGGCTGCCCCTGGATCCTTGGAAGTGTCCAAGGCCAGGCTGGACAGGGCTTGGAGCAACCTGGGCTAGTGGAAAGTGTCCCTGCAAATGGCAGGTGGGTGGAACAAGATGATCTTTAATGTCCCTTCTAATCCAAACCATTCTGTGGTTCTATAACTCTACAAACCCTTGCAAGAGGGTGTCCCTTGTGAGTGTCCCTGCTAAAGGCAAAACAAAGGCACTATCACAAGAGAAGGTCTTTTTGGAAAGAGGGTTGAAGTGGCTCAGTTAAATGAGAAGGAGAAGCTACCTCCCCATTTCCTTGGTTCTCCAGGAAGGTAACCCCTCCTCTCTCCACTTTCCATCAGCTACTGAGCCTGCAGCATCTACTGCAGTGACACCAAGAAAACAGCAAATCCTCAACCTCTCCTGGCTTTGTGAGACCTGGGGACCAAGATCTTAACAGTGACTGATGAGAGCAAGCCATCCCTGTCCCTCAGCACTTAGGATCACCTTCATTTCCAACAGCTGCTTGGCACTACCCGAACCTCCCCTCTCTTCAGCCAGATACACTGTCCTTGCAATGGAGAATCACCTCTGAAAGCCTAATGCTTGAAAAACCTGGTCCACAGAGGAAAACAGGCTGCCTCACAGGGAAAAGAGAGGCTTTTTTAACCCAGAACAAGGGCGTTGCTGTCGTTACTGCAACTCTCACTAGCCCCAGCGTACACCAAGGTGTTCCCAGTGTGTGTGTGATCTCAGGGGTGATACCCTGCGCTTGGCAGGAGATGAGCATGTATTATCCTGGCCCATCTCGAAAAGGAAACATCAAATATGTTTACCAGACAGCCTGGCCAAGCAGCGTCAGGAGGGGAAGATGAAGGTGTCAGACGTGGCAGGAATCCAGCTGATATTGTGTTCTCACTCTTTTTTTTTTTTTTTCTCTGTATTAATTAAAAACCCCACAGTTTCCTGAGGACAAACTGGCTAAACTCACTTTGGAATCATACCATCAGCATCATCAGACAAACTGGGATGCCCTGCAGACCTGTCAGACCTTACCTCTATCCAAATCCAAGCACCTTAATGCAGCAATATTGTCTGTCTATAAGCAGAGCCTGCCTGCAGAGGTGGCACTGTATCAGGTGCCAGGAGAAAGGACCTCCCTGGTCTCACCATGCCAGGAGAAGTTCCCTGGGATAGTCCTTCTCCAGAGTTTTCCTGTCCTTTCCTGAGTGACAGAGGTATCTCAGCCACAACTTTCACCCCCAAACGAACTCAGCACACTGTGCCAAAGGTGATTATATTTGGATGCACGAATGCTTTGAAAGCAGGAAGAGCTGCCGTAGCTCCCCATTCCCACACCCCACTACCCTGCTGGAGCAGGGATTGTAGTAGTCTTCTCAGTTGCCTCCCAGCCTACAGCCCAATCCCCTGGCTCAGGTTTGGCTCTTTGCCTTGCTGCTTTTTTCCCTAAAAAATAGAGTAGGCGAGGAGGGCCTGGTTAAGAGCCAATTCCCCTGTTCTCTTAAATCGCCAAGATTAAAAGCCTTCTTCCTGATGGCTGCTTCCTAAAAGACCCAAAGGTTTTTACTCATTTATTCCTTTAAAAAGGAAGGCCTTATCTATTTTAAATGACTCAGTTTATGGGTAGAATCCTCAGCAACGCTCCATCTCCCGAACCGGCACTCCGCTGATTTTCCAGACAAAGCCAGAGCTACAAAAGTCACACCTGAGCAAAATGAGAAGTTCTGGCAAACTCCAGCCTCACTCTGCATCCTCTGACATGTGTACAGCCCTCCCTTAAAACGTGGGATTTCTGGCGGTTGGATGCTTTCATCCCAGTGAGATGGTCCTTTCCTCCTTGGGAAGGTTACAGCTGCTCAGAAACCAGCACTCCTGGAGCTTTAAGTCCAAGCATTCTGGGGTTTGAGCGCCGCAGCAAAGGAAATATGGCATGTGCAGCCCTTTTAATATGTGTTAGCCAAATAAATGTTCCTATTTCAAGGCAGGTGAAGCAATAATAAATATCAGGTAGGAGAAGTGAGCCCCGCCGTCCCTTCTCATTGGTATGCACCGTGTTACTTTTTTTTATTAAATAAAAATTCACTCTCCAGAAATGCAGCCCAGACCTGCTAGCTCAGGCCAGCTCTTGTTAAAATGATTATTAATGGTGCTGCACCTCTTCCTAATGGGAATGAATGGTCCAGCCACCTTTCAGTTCCACACATATTACTGACTTACTCCTTCAGCTTCCCCTCAGCCATGATATTCCCCATAGCCTCCTTCCCTCCAGCCCTTGAAGATCTGCATGAGGGTGATCCATCTTGTAACTCTTAACGCTTATTTTTCTAAGAGATAAAAATAAACCGTTCAATTTGGATGAAAAATACAGGATGTAGCACCGAGCCCACCAAGGGAGATGGAGGAGGGGGTGGGAGGAAGAAGAAGAGTATTTTCTCCCTTTTTTTCTGTATTTAAACCACAAATGCATAATCCATCTCCCTCAACAGCTCCTCCCCTCCCAAATAAATAATTTCCTCACCGTGGTGAATCAGGGGGATGACAAGAGTTGGATCATAACTCACAAGGAGGCAAAGGCAGACTGGGCAGAGATCTCCAGGCACTCGGGGAGTTTCTCATGGAGCACCACGCAAATCCCAGGATATGTGCTCTAGCAAGGACAACTTCGCCATAGCTGCCAAAATCTTGCAAATGCAGTTTCTAAAGCAAGGACTGCATGGTTCTTCCCACGTGAATCTGCAGGGCCAGCAGGAAATGGATCCCCCAGACGCCCAGGAGAGCAGGAGGAAAGGTGGGAAGGAGGGTGAGGGGTGATCCTCGCCTTTGCTTCTGTCTTTGCCTCCCAAGGGAGGGTGGCTGTGTTTCCACACCTGCTCTATGATCCTTGTGGGTCCCTTCCAACTCAGATATCCTGTGACAATCTCTAATTGCTTGTAATCCCAGAGGAACAGGTTGTCAGCAATGGGCAAGTGTCCCAAACCCCGCCAGAGTGAGTGAAGGTTCGGGAATGCAAGTGCTGGCTGCTGGCATGGAATCTTTCCTCCACCAGCTGCTCCAGGATGGATCCAGGCATTTCACACCCCGGGTAAAACACTGAGGGCTCCAAAGCTTACCCTCTGTCTCTAGACAGCTTCTGGCCATGTTGGCCACACAGGCAGCTCAAGGTGGGGGCTGTTGAGGCTGCACCTTGTCTTGGCAAGCACCAAACCCCTCTTGGGTCCCTGTAAACCTCCCGTGGTGCTGCAGACAGTGGACAACAGGCAGGTGCATTTTGGGGCACTGGGATCAATAAACCTGCCTGGAGCTCGCCATCAATAATTCTGAAAATAGTCAACAGCATTTGACTTCTTGAAAGCATCTCAAGGAGTCCCAAAACCACACAGAACAACTCCCCCCACCCCACCAACCATAAGATCTTTCAGTCCTTCCAAATTGGAATGCCCAAATATCACAAATCCCCCTCAGACTACCCCAGTACCACAAGTCTGCTCTCCGTACACCACAAACATCCGAAATACCACAAGCTGCTCAGCCCAGACCCCACAGACACCACCACCACTGAGCTCCTTTGAATTACCTCTCCTCTGTGTGTTGCAGGTCCTCCACTGACCCTGCCAGCCCCCCTGACATGTTCCTCCAGAAGTATCACTAAAATATCACCAAACATGTCCAAAATAACCTCTAAAGACTGGCTACCAGTGACCATCCTGCTTCTGAGGTCGGTGTACTCTCCAGCACACCCCCCTGTTAATAAGCAGATATATAAGAGCCACTTTGCTGTTATGCTCAGTAGTGTGTTTGTTCTGATTCACCAAAGGATGTGAGCTAAAAACATGATAACTGTGCCTTTTAGCAGAAGTTTTTCCATCCTCACAGAAAAAGTGGTGGCAGTGGCTGAAGGCAATGCTTGCAGGGACCAAGCCTTGGAGCAGCCCCATGGCACTGCAAAACCAGCCAAGGGAAGTACAGGTATCCCAGCTGGCACCTGCTGGGAATTGAAGCTGAAATTTCTAAAAGCTGCTCTCTTCACATTTGCTGTTTTAGTTGCTTTTCTAAAGAAGCCACAAACTCAACCAACCACAAAAAAAACCCAACAAAACAAAACGCCCCCAAACCCTGGGAAAAATGAAACCTGATTTCAACCCCTGTTTTTGTTGAAACCTAACCGGTGGTTAGTCCTGGTGGTTACCAGCCACTGTCCAAGCAGTTGTGGCCACATCCCTTCTCCCTGGCACCGCACAGCTCAGGCTCCATCCCCACCTTTGCCGGGGCAAGCGCAGCCGGAGGGATATTTGCCTGCAGGACTGTAAAAGTGATTCCAGGCAGAAGCCTGGGGGATTTGTTTGGGAACAATGTTGTAACGAGCCTGAGGATAATCTGCTGCCCAGAGACAGGGATTTCTCCCGGAGGGGCGGCAGCCACAAATTAGGCAGTCACATCAGGTTATTTCCAGGGAGTTAACTCCCAACGAGGGCACAGCACAAATCCAACCATCTGCAGCAGATGAGCCCCAAAACAAAGATGTTTCAGGTGGGGAAAGGGAGGATTTTTAATGACCCAAAGAGGTGGAAATTCATTACTCTGATAAGGCTCCGGGAGTTGTTGGTTTGAGCTCCAGCCATGGACAGTCCCCAGAGAAATTACACCATGTTCAAGCTAATCTTCTTATAAACATTGTTGTGTTTTTTTTTTTTTATTTTATCCGACATGTGTCAAGCAGGACTACTAAGCCTATTACATCTCCAGGGAGGGTGGTGCTTTTTCTTCTTCCTTCCCCCCCCCCCCCCCCCCCCCCCCCAATCTGAATGCTCCTTGTCTCCTTTTTGGCTCCTTTGGACGTTTCTCCACCACTACAAACCATTTTTTCAGCACTGAGAAAAACAAAGTCTCAGTGGGTTTGGAGGCTCAGGTAAGATAAGCAGCCAGATTCCACCAAGACACCCAAAATTTTTGGAGCGTATAGACTTCAGAAATGAACTTAAAACTTGCTGGACCATCCCTTCTTTCTGCCTTTCATTTATTTTTCTTTCCAACAAACCCTCAAAGTAAATAGAGAGTTAACTGGATATTTTTGTTCTCCAGGACAAAACAGTTTGAGTTATTGGGAAATCCCCATTTGAGTAGTGCCTTTATTTGTGTTATTCCCTCTGTTTCAGTTTACAGGTAGAAATTGGGAGGGATTAGACCACTGGAATGGATGGTGAATAGGAATGTGGTGAATAGGAACCTGCTTTGAGCTTCAGTTTGAGAGATACACTTTGATGAAGGCACGTTTTTCCTGAGAACTCTCTCCCCACTCTGGTGGAGAGTTTGTGGGAAGACCATAGAAAGGATGAAAAAAAAAATTAAAAATTGTGCTATAGATGGTAATTTTCTGGAGGAAGCATCAAGCTCTCACCACGCAATGGGAGAAAGAGAAAACAGAGAATTAGAAGTAGGCAAGGAGCGAGAAACCTTCATGCACACAAACCACCACGTACACTCGGGAGACTTGGCTACAGGAAATCAATGGGAGCTTATCAGCCTGCAGCAGAGTTGGGACAATTAAACATTTCCCTCTCTGCCTTTATATATTGGATTTAAGTTTTGAAGTTGTTCTCACCTGTGGATGGAGAGAAACATCCGAGCCAGCATCTCTTACAGAGAGTTATCTCTAATGTAGGCAGCAGCCCAAATTATTTCCATTGGTAATCGTTGCCTTCTTTGTCCTTAAAAAAAAAACCAAAACCCATCTTAGACCAAAAGAAAGGAAGACATTGTGCATTTGACAGCGATTTCTTTGCTCTCCTTGCACAAAGATTTCTGCACTCATGGGAAAAGTCCTTCCCCAAATGCTGAGCTTTTGTCATCGGGTTTTTCTCCGTCACAGAGCAAAACTTTGCAGAAGGAGACCAGTAGAAACCAGAAATGGGGCCTAAGTGGCAAAACCAAGCCCAGATTTGGAGCTGTCCCCCAGGTCTGTGGGCTGGGGACAAGGTGAGGGATCTGCTGCAAGCCCAGTCTGTTAAAGCACTGCCTCTCAATGCCACAGGAGCTGAAGGGTGAGTGAAGCCCCAAACCAGCATCTAAACATCCTCCTGTTTGTTTGCCTGGTTTTTACTGAAAACCAGCTGCTCCAGCTGCAAGTCCTCGGAGGAACAGAAAAGCACTGAGATAAACCAGATAATTAACAAGCTCAATAACTAACAAGGCAGTGATGGCTCTTCCTTATGTCCACTCCTATCACCTCCATGTGCAGGTTTGGCTGGATCACAAAGCTTTTCTGGAAGGACATCAGCACCCCCAAGACCCTGGCTGCTCACTTCAGATCCTACAAGCATTTTCCACCTTCTGGGCACTCAGGTTGGAAGCAGAAGCTTCCTTTTTACTTATTTAATTATTTATCTCCCCCAGCCAAGGCAGACAGGGCAGATAATCTGGGTTTACATCCCTTTGAAGTCAATCAGAAAAGACTTTTAACTTCAGTGAGTGTCCGAGCGAGGACCCCAGGCCTCCATGTACCTGATCCACAGGCATTGCCAGGGATTTGGGGCTCCATCCACACAGACCTGCCTTAAAGCCATCAGCTCCAAGCCCTGCCTTGGCGAGAGATCAAGCGCAGCAGATTTGCCTGCAACCCTCCTGTCTTATCACACATTAGACCCGTCCAGATGTCAGGCACTATCCCTCTGCTCACAATCCCCTTTTCCATCTTCTTTTATCTCCCCTTTAAATTGCTCACAAGACCTTCCTGGCGGCCTTTTCCAAAGTAGAGGGGATCAAAAAAAAAAAAAATCAACAGAATATTTCAAAAGCAAAAGTCCTCAGGGAAAATAAGAAGGGAGGAAAAAAAAACCCAAATAGGAGGGAGAAGGAGCCTGTGATGCTGTTACCATGCAAGAGACTGGGTTTGCAAGTGCTTTAGGTCTCTGCTGTTAGGAAAGGGGCTGGAGATGGTTTTGGTTTTCAAGAAGCTGCCTCACAAGCATCACTGGTGCCTCCAGCCTTGTGAACACTCAGTGTGCAGGACAGCCTTAAAAAATGGCACCTCTGGTTGCAGCCACCCCAAACCTCCAGCGTGGCATCTCATTCCCAGCACAGAAAGCTGGCACTGTGGGCACCAGAGGTTTTTTTGATGGGCAGGCAAAGGGAATTTATCTCCCTGCCTCGCTGACTTTACCTTTCCTACCACACTTCCCTGCACTGCTTCAGCAAAGCCGTAGGGCAGTTTCAGATTTACGCTCACTTTTGAAGAGGTGACAGTGCTGCCTTTCAAAGGACACTGGAGCAGGGGTGACACAGGAGGTGACTCCTTCTGAGTGGCTGATGGCAGCAGGCAGAGAGCACCAGAGGAAAAAAAAAACCCAACATATTCCCAGCCTTTGCTGACACGGCCAGTGCTATGTCAGCAGTGGCGTTTTCCGTGCACCAGGAGAAAAATCCAGCAAAAAAGCAGCAACGTCAAGCAAATCCTGTTTTAATTTCATTTCTCTACCCAGCTGATCGTATTTGTTTCTTTATTTAACTGGTAGAACAAAAAAAAGCTTTAGGGTTGGGTTCCTCCCCCCAGCTTTATTTCCATTTTGGGTTTCCTTCTCCTTAAGACTTTTCAGTGAATTCAGAGTTGGCCAAATAAACCCCATCCAGCCTGGCCTTGAACACTTCCAGGGATGGGGCAGCCACAACTTCTCTGGGCAACCTGTTCCAAGCGTTTCCAGCTCTCCTGGCTAACACATGTTCAGGCTGCAAACAGCTCTTTGCTTCCAGCTTGAGTGGGAAAGCACACCCAAACTCATCATACTAATAAAAAGTAGCGGGTGGAGGAGAGCAAGAGCAGAGAAATCCTCATTTCAGCATGTAAAGAGGAATCCCCTGGCACAAACAGGCACTTGTTATTCTCTCCTCATGATTTGTTATTTATTATCCCCACTTCTCCCAAAATTGCAGGAATCTAATCAGAGCTCAGGAGCAACAGCGGGTAATTCCAGTGATCAGTCACACGCTACCAATGAGGAATAACAAACAGCTGGAGTGACCACTTGAGATGATCCATGGGCTTGGGACCACCGAGCAGGATCTCAGGCTGAACATCCCCTCAAGGCCAAGTCTTTAGCAATCCCATCAGTGCTTGGATTACTTTACACACTCGAGATGTGAGCACGAGCCTCTGGATCAGTTCCCTCCTGTGCCTGCCAGCATTTCACTTAGGAGACAGGAGAAAATGAGTAAATATAAAAGAACACTCCTGCACCCTCGAATGACATAAAAAAATTATTATGAAGATAATGTTTCCTGGTCTAAGGATGAGGAGAGCACCATATCACAAGATCATGCTATTTAATTTCACTGCTGTGCTACAGAGATTTGGATCCAGCCTTCTCGAGCAACCTGGTCCAGTGGAAAGTGTCCCTGCCCATGGCAGGGAGTAGTACTGAATAAGGCTTAAGGTCCTTTCCAACCCAAACCATTCCAGGATTCTATGCTGTAAGTGCCTGTCTGGTTCTCATCTTTGGGAACATACTGGAGTTAAGCTCCAGTTTAACTCTTCACGGTGGCAATGCTTAACCCCCCAAAAATACAGCATTGTATTTGTCTTCTGTTACCTGCCAGCTGTGCTGTGGGTCTTCTCCTTCTCTTTAAAAAGCTAGGGGGACCACACTTTTGGCAGAGCTGATTATATCTATACATGTAAATATATATTTCCTCCTTTCAACAGAAATTTTGCCAAAATGCTTTTGGCAAAGCCCCATCTTGCTTTTTTAAAGTCTTTTTCAAACTCTACCTGAGCTGCCATGTATCTGCTGCTTCCAGCATGTGGCTTTGGCACAGCGAATTTCAATAAATACATTATTATTGAAGTCCCAAAGTGACAGAGAAGCCGGTGGCTGAAAGAGCCCCAGAACTTGCCCAACTGGCTGTTGTCCCTTCAGCTGTGCCTGGCACCTGGCATTGCCTCCACCCATCCCTCAGATGGCTGCTGGTCCCTGGGATCCCTCCTGGTACTCCCAGCAGTCTTGGGATGCTCTCCCACTGTGCTGGGCTATGTCCCGGTGCCTCCCAGGGCACCACAGCTGAGGGGATTACTGCTGCCTCAGGATTTAGCTGCTGCACTCCTCTAGTCCCCCCTGGACCATCTCTAACACCCTCAATGCCCCTCTTCTCTTACACATCTGCAGATGCTGCTTCAAAACCTAAGCAGGGCCTGGAACTTGCTCCCGGAGGAGGGGAAACTCTGGCTTTGCCCCACTTGGAAAGCTGGAAAAAAGCCTGTAATGTCTTGTTCAGCAAGTCATGGCCTGAGTTAGGGTTTGCATTGCAAGCCTTGGAGAAACCCTTTTGGTTTTCCAGGGTTATCCTCCCACCACCTGCATCCTGGGAGGTGTTTCTGAAAAGCCCTTCTTGGAAAGGTTGGGATAACACGTGGCACCAACTCCCTGCTTGTCGAGGCATCAGGGTGGGTGGGCAATAATATCAATAAGCCACAGCCAAGTGGGGCTTGCAGGTGTCACCAACCCAAGGAAGCCCCTGTGACAGCCTCCCTGTGGGACCAGCAGGGCTCTCTTGGCTCCACAGGGGCCAACCTGCTGCAAATCTACGGCAGGAACACCTCCTCTGCGTGGGGACTCAGCTCTCTGGGTGTCTTTTGGACAGCCCAGAAGCAGAACTTCTGGAGGAAGATCCTTTTTTAAGATAGGATATTAAAATATGAGCTTATGGATAGGAGAGGACACCTGGTGGCCCCCTGTTATTTACCCCACTAATGAACATCTGAAGGAAACAACAGCACATTATCCCCTTGCTTGAAAAATGCCATCACAGTTCCATGACTTGTGGCTGACTGAAGCAGTCCTGTAATGAGCTGAAATCCCTGTCATATGAGGATTTCTCAGTTGCAATGAGTTCCCACTTGTGGTTAACACCAGGACGCTTATTTTTCCCTTTTTCTGAGGAGAAGTTATTATTCTGCCACTCCTGAGTGGCCTCAAGGAGTTCTCCTCCCCTGGATGTCCATCCTGAGATAACACCTTGGCTGTCTCCTGAGGTACAATTATCTCCTGTTAGAGCCTATGAAACACTTCAGACTAAAAAGGTGCAGGAAATTTAGGCACCAACCCAGTAATTAAGAAAATCCATATTTCAAGGGAAAGCAAGTCAGCTATCCAGACATGATACACAACACAGCATCATCCTGAGGTCTTGAATAAGGATCCTAAAACACAGGGGGCAATATTGTCAGGCCAGCATCTAGTTTTGGGGAAGCTTCTAATGAATTTTCAAAAAGAAATGGTTAAAACCAGCAAGTTTTTGGCTTCAGTGGGACTGAAACACTCAGCCTTCCCCATTGCATCAGCTAAAGGAAAGAAATGCAGAAGGAAAGTTAATCAGGTTTAGATGAAAGGAAAAAAACCCAAACAAACCAGCAAGCAATCTCATCCAAACCCATACAAGAGAAGAGTTTGCCTTGACTCCTTCCCCCCAACTCTTTTTTCACTTTCATCCTCCTGACCTTCTCTGTTCCAGCCGGGAAGGAACAGGAAAGTTCGAAGAAAGCTATTCCTGCGTTATTTTTAGCAGAGCCAGAAGAAAAGTGACTGGAAATAATCCATGAAAGCAAGCTTTCACCTTGATTTCCAGCCTCTGGAGATTTCGATAGCCTTGATAGCAATCACAACTTAACCAAAGGCATATAAAACGCTGAGTGATACCAAGAGCATAAATTGAGCTCTTTCCTTCTTTTTTTCTTTCTTTCTTTCTGCTTCACATTAAAAACCCAGTGAACCATTGATGGGAGACTGAGGGGAACACTTTTCCCCACCAGCCAGTCAATTCATGGCCGCACCGCAGCAAGGAAAGTCAGGTTTGGCTGGGTCTCAGCCCACTGATGCAGCCAGCAAGAAAATTCTACATCACAACCAAACATATTCAAAATAGGTGCTGATTTTGGAATCTTCCACAAGTGTCCTGTGGAAGAGCTCAGTCTTTCCCAAGCAAGATTAAGAAGAGCTCTTCTGAGCAGCCTGGTCTAGTGGAAGGTATCCCTGCTCATAGGAGGGGGTGGAGCAAGATGAACTTTAAGGTTCTTTCCAACCCAAACCATTCTATGATTCTATGAAATAGCCATTGCCACCCCCCTGTACCTTGAACAAAGTAATACTACAAAACAAACCAACCTCTAACAACATCAGGAAGAAAAGTCCTCCCTCCTGAGTTATTAAAACCCACTGAAGCCCTTTTCTCTGCCAAAGGAGGGCCAAGCCACTTGAGAAGAGGTTTGTAGAGGTAGCAACCTGGTCTAGTGGAAGGTGTCCCTGCCCATGGCAGTGGGGAGGAATTAGATGAGCTTTAGGATCCCTTCCAACCCAAACCATTCTGAGATTCTGTACCTGGCACTGACTTACTGCACTGTTTCCCTGCCTGCCCTGACCCACAGGCACCAGTCCAAACAGCTACTGATGGGACACAGGCCTCAGCTGCA
Source organism: Pipra filicauda (assembly GCF_003945595.2). Taxonomy (NCBI): domain Eukaryota; kingdom Metazoa; phylum Chordata; class Aves; order Passeriformes; family Pipridae; genus Pipra; species Pipra filicauda. The sequence goes on from NW_024104361.1 coordinate 675,314, forward strand.
TGTGTTAGAGACCAAAGGAATTAATTAAGAGAAGCTGCACTCCCAAGGTGCTGATCATAAGAAGAAAATGAGGGCTGATCCCATTAAGTCAATCTTCTCTGCTGGTTGCTGCCATCTGATATCTCCCTCTTCCCCATCGCTCCTTGCTGCATGTTCCCACCCCTCTCCTTGTGCTGCCCAGAGCTGTTGTGGTCTCTGAGGAAGGCAGGAAGATGTGGGGGGCTGAAATGTTCCAGTGCAGGCTGTGCTGGGAGGTTTCCTGCTCTGCTGGGCATCGATGCATAGCGCGGCTCTGCACAGCGCTCGACACACCCCGGAGCAGGCAGCCCTCTGATGTGATTCCCAGCCCAGGCATGCTCCCAGACTGCATCCCAACCAGCTCACAAGCAAGTCATCACACTGCCAGCTTCATTTTACTGCTCAGGCTTCCCCAAGCCGCTGTACATCTAAACCCACTTTATTTCTGCTGATCCGTTTTAAAGTGACCACCGCAATGACAGCGATTCACTGGCTGGCTTTTAAAAATCTATCACTTCCCCACGCTTTTTCCACTATCAGCTTTTCTTCTGCTATCAAACACCTCCTCTTCCCTCTGTGGCCAGGGCTGCTAAGAGCATTTCTTCCCAGGATGGCTGTCCCTAGGCTCTCATCCAGCTCAGAGATGGTATAACTTCCCCAGCCCTGTGCTGAGCCTGGCCCAGCCTGGTGCTGCTGCATCCCCATCTCCTCCTGGTTTCACCCTGTGCAAGGGGCAACAGTGCTTTGCTCCAGGCTGGTTTTCCTCAGAGCAGGGAGAGGCAGGATGAGTTCCCAGCATGGAACATCCTCCTGGCCATTGCAATTCTGTTTTTGTGGAGTGGAGGGAGCCCATCCCCTGAGGGAAACCAGCATAGACTGGCTTATATCCACTACAGTCAGTCCTGCTGCTGCCTAAAGAGGACTCAACCACATTTGGCTGGGCTCCCCTGAGCCTGGAGGCCCTCAGACATCATTTTTTGCTAGCTGGTGGCTTTTCTTTCCATCAGCCCAACACCAAGAAGCCACACTGTGCACCTCCCCTGCTGGAAAACTGTCCTGGGGGGAAGGAGCTGAGCCGGCTGTGCTGAGAGCACGGTGTATTTCCAGGGGACCCTGGGATGAACCGTGGTGTCAGCATCTCCTCACAGTGGGAAAGAGCAGCTCTGGGCCAGAGCAAAACCCCTTGGTAGGGGACAGCAGCTGTAAATATCTCCCTTTCCAGCAGCCTGGGGAGAAGGAGTTTTCCTCACAGCCACCCCCTGCCTTACAGGGATGGATGCAGACAGGGACAGAGAGGTGGCAGTGACAAACGACCCTCACACACCGACCCACTGCACGCTCACATGGGCAGAGCTACAGATTGGGGATGACAATTCAGAGCCCCCCTGCCCCACATTAGTCACACTGAAGGATACACGCCAGGGGTTATTGATCCCTTGTAACTGATAAACTCCTTGCTCGTGGCTCCTTGCTCATGTTGTTTTAATCAGCATCGGGGCCGGGAAGGATGGCACGCGGAGCCAGCCGGAAAAGGAACTTACTCCGAGCACCTGCTCAGAGTTGGAGCTCCCCAGGGAGCCACAAACCCCATCCTATGCTGCCCCCACTCCATCCCAACTGGGAGCAGCCAGGGCACCTAGCAAGTGGAGAGATGTTAAAAAAAAAAAAAAAGCCTCCCACTTTGCTGAGTTTTAAACCTTTTCCCTGGATCGAAGAGGCGCTGGGAAGTGTTGTCATGGCAGGAGATATTTACTGCTGTCTCAGGAAATGTTTCATTATTCTTTGGTAAGTGGTGGCCGTGAATTTCAGCCTGTCTGCCCGGCCATAAAGTGGACCATTGGGCAGATTATTTCCTGCAGCCGGGCTCTGCTGAAGGGTGAAGGATCACCTCCCAGCTCTGAGGACACTGTACCTGCTGAAGCCTGGCTGGGCACTGCTAGTCTCAGCTCCCCAGCAGAGCAGGAGACCCAGATCCCACCTATCCCTGCCCAGCCAGGCAGGGAAAACGCCTGAACGCCTTCAGCATGCGCTTTAAATACTCACAGAACAAATGAACAAATGACAATGGAGTCGAATTCCATGCTTGGTAAATGAAGCTATTCCAGAGGTGGTGCCTGGCAGGGAGTCAGTCCACTCAGAATTCTCCAAAAGCAGCTCAGCAGGTCTGGATGGAGGTGGAGAAGGCAGAGAGACAAAGCCACCAGCTGGATGGGACCACTGGGGACACAGGGCAGGTCTGAGGGAGCTGCCGGCAAAATTCCTGTTGTCCTGTCACACCAGGCAGCTGCTCTGCAATGGGATGGGGAGAAACAACCGTCTCATCATGCACAGCATCCTTTTTTTTCTTTTCTCCTGTGAGAATATCTAACCACTTGCCGAGCTTGTGTAAGGTTCCAGTACCTAAAATTTCCCATGGCAACGAGTCCTACTTTTTAACTGGTTGCTGGGTAAAGAGTTTGCCTTTGCTGGTTGGAACTTCTTTAGATCTTCCCTCTGTCACACAGAGAGGTGTGAACTTCATGAAGTTCAACAAGTGAAGTGTCCAAGGCCAGGTTGGACGGGGCTTGGAGCAACCTGGGATAGCGGAAGGTGTCCCTGCCCATGGCGGGGGGTGAACTAAATGGTCTTTAAGGTCCCTTCCAACCCAAACCATTCCAGGATTCTGTGATACTCCCGATACCAAATGTTTCTTGAACAAAGCCTTCATTGCTGATTAATTCTTCAGCTTTACAATACAAATGATTTCATGCCTGGCCCTGCCTTTGTCAATCCTTGCCTTCTGTGGATAATTTTCTAGGCTTCTTCCCATCCACTTTTTTTGTGTGATGGGAAAACTAAGCTACTCACAAATGACTCCAGGCAGGAGATACCAGGCATTCATTAAGCAGCACAGTAACATTCCCCATTTCAGTCTCTCCTACCTCCCTGTTTTGGTTTTTTTTGGACTACTATGGACCAGAAGTGTCATTTTGATAGATATTTCTAGCACAACTCTCAGATCTCCTTCCTGAGCAGTAATAGCCAGTTCAGAGCCCACTGATTTTCCCCCTGTGCATTGTTTTTCATTTAGCAGCCTTGAATTTCATCTGCCGTTTTATTATCCACTCACTAAATATCATAAGGTCCTTTTCCCGTTCTTGGAGGTTGGCTGTATTTTAATCCTTTTGGTATTAACTCAGCATTGCCAGAAAATGGTCTTATTTCTTTTTTTTTTTTTTTTTTCCCTGGACCTACTTGGATTCCCCAAATTCAGGGGGATGCAGCTGGACTGATGCACAATGAAATGCCTGTCGGTATTACATTGTCAGGAAGTGCAGAAGCATCTTCTCAAGGCAGCACCCACAGGGCAGCAGGGTGCAGGTGACAAAGTCACACACGCTGGCTTTATAGATAACAAGGTTGTTGAATTTTAGCATGGCTAACACAAGCTGAAATGAGAAAAAGCCTCTCTAAAATAACTTGCCTTTTCCATTCCTTGTAAATTCTCCCCTGGAGCTGTAACTGTGGTGTTCACCAGCAGCCCTGTGAAAGTGGGTGATTTCAGAGCCTGGGGAAAACAAGAGGTTTTAGTTTCCCAGCCCAAAGGGAGAGAGTTGCCAGGGTAAACCCAGAGCAGCTGGGAGCAAACCCAGACTCAGAACTTAAATGGTTTCTCATCAAGGATGTGCTGGGGCTTTTGTAGCTACTGGTTCAATGTCTGGGTGCTTGTCATCCAAAATCAGGTTTGGTTGGGTTTTTTTATTTTTAAAAAATAAATCCAATGGCAATGAATTCTTTAAAGTGTCAGGCCTCAGCAGGAAAAGGCTGTCCCTGCCAGCATGAGCCTTCCAGGTGTGTTCCAGCCAGTTCCCAACAAGGGCTCCTGCTCTGCACGTGACTCCTGGCTCTCCCTGTAGAGAAAGGTCCTTTTTTCCCAGAGACAGAACATGCCCCAGCAGGAACAGAGCACAGCAGCACTGGAAATGGAAATGGCAATTGGAAAACACTGCACCAAAAGGCTCTGCCTTCATTTACAGACCTGCCAAGCTTTCTGGTTCCCTAGTTTTCAGAAACAGCTGTTTTCTAAACCCTTTTAGCCAATGGGCCATGGACACGTTGGAAAAGTGCACATTAAAATGAGCCATGGGCACTCCATTAGCCATCCCTCAAAGCCAGGTGGGAGAAAATAGTTTATTAACTGCTAAAGGATGGTTTTCCTCTATAATGAACCTCTCTCCGGTATTGAAGAAAAGCCATGTCTTACTTCCCTTTCCTAATAAATGGCTTCTTTAGAGTTTAATTAACTTCTTCCTGCTCCTCTTTTGTGGCAAAGTGTCACCCTGACCACGAGACAAACTCTGTTTTTTCCTTTATCAGGGAGAGCACTGACCTGTCAGATAAATTGCTCTGCCTAATTTTCTGGGGCTTTTCTCTTTCCACTTTGCATATTCCAGGGAGGGAGGCAGTAATAACACCGAGTGATGCTTTTGGGCAGCTGGATACCTTTGGGATTGGGAAGGAGCACTCCTTAAACACAACATGGACCATGCTCCTGCAGGACTGCTGGGGCTGGGAACAGTGAGCTGTTTCATAGACCCATCAGGAACTGGGTCAGGCTTTCTGCCTGCTCCTATGTTTCCTCAGGCTTGAAAACAAACCTGGAGGAAACAATTTTTGCCCTTCCAGGAGTACAGGATTTTGTATTTTCAGCAGTGCTTGCCTGTCCCCGTGTGTGTGTATATATATAGCTCAAAATCAATAAGAGTGAGATTAGGTCACTGTATTTCTGAGAAATGTGCTCCTGATAGCACATAAAACCAACCAGCTCCCGCTCCTTTATGCTTCCTGTGGTGCTCCAGGACCAGCTATGTGTGCCAAGACGGTGGCACAGCCTAGAGAAAGGATGCAGAGGCTGAATTTGGGCCAAGACAAGAGGGACCATCACAAACTTCTGCTTTGGCTTTTCAGCTCAGCTCACAGCCCCGGGAGCCTTCACACAGCAGAAGATGGGAACAGAACCCCTGAGTACCAGCTGGAGGATTGGGTGGCCTTTCCGTGCAATGCCTGGGCTCCTTCGTAGGAAAAGATGGTGTGTCTGGTGTAGCTTTGGGGTACTAACAGTAACTTTTTACTCTAAATAGGGCTTTAAGTAAAGCCATCCAGGGCCAGCCTCGTTACAAAACAGGGACACACAGCCCTGTGGCTCCTGAGTGGAGCCAGTTGATTAATTGTGCCAGGCTGAGAGCAGCGAGGGGTTTCTGTGTGCTGACACTGCCAGACACCAATGCAGTAATGGTCTCCAGCACACAGACAGTCTCAGGGGACACGTCCTTCCTACCCAACCAAAATTAATTAATGGTGGCAATAAATAAACCAATCCAGGCGAATGAGAGCATCCAAGTGCCGCAGGAAACAGCCTTGTGTGGGAGCGGGACTCATGTTGGGGTGATGGACATCCCACAGCCAACAACCCAAAAGCGTGGGGGCAGCAGAGCAGCCAAGCACCCCAGGAAGCAGCTCTGGCTGTGCAGGGACGGGCCACACCAACACTGAAGTGGTACCACCCATGGGCCTCTCAGGACCCACTCCCCGGAGTGGAAAGCCGACAGCTGAGATGCACACCTGGAATTTGGGGCGGATGAACTGCTCTGCCATGCAATTGGTTTGGGCTGGAATTTTAGCTGGCACTGCCCCATGGGTCTGAGTTACACAGCATCCAGTCAGTGCCTGCTGCCATGGGTGGGAAAGGGGTTTTTTTGTCCCCTCTGCCTGGTTATCCAGCAGCGTGTGCCCTTGGGAATTCATACCTGGGGAAGAGAGCTGGTTAGATAAGTTTTCCTGGGAACATAATAGAAGAAAAAATAGGGAAAGGAGAGCTTTTTGTAGCACTTTTCTGATGAAGGAATAAACAGGAAGGGGCTAATACTCACTTTTTTGAATACACTGGGTGAAATAGGGCTGCAGGAGGATGGGCCAGCATGGAGCACCCTAGGGAAAGGAGAGCAGCTGTGGCTGACCACTTATCCCCTTTTCTGTGCACAGCACAAGCTCTGCCACCACGTGCAGCTGAGCTCCAAGGACTCTCCTCCACAGCTATGGTCCTGTTTGATCTGCCCTGCCCCTGCCTCATGTACCCAGGTAAAAACAGGTCCCTTAATCCAACTGTTTTATCCCACCTCCTATGGCGCCTGGGGGCATAAATAAAACCACCGTGCATGGTTGATACTGATCACATAAATCCATCACAGGCAAGGCCCTGTGTGCTCACAGGACTGGTTATCAGGACTCTGCACATCCCTGTGCTCATCCCATCCCTGCCAGGTCCTGCCTGGGCACAAGGTGCCGGCACAGCTGGGCTGGCAGTCTGAATCTCCTCAGCTCCCCACCCAGAGGTCTAATGATGAGCCCCTTGTATCTTGAGCAGCTCTTAGGCACTCCTAATTGGCACATGACAAAGTGCCTGCCACGTGTTGGTCAATACCAATTAGCATACTTATTAAATGGATGTATTTGTTGGCAGCAGTTATCTAATTACCTTAACAAGTGCAGCAGGGAGAGGCTTCAAACCCTGCAGAACAGCAGGAAAACACGTTGCCCTGGGATAAGGGGGACACGACAAGAGCAAGTCCAGGGGAGGGCCAGGGAGATAATTAGAGGACTGGAACATCTCTCCTGTGAGGGAAGGCTGAGAGAATTGGAATTGTTCAGCCTGGAGAAGAGAAGGCTCCATGGAGATCTCAGAGCCCCCCTTCTAGTGCCTAAAGAGTCTCCAAGATAGCCAGAGAGAGACTTTGGACAAGGGCCTGGAGGGACAGGACAAGGGGGAATGGCTTCCCACTGCCAGAGGGCAGGGATAGATGGGATATTGGGAAGAAATTCTTCCCTGTGAGGGTGGGGAGGCCCTGGCACAGGTTGCCCGGAGAAACTGTGGCTGCCCCATCCCTGGAAGTGTCCAAGACGAGGTTGGACAGGGCTTGGAACAACCTGGGCTAGTGGAGGGTGTCCCTGCCCATGGCAGGGGGTTGGAATCAACTGAGCTTTAAGGTCCCTTCCAACCCAAACCATCCCACAATTCTATGAAATCCCTGCTCCCTGTGCAGGACCCTCTGTGCAATTCAGGTGAGCTTGCTGAGCAGCAGCCCGAGCAGGTCCCAGCTCCCACCACTTCCAGGGAAATGTGATTCAGACATTTGGGGTTTTCCTTCTGCAGAATTAATTTCCTGGGAGACAGGGAACAGAAGTGATGAGAGAGGCTAGGACACCTGAAATTACATTTACCAGGCTACACAAGGCTGCTGCTTTTTATTTCCTTCCCTCTTTTTTGCATATCACAGCCCAGCCGGGGGGTACCACTGTTATCAGACAGCAGGCAGAGAGGAGAGTTGAGACCATGTTCGTGCCCAGGAACCAAAACAGACCCTGTGCACTGTTTTAATTTAATGCTCCTGAAAGTCTCCAATTCTGACTTCTTTTTTTTTTTTTTTTCCCCTCCTTGGAATTGCTATGGCAGAGTGTGGCTGGGGGAAGTTTCTCTGCCTTTTACATCAGGGCTTGCATAGAATCATAGAATCACTGAATGGTTTGGGTTGGAAGGGACCTTAAAGATCATCTGGTGCCACTCCCTGCCATGGGCAGGAACACCTTCCACTGTCCCAGGTTGCTCCAAAGCCCATCCAACCTGGCCTTGGACACTTCCAGGGATGGGGCAGCCACAGCTTCTCTGGGCAACCTGTGCCAGCGCCAATGACTCCTCTCTGTGTAAGGGAGAGGGGGACTCTTTCGGACAAAGAAAATGCCAGTTTTGCATTTCAGATGTGAAAAAGAGCAAGAACAGTGTTCTGGGTGCTATGACAGACCCAGAGCAGAGTAAGGGCCTGGGGGAAGAGTGAGGAAAATCCATGGTCGTGTTACAAGCAGCCCCCAGCTCTACTCACCAATCTGCCTTTTCTGTTCAGCCTTGACTTTTTTTCCCCTCCATTTTCCTTAAGTTTCTCCATCCCTTGACAAGCTGAGAAGCACCATTGGTCCCTCCAGCACTCTCCTTGCTCCACAAGGTTGATCCAGGATGGATGGAGCACGTCTCAGTTTTCCTTACTGCTGAGTCTACTACATATCAAATGCAGGCAGCACGCTGAGTAACTAATCTTTCCTGCGTGCCTATTAAGCAAAAATTAAAAGAAAATTACATGGGGAAGTCGGCAGCAAGTAGGAGGGGACGGGTTGTAATTATATGGCTATTAATTGGTGTAAAGTTCCAGTTTAATGCTCTCCGGCCCAGGCCGCTATTTCCTAGGGAAATTTTCTCTCTATCAGTTTTGGATGAGAACTGGGATTCTCTCTGGAAGCTCTGAGTACACCCAAAGAGGTGACTTTCAGCTCCAGTCCCCCAGCAGGTTTTAGTTTTCACGCACTGACGGACAAAATTAAGGGGTTGTTTTTAACACGGCCCGAGGTGGAGGGTGGGAAGAGCCAACTTTTACTATTTACCATTAGATAATGACAACCAAGTGATGACCCTTATCAAGATTCAGCCCACATGGAAGCATTTGTTCCAAATACAAAATTTAAGGATAAAAAAAACCCTCAAGAGATTGTTCCCCTATGGCTCCTGCCAGCCCTGGGAATTCCCTCAGGAGAGGTGAAACCTCCTGCCCAAGTGGCTGCTCATCAAAACCTGACAATTAAACAGAACCAAAACCTTTCGAACAGCAAACATCCATCAAACCCCACAGAGAATTCCAAGGAGTGATGTGCAGTTTCCTGCCAATTCACCTGGCAAGGGACCAGGCAACTCAGCCTCCTGGTCCAGGATGCTCCAGCCTTGCAGGATACAGCTCTGCCACGGAACAGGGGGAAGCTGCAGATGTTTGCTGTTAAACCAAGGCACACAGCTCTACACAGTAAGGTGGGAAGCAGGGCCTTTCCCTCTCAGGAGTCCCACAGGCAGCTGGAAGATGCTGGAGCAACAAGCAAATCTGCTGTGCTATTACAAACTAGGGGAAGGGGGAGAATGAAAGTTTTTAGATTTTTCTTTGCTAAAACAAGTTATTGCATGGATAAATCAAAGGACTCCTGATTTTGCATCAGATGAGAATGATCATTTCCTCTGGAAATGATCCTTCCAAGGGGGAAAGGCAGGTCTGTCCTGCTCCAGTGGATACAAACACCCCCCCAAGGTGCTCTTGCCAGTCCCCCCCCCCCAGCAGGAACTGATTTTTGCTCAGGGACCTAAAGATTTACTTTAAGCTACAGATCCATCTCCTTTATTTCCCAAGCAGGAGAAAAGCACTTGGTAAAGTGAGTTCAGGGAGGAAAAAACAAATAATAAAGAAAAACTGGAAATGGAGGGAAATAGGGAGAAAAAAAAGCAGAGAAAAAAAAAGAAAAAAAAAACCAGGAAAACAGAAAGGAAGGATTTTATTCAGTTCACAACTTGGAAGCTCAGAGCAGAGAATAAGGAATTCTGCCTTCATAGCCTGGTTCTCCATGGACAGCAGTAACGTGGAACTACATGTCTTTTGAGAAGAAAGGCTTCCACTGTGGTTAACTTTCAAGCATTTCAAACCCTTAGGATTTTTAAAAAATAAAATTAAAAAATCTGAGTTTCTCTCTATATGTCCCTCCTATTGCCAAACTTTTACAGCACAGTTCTCTGTGCTACAAGGACTAGGAAGCTCCTCTGTCTCCTGACTCCAGAGCCAGTAGCCCATAGCAGGGGGTTTGGAACTATATGACCTTTCAGGTCCCTTCCCAACCCAAACCATGCCATGATTCTGTGAAAAAAATCAGGATCTTCTGAAATTTCAGGGAAAATGCCTGGCTGTGGAGGCTCAGCACGTTGCTCTGGAAAAGAAGTCACTATGCCTGGCACACCTATCCCAGAGAAGACATTCCCAAAGCAAAAAGACTTCCAATATGGGGTTACTAAACCCACTTACTACGCAAAGAAATAGCTTTTAAATGATTTTTAATCCACACCTATGTTGACTAGTTGCTTCTTCTGTATGGTTTTGTACCTTAGCAAGAAGAAGGCTGAGACCAGTCCCACCATCAGAGGTACCAACAGCTTCCAACAGCTCCTGCCAGCTGCCAGTAGCTGTGTTCACCCAGGATGGGGATTTGCTGCTGGATTCAGAGCCTGCCAGCTCTGAAAATACCCAGCACCCTCCACTTCCAAAGGTGCTCAGGCACCTGCTGCCAAACAACAGTGGGAGCGGAGGAAGATGAGATGGGAGTGAGAGCTGGGGAACACAGCGACAGCACAGCCCTTGAGTGGAAGAAGGCCACAGGGCTCCCCATGCTGGAAAAAAAGCCCCCTCAGCAGCCAAGGCTGAGTCACAGCCCCTTCACCCCATCAGAAGTGACACTGCCACCGCTCTAATCCACTGGGCAGCTGCTGAGCTGGAAGGGACTCATGGAAGATCAATGTGCCATTAGAGAAACCACCGAGGGCTGCCAGTCAATACTCTGAAAAGACACTGCTGCCTGTGACAACCCAAACCAGAACCTGCTGGTATTGACAGAACAAGTGGCAGCTTTTAAAAAACAGCAGCCTCTTCTTCCCTCCTCCCCCTCCTGTGTAAATTAACCCCAAATCTCTTTGTTTACCCTCACCCCTAATAAGCTCTTCAAGCTCACAGAAACAGCATTCCAAGCTCTTTCCTGAGCAGGCAAGAGCCTTTGTTCCCTTTCATCCTGGGAAAAAAGAAGGGTTTAGATAATCTCAGAATGCCAGAAAGCAATTTATTTTGACCTAGACTGTTTCTGCAATGTCATCTCTTGGCTCCAGCACGTGGGAAGCTTCATTAGCTGGCGTTTACACAACAGCTCTGATGGGGCTGCATGTCCCGGGCACTCTGCAGGAACAGCAATGAACAACAAGCCCCTGTGGCACTGGGAGCAGCCTGGAGTGGTTTGACCCTGGATAAGGGACAAGGCTATGGTACATGGTTGCTTGGTGCCCAAACAACACCTCCAAAGGTCTGAGTTGCGAGAGCTGGGCACAAGAGTCAGTGTGGGGTGGGTCTGGGATTTGCACATCCCATGTCCCTCATGCAGACCTGGAAGAGACTCAGGAGGAGACACTGCCAAAAAATCATCATGGAACGGTTTGGGTTGGAAAGGACCTTAAAGCTCATCCCATTCCACCCCCTGCCATGGGCAGGGACACCTCCCACTAGACCAGGTTGCTCCAAGCCCCGTCCAACCTGGCCTTGGACACTTCCAGGGATCCAGGGGCAGCCACAGTTTCTCTGGGCAACCTGTGCCAGGGCCTCCCCACCCTCACAGGGAAGAATTCCTTCCCAATATCCCATCTAACCCTGTCTTCTGTCAGTTTGAAGCCATTCCCCCTTGTTCTGTCACTCCAGGCCCAAAGTCTCTCTCTGGCTCTCTTGAAGCCCCTTTAAGTACAAAAAGGCCACAATAAGGTCACCCCAGAGCCTCCTCTTCTTCAGCCTGAACAATCCCAATTCTCTCAGCCTTCCCTCATAGGAGAGGTGTTCCATACCCTTAATCACCTTTGTGGCTCTCCTCTGGACTCACTCCAACAGTCCTGTCCCCCTTATCCCACAGCAGCACCAGCTCTACCCCAACAGTCTGTAAGGTGCATTCAGGTCTTCCCCCGTCCCCCGGAGGAAGAGATTTGCAGGGCTGGTTTCTCACTGCTCTTCCCAAGCCCCCGGGTGACTTCACCTCTTTGCCTCCAGGCACACCCAAGCCTGGAAACTTCCTTTAGAAAGGAAAAGTGAAAGCAGAGAACATCACACAGCAAATAGCAGGAAACAACTCCAGCTGCTGAAGGGCTCTCAGGACCAGCAAGAGCAGCACAGGGCCCAGCAGACAGGAGTGTGTGTCCTTTACAGCCTCCCCATTCTGGCTCCATCACCTACTTGAAACCACGGACCATGGCACAGACACACTGAGCTCTCCAAGACCAGTGTTGCTGCAAACCAGACCAGGAGCAGCAAACAGTCCCACCAAAAGCAGCAGTCACTGGTGGGAGCCCCTTTTGTCAGACCCCCAACCCCCCCCCACTGCACAGCACAGCTCTGCCCCACCCAGGCTACTCAGGGATTGCAATAACTCATCTCTCTGTCAACAGGGAATATTTTTAAATCTCCTCCTCCATGCAGGCAGACAGAAGTCTCCTCTGTTCTCTCCAGGCAGATTCCTTTTTTACTATTATTGTTATTTTTCCTCTAGATGAGGAGTGTAGATCTCAAATCCCGCTGTTTCCTTTTGGGGTGGGGGAATGACAGATGGGGGGCAGTCAGCTTCCCCAGGAAAGCTGTCAGGAAGAGGAGCTGAAACTTTGTGCATCCAAACTTCTGATGCAGAGCATAAAGAGAAGCTTGTCTTGCCTTTCCAGAGTTACATAAAAATAAAACCAGGCCCCCCTCCTTCTCTTGGCAGCCAGCAGCACATCCTGCAGAGCAACCTTGTGTCCCGAGACTCTTCCACTAGGCTGGGAAAGGAGAAGAGAAGCTCAGCCCATTCCCTGGCTGGCTCCCACTGAGGCTTATTTCGCTCTGTGTACTTCCCAGCAGGACATTGATGTGGACAGGCATCTGGAAAGCCTGCAAGAGTTTCATCAATGCTTTGTTTTGTTCTGTTCTGTTCTTTCCATGCTCGGGGTATTATTACCATGTTGGTTTGGTTGTGCAACAGCCCAGCAAATGGTGCTGGGCTGCTTTGAAGAGGGAGGAGGAGCTGGGCCACTAAAGGCCCACTGAAATCCCTGTGGTTCCTGTCATTGCTGAAGGCCCATGTTGGATATATTACAGTAAGTCAGCAGAAACAAATAAACAGGCAGACAGGATAAACAGGCTCTGCAGCCTGGTCTTTCCTGAGAAAAGGATGATTTTTTCTTTTTCCCCCCTCTGATGCCCATCACTTTGTCAGCAAGTCTGTGGACTGGGGCACCTTTTGTCCCCCAGGCTTGCAGACCAAATCCACTGAGGCTCAGGTCTCACAGAGAGCTGCCTTTCCTGCAGAAGGAAAGCCTAAGCCATATCACAGAAATGGGCTGTCCTGCTTCATCCCCTGCAGCTTCATCCCCTGCTCCAAACCCACCTGGCCACCCCCAGCCCACTACGACCTCCAGGGAGCCCACCGTGGTCACTGAGCTCACACACCACCAGACAAGAGCCAAGGCCTGTACCCACACTCTGCTCAGCACGAAGATCCAGGCACCTACTCCTGATGTGCAGAAAGCACTGCATGGAAATATCCTCTGGGATAAAAAAGCCCAAGGGCAGAGGAGGTCTTACTCTGGGCTGGTGGCTTCTCCCCCCTTTAAAGACCTGCCTGTGAGTAATTAAAGCTCCTGTTTCTAAGCTGCTTGGTATTTTAATTGATTTTCTGCACTGGCTGCCCACAGTCGAGTCATTCAAATCCGACATTTGTCTCACAAGCCCCAAATGAGCAGTGAGGGAAAGTGACCTGCCCCGTGCTTTCCCAGGAATCCATCGCGGTCGGAACTGGTCTGCACTGGGGATGCTGTTGGTCAGGCCACCTGGATGCTAAACCAGTGCCCTGATCTCCACTCAGGGCAAGAAGAGATTCCTACCATGACCCTGTACCTGTTATTTCTCCTGGCAGTTTCTTCTGGGCTGTCCATTCTTCACAGGAGAAGAAGACATTGATATTCTGCACGATGAGATTCTTGTCAAGAGAAAACTGGGAGCATGGAAATAGGGACTGGTGTTTTCAAATTAACTCCTGTTTTCCCCCTTCTGGTTTTGAATGCTCTCAGCACCCGAAGAGGCAAACTCAACATTACCACAGCAAGAGGTATTTCACCAGTGAAGTGCCATGAGGAGCTTGTTCTGTGGGAAATGACGTTTTGAAAGGGATCCTCTCTTCACAGGTGGCTCCTTAAGCTGCAGTTTTATTAAAGGACTAAAGGTCCTTCTTGCTCGTACTCTTCCAAGCTCAGATTTGCTTTCCAAGGGATGCATTTTCACAGTTCCTCCACCTCTCCCTTCCCTCCCCTTTCTCCCCTGGGCACCCATCAGCTGTTGGGCTGCGTGTCAGTGCCAGCCACTAGGCTCCTCTAGTTCCAACCCCCTGCCATGGGCAGGAATGCCACTCCCTGGGTCAGGTTGCTCAGGGCTCCATCCAACCTGGCCTTGAACACTTCTAGGGATGGGGCATCTACAACCTCCAGTCCTAAATCAATCCCAAACTATTACTGGCAAAGTAAAAACCTAGGATCTAATGAGTAGGTTTTTCGGTTCTTTGGGGTTTTTCTCTTCTTTTCGCAGGACCCCAGAGCTGATAACAATTGTGTATAATAAGCCAGGCTTTAAGAGCAGAAAAATCAAACTCTTACAACTCGGTAAAAAATTACTGACAGTGGGATAAGATTCCTAAATCCTCAGAGTAACTGCAGGAGGTCACATCTACAAATACAGAGATAAATTCCTCCCCCATAAAGCGAAAGAAACAACACACTGCCCTTCCAAAATATTTTTTCTGGCCTTGAACTTGCAAATGCTTGTGGCCTGTACCTGGGAGAAGCCTGCACATGTAGCCTCCAGCCAAGTCACCTGGGAGGCACAGGGAAAATCCAGCTCCCGAGCTTGAGAGTTCTTTAAAGTTGGGAGCCTCCTTGCTGAAGAGATGCATTCCTCTGTGCTACAGACAGCCTGAGCCTCCAGCCTCCTCTAAGAATTTCAAAATAAGCCATGCATATAATAGGTGCACATTTAGCATGAAAGGAAGATGCTTCACAGAGGACAAATATTAAACCGTAAAATATATCAAGAGACATTTCCCAGGAACACTGAATTTAACCTGGCTCTTGGCTGAGCAGGAAGCTCCCAGGAGCTACGGCTGTGCCTGATGGAGGAATGAAAACCTGGAGGTGGCTTCTCACGAGAAACCTGCCTCGATTTCCTAGGGATGCCTAAGGGCCAGTGCAGGACCCTTCTCTGCTGTCAGCTTGGTGGTGACCCTGTCACCAAAGGAACCTCAGTATGGCTGCTCAGTGTCATACCCAAGTCCATCCAACCCGTATCCTTCCCAAGCTGTGCTCATCAGCAGAAATACTTGGAAAGAGAATAAAAATACAGCAAGGAAAGAGCATTATTCCCCCAAACCCACCCTCCCAGCAGCCTGCCCTTTCCATACGCTGAGGCTGTGTTTCAGCTTCTGTGTTCAATATCCCGTGCTGGACCCTTTCCTTGATTTTGTCTCATCACTGCTGGAGCCCACTAACAATCTGGAATCCCAGAAGATCCTGCACAAAGCTGTTTGAAACTTCAACCCCATTATCTGCATGGCAGTGCTTGCTTTAGGTTCTAAAAATGCATAAGTGGTAAATCCAGATGAGGAGCAGTAATGCCGGCAAGTGGGAATTTAATCTCATTTATTCTCAATTTCCCAAATGGGAAATAAAATTCACATGGGAAGTCTCTCTGGGTAAGAAGGAGGCCTTTACTGAAGTGATTTCACTCAGTCACATGAAGCTTGGTTACCAGTTCCCACTTGGATTTAGCAAACATTACTTTCCTCCTTGTGTGGGCAACACCAATTTTAAAGGTATGGATGAACTAGCTGTGTAATCACACTAGAAGGGTTTAGGGGCATCCCTCCCAGGCAGCTTCCTCTCTCTGTTCCATTTCCATCCCATTTATCCTTTTCTACTTTTCCATCTTGTCTAGAAGAGAAGCCCTGCTCTTCCACTAACACGAGACACTTATCTGTCTTCAGCAAGCAGGAATCTGGGAAGAGAGCATCAAAAAACCTACAAGTCTATTCTTACAGTGTTTGTGGGACTGCAGCAAACAGTTTTGGTTTGGGTTTTTTTTTTTCCTTTAAAATAGCATGAGACCATCTCAGGACCCCCTATGCCCTTATCTCTTTGTATGCTCGTATGTCTTCTTCCAGTTGTTGTGACTCTGAGATATTTATTTGGCTTTTAGAGCATCAAGCTCTTTGCTTATCTCCTTTCTACTTCTGTTCTTTACACTTCCAGGCAACCTGGTAAGGAGACCTGCATTTCCCTGCTGTAACAACGAGAACAGAAGTTCAGGCTCTTAAGCCACTTATCTGGAGCAAACTGCTGTAACTCTGTTGTTTTGGCTGATCTTGGGCATTGTTCAGGAAGGCAGATCCCAGCCCTCACAGTCCGGGTGTCTGTTGGAGCATAACTTGGTCTGCCTCGGTTTTGGAGGCCTGCAAGGTCTCCTCTGAAAGCCTGCAAAGAAGTTTAACCCTTTCCCCCAACCACACTGGAAACTAGCACTGCTAGAACAGAAACATCCATCCTCCATGGACATGTTCTGTGATTCTGGCATTGATCCCTCTCTGTTCCTTCGGTATT
Organism: Pipra filicauda; assembly: GCF_003945595.2. Lineage (NCBI taxonomy): Eukaryota > Metazoa > Chordata > Aves > Passeriformes > Pipridae > Pipra > Pipra filicauda. Next base: position 691,641 of record NW_024104361.1, read on the forward strand.
GATGCAACCAAAAGGACTCTCCCAAGCTGTGCAGAAGGGGAAACTCATCCCAACATCATAATTGCAGCCAGCCTGCCTTCCTCCATGCTCTACTCTCACACCAACTGGCACACAGGATACCCGAGTAACTACCTGAGGTGTTTTAAATGAACCATTACTCCATGCCATGCTTTTCCTGCCTCAGGAAAGACATTGCCACACCTGTAAAAGTCCAGAAATGCTTTCTTTACAGGCATAGAGGATGGAGAGCTGTGTTTTCCTTCCACAAGGGGTGAGATGCTGTGGAACAAGTCCTGCAGCTCACAGAAATACATCAAGCAAAGTGGCTTCGAGCAAGGGGCTGGGTGTTTGTCACCTCAGGTGTAGGGCTTTTAGCTGAAGGTGTCCCTAGGTGATTAAAAGGTCACTACAGGCAGCTGGAGGCTTTCTTTCCTTATTATAAAGGTGGGTATAAAAATACATAAGTAATAAATACCTGACAGGTGCTTGTATGTATGGAAATTCCAGTAGCAGCAGCTGTGAATTATGGCCCTATAATTCCTTCAAAGAGTCCCAGGGACATCCTGAGTCATTACCTAATGCCTGAGAAAGCCCTTTATCAGCTTGGTGCAAGTGCAGCCTGACCAGACTTAGGGGGAAGGGTGGGGACAGGGGTGTCCTCCCTCCACCCAGCCTTCCTCACGCCCCTGATACATTCCCGTCCACTTCTATTTCAATAAAACAACCTGACTTGGAAGACACTGGCATTTATTTCTGCTCCTGGGAGAACACTGACCCAGCAAAGCATCCTGGATCACGCTAGGCTGGTCATATGGGGAAAAGACAGCATCAGGCTCACTAAAGATCTGGGCTGGAATAAGCAGCCAGCTGTGAGAGCAAACAAGAGGGAGAAGCCAGGTTTCTCATGGCTTGCAGTGGAAAAGGAGCTCAAGATGCTAAGGGACAGCTTGGCATGGAGCTGGATTTAAAAAGGGGACAGAGAGAAATTTCACGCCGACGATGCTCACCAGGGCTTTGCAAATGCCACGCTGGCCTTTTCAGCCTGCGAAGGGAAAACAGCTTTCACACCTTGGAGCCTTCTTCCAAAGGCTGTCTAATGGCACTTGCACAATTAGGAGGCTGGTCTGAAAGGGAGCGACTGCTCCGTGTTCTCCAGCTGAGATTCCTTCCCCACACAGTCAGTGCAGAACAGGGTTATTTTCCAACACCAGTAAGCATCAAAGATGAAGCTGAAAACTGAAAGGAGCCAAAGCAGCCCCATGCTTCCCCCCTCCCTCCTTTTAATAAAGCTACTGAATATCATGTTCTCAGCGTAGATTAACCTAAGCTTTGCTCCCAATTATTGTTTCACTCTCCTAAGTACAGAAGCAGAAAGGGGCTTGACAAATGAACCCGGCTCTGCCGTTAAGCTACACTTCCACTTCTGCAAGTTTGTCTGAATCCTTATTGCTCAGCCAAATCCCCCTTCACACAATTCACTGGCTGAGTATTCCTATGGCTTTTTACAGCACTCGAGATTCCAGGTCAGGGATTTTTCAACCTTTTGACTGGGGGCAGGGGGGTGGTGAGCCCGATGGGTTGAATTCAGACCGGTTGACAACGGGTTTGTTTTGCTCTGGGTCTTGTGCCATTCCCCTGAAAACAGCCCACACCTCCTGTAGGGTTGTGCAAGACACACACGGGGAAAAACTATGCTAGAAATAGGTTTCCCTTGCAGTGGAAAAGTGATGCTGCTGCTGAAGACCGGGTTATTTGGGGACTTGCTTGTTACCACTCAGTCCTGAACATGGTGACGAAACAAAAATAGAAAAGAAAAGAAGGAGAGGATTGCACTCCTCGGGGCTGCGATGCCTCCAAAGCCCAGATGTGGGCAAAGCTCTCGAGCTTACACACCAGGAGTTGTCCCTCTGCAGAGAAGTGGTGGTGGAAAAATCAAGCCCCTCGGTTCCTCCTCATCTTTCTCCCAGCATAAACCCAGGCGGGTGCTCCTGGAGCAGCTGGGATTAGAGCCAGGGCTGGAGAGGCGGGAGGGCGGCGTGCTCAGGGATGGAGGATCCCACGCTCTCCCTGCTGGCACTGGCAGGGTGGGAGGCTCGGCGGTGTGTCAGGATAATCAGATCCACCAGCCAGCCGCGCTCCTCTTGACTCTCCGAACGCAGCCGACGCTCTCCCCGGAGCTCGGCTTTGATTTCCAAGCCTGCGGTGCTGTAGGAACAAGTCTCAGCTGGTTTCACAGCCCAGCCTGAGGTTTAGGTCAGGAGAGGCTGTTCAGATCCGTGAGGTTGACCCCCTGCCTGGTGTATTTGCTGCACAAGCTGGGAGCTGCACTTGAAATGTCCCTGATCCGCTCCTTCCATTTGCAGTCACCGCACGGGGCAAGACAGGGGGTTGATTGCATCTGCTCAGAGCAAATGTAGGACTCCAGCGTTGCAGAAACGCTCCTTGGAAAACCAAAGGATAGGGAAAATAGAAGTACAACATCACAGCAAATTAGCCCCATCATCCTCAAGGGCTGATACACCAGTGCATTCACAGACGTACCACATCTTCGGGAGGTGAGGGTTAGTCCTGAGCCAGGTATCTTAAAACCAAAGAATGGTTTGGGTTGGAAGGGACCTTAAAGACCATCTTGTGCCAGCCCCCTGCCATGGGCAAGGACACCTTCCACTAGACCAGGTTGCTCCAAGCCCTGTCCAACCCCCCCAGGGATGGGGCAGCCACAGCTTCTACAACTTCAGGTGAAGAGAGGGAAGGGAGTTGCAGGGGCATTAGTTGTTTCCCTTACCTAGAACAGAGGCTCTAATGGCAAAAATCATGGCAGCAGCCAGATGCTTTTAGTCCAGAAAAAAGACAAGTCAAAAAAATTTTTAACTTCATCCTGTGGAAAAAAAAAGTTGTCCAAGTTCTCCCTTCTCCATCCCACTGAGACTTAGGGTGTCCTTTATGGAGACACTGAGGACTGTGAGGGTAACTATGTATCTAGGAAAAACACATGGCAACTCTTGGACACCTGATTGTTCCCTATGGCAGTAATATTTTACTTCTTTCTAAGGGGTGCCTTGCAAATTACACGGTCCAAGTCCATTCAAACATGGGGAGAAAGCAGACAAGAGCTCAGCTGCATCCACGGAGCCACGAGGAACTGATACCTATCTGTTCTCAGTGGAGAGGGTGACACTGAACACCACCAGTGCTGTGAAGCTATCACAGAAATACAGCACTAGGGCAGCGGTATGAGCTTGTCTGATCCCTCTGTGGAGTTATCCTGTGTACTGGGGTACATCTGCAACTCATCTGCATGTGGTAAAGAAGGCGTCTCCCTCTCAAAGCTGCTCCGAAGTGAGCACAGCAGGGTAAGTTCAAGATCAGGAGTTGGTTTGAAACATTTTTCAGCTCCAACCCTGGCAGGGAGCAGCTCTTCAATCTCTGGTGATTTGCCAAAAGGCTTCTTTCTCCCTGCTAATAAGGTGAGTACATAAACAAGCAGTGTAAGGGCTTGATGGTGCAGGGACACCTCTTACAGTGGAAGGATTTCTTCTTCTAGACAGCATGGGCAGCCAAGGAGACAGGATATGTCTTGTCCTGCTGCTCCTTGGCTACTACATGAGACATCACCACACTGGCAAAAGTAGCATTCCCTACAGACCTCATCAAAAGCAGTGTGTGTTTAAAGGTGAAAACATTCTGGTAATAAAGAGGCAGAACTTGCAGCCCTGAGCAGCCCATTGGAATAAATGGGTGTTATTTGGGAGCTGCCCAAGAATAGACTTCAGGAAAGTAAGAAGACAGTTCTGTTTGTCAAAATAGGGCTCTATTCACAATGCAGCCTAAAGGATGCCCACGTCCTTCAACCAGCCCCAAACAAAACAAGGCATTTTTTTCCACTGACTTTTGCAGGGGTTGGATCAGACACAAAAAGGGAGTGAGGCGTCAATACCTACTCTCTAGATCCCAGAACGTCATTACCAGAGCACTGTAACAGGTCTCCTGGTTCCCTGGGCCAACTGAAAAATCACACCCCCAAACCAACCCTTCAAGATGAATGAAAACACTTCATTTTACCCAAAAAGCAGAGTTCTGTTCCTGATTTCAGTTGATTTATGTGTTTGGGGGGGTTTTTTGAACAATATTTTTTTTTAAACTGAAGAAATGAAAACACAAGTTATTTTTTTCGCCGGTGCCCTATTACGAAACACGGATCCAAAGCTTGGGCAAAAAAACCCCACCGCTCAACCTGCTGTTTTGACCATCCTCTGTGCTAAAGCTCCATGGCCCCATGGCCGTGGAGCCCCAAACCCACCTCAGGAGCCTGCAGAAGGAACGAAAGAGGAAGCAGGGCTGGCTTTGAGTGCCAGGATGTGGCTTCCACCATCCCTGGTCCACAGACAGTGGAACTGTTGGTGAGTCAGCACTGAGATGCTGCTGCTTTCCAGCAAAGCATTTGAAGGCAACTTGGGAAGTGTCCAGGAGCTGGTTTGCAGGTATGGCTCAGGCATTTACATGGGAAGGGGTGAAGTGATTATTCCCATTTCAGCTGTGCCAATCTCCTCCATGCCCTGGCAGCAGCAACAGTCACCTGCTTTACTACACTTTTGGCAGGAATAATTTCCCCCCTGTAACACACTGGTTTTATGAACTGCAACAGGTGTTTCAGAGCACACATTACCCTGCTCTGTCACTGCCAGAATGAAGTGAGGAATACAGGATTGTTTAGGTTGGGAAAGCCCTGTAAGATCATTGATTCCAACCACTCTTCCAGCACCGCTAAGGCCACCACTAACCCATGTCCCCAAGTGCCACATCTACATGTCTTTTAAATCCCTCCAGGGATAGGGACTCCACCCCTGCCCTGGGCAGCTGTGCCAGGGCTGGACAGCCCTTTCCATGGAGAAATTTTTCCCAGCATCCAAACTAAACCTCTCATTGTAGCCCTCCATGATGGCATGGTATGAACTCTGCCCGGCCAATCAGCACAGCCAAAGCTGGAGCCCAGCCAGGACAAGGGGCTAATACCTTCTCTTCCCACTCCAGGCAGACATCCCAGGAGATCATTAGAGGCTGCACGTGACTGGCAGCAATAATTAAGCATGAAAAGTTGTTATTTCTCAAAGCCAATTCATGTTATGCCTCCATCATGGATCTGACAGCAGTCAGTAACAGCGCTGGCAATTAAAGTTAGGCAAGATCTGATTAACAAGATAATGTTCACTGATCATCACATATCTGTGTTGAGTCCTACCAGAGGGCTTTTTTCCTTAGCTGGTATTTTTCAAGAACCAGGAGGAACAGTCAGACCATCAGCTCAAGATATATTAAGTATCTGAACTGGGCTCCAGCTACTCAGCTCCTCAGAGCCCTTCAGAGGGGACAGGGATTTGTGGAATGCAGGAGTCACCAAAGCCTCATATTCTCTCGAGCCAGCAGTGCCAGGGACTTCAGGAGCTATCCCCACAAGTCTCACCATGGCCCAATTCACTAATTGTCCACGGATCTCAATATTTAAATATAATAAGAGGATTGCAGAGGGGAGATTTGTCCTGACTGGGAGATTAGTTTTAGATCAAACTTGGCTAATATTGTAAATGCTGCTGGCTAGGATGTGACCACTTCAATTAGCTCATGAGTGCTTTTCTGCATCTCTGCTCCCATGCCAGGTGTAGCTGGCAAAGAGGAGCTGGAGATGCTGAAACTCCGAAGGGAACAGCAGCACAAGCAGCCCTTGCTCCCTGAGAGGTGTTTTAGCACGGAGCCAGCAGCCCTCAGTTGAGCATTTCTGTCTGGTGCCTGCACATTTCCCAGACACGGTGTTCCCACACCTCCTCCCTGAACTCCAGTGCCCTGCTCCTCCTTGCTCCCTGAGCTGGGAGCATCTCCAGGGAGCTGCTGCATGTGGTGCTGCCAGCTGTGCCACGAGGGCACTGGGACAGGAGAGAAGGGATTGCACAGGTCAGAGCAGAAAGCCACTGCCAGCACTCTCTGCAGCCTGTCCAGCGTCCTCCATCAGCCTGGGCCAGGCTATTCAGAGAGCAATGTGTGCCTCACCACCACAAATACCATATTTTTCTCCAGAAATTAAAAATAAATAAATGTCAGTAGGGCAATGGGGAAGCAGAAAGACACAGGAATAAGCCATTTGCATCAGAATGCTCTTGGAGAGAAGAAACCAGAGTCAGAATTACTCCGTGCATTAACTGTTAGCTCAAGGTTGCTTTGATGCCTGGAGTGCTGAGAGTTACAGGACTCTCATCCAGGCAGCTCTGATATTCCATCAAGCCTTCAATCACCTGCCTGTGTCTCCTTGCAGGGAAATGGGCAGCAGCCATTTGCTTGCATTTTGAGGAAGCAGTACAAGGGGCACCCACAGGCCCAGCTTCCAGCTAGGAATTGTATCCTAGTTTATGCAGCCTTCTCCCTTCAACACCTTGTCACGGGGTGCAGGCCAAAGCAGTTTCTCCGCCACTTTATAGCCCAGTTCCTGCTCATGCAATAATTCCACCACCTGCCTCCTCTAGATGCCCAGAACCTCAGGATCAAACACCTCTTTAGCCTTGGAGGGGTTCCCTACTGCAGGCTCCCTGGTTCGGGCAAATCCAAAGACTTTCCCTGGAATGATGGCAGGGTTTCCAAGGTGAGATGATGGGCTGGGTTTGTGCTGGGACATAAAAGCCTTTTTTAGCCTGGACAACTCTGAGGATCCTCATTCTCAGCATGTGTCCAACCTGCTCCTCCATTCAGCCAGGAAAATGGTCCCACGGTAAAGTGGGAGGCTCCTGGGCCACCAGTGAAAGCCCAAAACCTTTATTTCCAAGCCTGAGGGACTTAAGAGGGATGAAGTTAGGACAGGGCCCGGCTTTTTGTTCAACATGTGCTGACTATGCCCTGAATATGGGACTTCTAGGCTGATTTGGCATATTATAATAGTGCCTTTGTGCCATTTGAAACCAAATCAAAGAAAACGTTCATAAATAGCCCATGTTAAAGATGGATCCATTTATTTTTTCCCATCCAATTTCCATTCCTTCCCCTTGCCGCATTTGCTAATTATCCACTATGCATTTGCTTAAAGAAAGCATTTTTCTAGCCTTCACAATCCGTCTTCCCATCCTAATGGATCTTGTGGTAAAGTCATTACGGAGACTTTATGAAATCACAGTTATTTCCATGACAACAGTGATGTAATAAAGGTGGGATTATGACATTACTGCAAGATCGAGCTGAAGGACGGGATAGATTTGTTTACCCCAGACAGGGCAAGGAAGAGACTTCATTCATCCAGTGTTTCTAGAAGTGCCTTAAGGTCTGCTAATGGAAGGGACATTTTACATCTGAGCTTTTCCTTCCTCTTTTTTTTTTTTTTTTCCCAGTTATGTATTAGGGCTCTTTTCCAAGTGCACATAGTTTAATAAGTTTCAGAGGAGGCTCTCATGCTGAGGATACATTTGCCCATGTCTGTGAAAGGAAAGATCATCCCTGCAAGTCTCATGGCTCTTGCCTTTCCTGTAAGACATCAATGCCCACCGGGGAAGGGTTTTCCACCAGTTTAAAGGACCAGCAGGATGGACTTTCCCCTTTCAAGGATGGCTGATCTAAGCTGCTTTCTCTTCAAACATTTTAATCAAGAAATCACCTGCCAATGAATCACAGCATGAATTGGCTCCCCCTGAAATTAAGTTTGAAAATGGCATTAAACCCTTTTTCTCTTTTTAATGGAAACATAACCAGCCTGTGTCTGGCCAGCAAATTCCAAGCCAAAATCCATTTGTTTCTCAAACCCAAGCACACCAGTAAAGTCATTCTAGAAGTGATTTTTAGCTCGCTCGCTCTCAAGCAATCACAGAATAAACTTAGGTGAAAATGACACAGCAATTCCTAAAGGATCAGAGCATGGAACACCACGAGACAGCTCTGAAGATAGCTGGGGTTTCTGGTTTGTTTTTCGCAAGAAGAAAAGATGAATATTTCATACGGTACATGGTTCAAAAGTTGATTAATGTTTCAGTGTGTGGAAAACCAAACTCAGGAGACAAGTTTCCTCATGTAAAATTCTTTAAGCTGACAGCAGGACTTGTATGGCCAACTTCTCTGAAGGTGGATTTCGCTTAACCCCCTTCAGAACTGCTCCTGCCAGGGGCTCGGTGCTTTGGGAGGGGAACTAGCTCAATGCTTGGCCCACAAGAGTGGGGCAGTCCTGCTCTCCAGGAGGGCTGTGCGATGAGGGAGAACTTGCCCATGACAGCTGCTCAGATGGGCTTTGGTGTCTGAATCTCCCCAGCTCCCTCCCCTCTGCAGCATATCACTGCAGCCAGGCGTAGAATTGCCTGTGGTCTGATGATCCCCAACAGTTCTCCTGCCTTAGTCCACCTGCTTGGCCAATGGGACGATATTACCAGGTTTTCTCCTGCTGTTGGTCAGTCCAGTGGACCTTCTCTGCTTCCTTACAAGCTGTTGAGGAGCTGTGACCCCAGTACCTTTGCTCTATGGTAAATATGCAGAGGAGTGCCCCAAAGTCCCCTACTCTGAAAGCTCATTTGCTTCAAGTCCAGCCTGAGTGATCTTAGCAGCTGTTTCAGCTCATCCTGCCCCAATTCCCACTCCTCTAAGCCTTACCAATATCTCTTCATTGACAGAAGGGAAGCACCGTAAGGCCACACAGACGTGTTAATGAAATGTGAATTATTAACTGCAGCGTGCTAACGGAGATATAAGGGGGGGGGAATGTCATTTTGCCATTAATATGTAAAATGGGCAATGCTCCCTCCTTTGGCTGGAGGGGAAGAGCAGACTGGAGCCTGCGTCCCATTCCGGGGGCCGGGATGGGTAATGAGATAACACGATTGTCTCTCGCCCTTTTTCTTTCTTTCTTTCGTGATAAAAGGACAGAGGGAAAAGCAGACAATTAAAAGGAGGATTCCAATCGGCCCCGGAGAGATTCAATGAATAATAATGGACCTCCAGCTGCTAATGTGCTTAAGGACTTCCAAGTCTCAAGTGTCTAACCAGCTTAAGGGTCCATACCACAGACTTCATTTCTATCCGTAAATGGGAAAGGCAGGAGGAGGTGGGGGGAGAATCCTGCCCCTGATTACAGATGGGATCGTTGTTCCAGTTGCTTGCTGGGCCCTCCATGAGGATGATGTGACAGCAGCAAAAGAGTAAAGTCAACTTAACAGCGCCTTCAAAGCCAACACCAGGTACGGGGTGAGGAAGTTCCTTGCTTAACAACCTCTGTATGTCACCTACAGCTGATAACACTCATAGCCACCCCGAAACAGAAGAGGGTACATTATGCTACTGGAATAAAACCAGCACTTGGTCTTTGCAGTTGTGCTTTCCCACATTACAAACTTCCATTAAAAACAAAACAGTAAACATGTAACTCACTCTTCCTCTGTGCAACTCCTGGTAAGGGGAAGGTCTCTACCACGGTGTGATCAGCCCTGCCTGCTCGTCTCCCACACCTTCCCTGCAGAAGGAGCAGGAGCTGTACAACATGGAAGACAGCCAAAGCCACATAAAAACATCCACCTGAAGATATCAGCTCTTTTTTTGGCACTTCCCCTGTCTTTATCTCTCTCCCATTGACGCCTCTCATTCTCTCTTTCACAATCCATTAACTTTCCCCCTGCAGTCTCCCTGCTTGGGCCCCCCTAAACAAGACAGCCTCCTCTCCTTGATCCTCTCAGGTTTCTACCATGCTCATAAATTTCCATGGAGGATCAAGGAAAACACTTGCAAAGGGCAAAAAGCGAAGGAGAATGCAGAAAGCACTGGCCCAGCCTTGAGTTCTCCATGAAGTTGTGTTCCCCCCCTCTCCATCTGAAGGTTACAGGGTAACTATCAGAGATTCAGAGAATGAAAACTTCAGAGGCTGGCAACAAGATGATCAAAGGAATGAGGAACATTAGCTGGGTAATGGCTTCTCAGCCTTGGAAACGGATACAACAGAGATCCGAGAATCACAAGAAAAGCTGTTTCCATCTCTCCTGGAGCAAGGACTAGGGCCATCAGAGGAAACTCACCGGCTCAGAACAAACGAAATGAGCTATTTTTATACCCGGCGTGTGTCTGTGCCATGGGACTCTTCAACAGAGGATCTGTGCCTTCCCAAAGCTTGTAAGAGTTCATAAAAAAATCTGGATTTTTCTTGCTGAGAGCGTGTGTGCAGAGGCTGCTATGTACAAACACAGCGCTTCTGGGTGAGGAGGTCCCTGATCCACAAATCACGGGAAGCTGGGGAAGTATTTAGAAGCAACACCACTACTGCACTTACACAGGTTTCCAGGAACACTCTATTGCCTGAATCAGAGACAGGATCTTGTGTTTGGGGGACACCTGGTGTGACATCCTGACACCGGCTGCCTTCACACCTCACCAGTTCCAGGACACATCTTGAGAGACAACACATCCCCTCTCCTCCAGCTTTGGGGAAAACCTGCAGGATCTGTATAGGCAACGAGACGTCACATGAAGCAGGAGGATGGGTTGGAGTTTAACGGGAATAGCTGGCAGCAGCGGGGACGGAGGAGGGAACGGTTGCGTAACCGGCACTGGAGACTCGCCGGTCCCTGGCACGGGAGGCAGGTACATCCCTCAACACAAAGCAGTTGAAAGGGAAAAGTTGTGTAAGGTCGGCCACGTGTCAGCCCAACACGGCTGAATCATGCAAGTTTAAAGCCTTCAAAGCAGGATAAGATCTCGGTGCAGCCACGTGCGCACTCATCCCTTCAACCTGAGGTTGGGAAAACGACGGGAAAGCACAAATGAAAGCAGAGCAGAGCAATTAGCTAATTAGGGGAGCTGACTAATCAGCTAATTTACAAAGGTTTTTCATTATTATTCACGGAGAAGGAATTCTGGAGAGCTTTGGCGCGGAGCGAGGTGTAGCCCACCGGGCAGGGGGAATGGGAGCTTTGCCGAAAGCTGAGTGTGTTCAAAATCCACAGGAGTGGGTTAAAACCTCCACATCTCCTCAGCTTGACTGGTTTTGTGCTGCTGAAGGACTGAACCAGCCCTGCTCATGCTCCTTCAGCAAAGGAGCTGATCTGACTGCTCTCCTTCCAGGGAAGAGGCAGGAGAGTGGAAGGTCTCCTCTGTTTTGAGCTGGCAAAGGGAGATTTATTTGCCTAAGACTCAACAGCTCTATTTAACCTCCTCCTAAACACTACCCAGGCAGCTCGGACAACTCAAGTGGTGAAACAATATTGTCTAATGAATGCCCAGGGTGGAACAGTACTGCTGCTTCCCTCTTCTTTGAGAGAGCACTTGGCCCAGTGAGACAAATGTCAATAAAAAGATATTTAAGTTGAGAAGGGAGGGGAAGAGGCGAGAACACAGCTGCCCAACCCACAGCTTCGACCCATCTCTCCTTCCTTTCTCCGTTCCCTTCCCCTCCAATGTCCTTGTGCATCTCCAGCAGCAATATCACACTGCTGCTATTACAGCCAGGATGGATATTTGAACAGCCTTAGATCAATATTTGTGCAAAGGGAAAGCTCGTGCATCACAGGGCTACAAATTAACCTCTTGTCCCATATTCACACTGGCACACAGGGCCTCCAGAAGCAGAGTATTCCCCTGGGGAAAAGTGGGACATACATTTCATAACACAGGAAAAGAAGAGAGAGGAATAATGGATCCAACCCCAGCTCATGTGCCTTTTTTACATTTCTCCCTCAGGTTTGGGGTAGGGGGAATAGCTTTTCTTAATTAGCATCCTAACCTTTTCTAAACAGGTTCAAGGGTGTCTTGGCAAGCTTGGGAAGTGGTGTGAAAGCAGCACTGAATAACAGCAGCAGAATTAGTCAGGTGAGGTGTTAAAGGATCTTGCTTTTTTTTCATGGGGACATGATTAGGGTACCAGTAATGAGGAATATGAAGAACACCCAAGGTTGCAGATTTTTTCCCTTATTAAAGAGCAGCATTACCTCAGAGCTGCGTGCTTGGGGGTGGAAAACATTTCCTGCAGCAGAAAATCACTGATCCATAAGTCCTGCCCGAGCTGCTATGGTTGTCACCAGCTGAACTTCAGTTTGGCCCGTTGGCAGATGTCAGACATGTCCATATTGCCTATGAGACTCATGACCAAGCCAGTCCTTGCTCCTCAAAGCTGGGCTTCCTTACCTGGCCAGTCCCCTGGGTCACTCTGGCCAGACAAGGAGGCAGCACATGGGCAGCGTGGGCATTTGGGGAGTTCAGGGGTCGAATGCAGCATCTCGCTGCAGTTCATGGAAATGGATCTTCTGGGACAGTACCAGGCTGGAGGGAGACACCTCTGCATACCTACAGCAGCATGTGCTCCCAGTGAGAGAAATCCAAAGATGGATTAACAAGGCAGCTTAGGGAGACGATTGCTTCCACCTCATGCATCCCTCACCACTCCCCATTTTCTTCCTGCTTAATTCACCCCAGGCCAAACTGAGAGCCAGCTCACTACCTTTTCCTTCCCCACCTGCACATCTGCTGAAACCAACAAAACAGCTTTGCCTTGGACTAGTTAGCCCATGCTCCACGTGATCCCGGGTGGGTCCATGAGCAGCATGGCCCCCAGGGCCTAAAGGATATTTGCAAACCTAATCCAATCTTGTCTCCCTTTCCGAATCTTCCCATCCTACAGCAATGATGGATCAGCCACTGTTCCACTGCTTCACAGCTTTCAGAAGACTGTGTTGGTTTCCCATGTTGTATTTTCCTCCCAGCCTTGCTCTGACAACTTTCTAAAAGGAGCTGGAAGTTTCCCTCACAGGTCCTGCTGAGCTGGTGCCACTTCCCACGCCGGCACCCAACTTTTGCCTCAGTTGGACACAGCCAACGTCTGGATCTGTGCAATTACCCTTCCTTTCTCCAGCCTTGCAGCTGGGACAGCACGGGCAGGCCTGTATTGTGGCTGCTCACCACATGGAAACGAAGGAATTGCCAAATTCATCCCAGGAGAAAAAATGAGCAAAGATACTTACACAAATAGTAAGGCTTTTGGCTCCTTTAGTCTATAAGGCCAGACACTTGATGACGCTTGCCCCCGCTTTTTCCTCCCATTATTTGCCATATTTAGCCTCCTTTCATTCTGCCTTGCCATCACACTGAGCAAAGAGGGAATGGCACTTGCCCAGTGAGGGAATGGATGAGACGAATTTGCTCACTGAATAATGAAATGTGTTTTTTCCTCCTGCTCAGCCTCTGTCTGGGTCTTGTTTCTGGTTTGCAGCAGAGATACTCTCCTTTCTCCACCTCTCCTCCAAATCCAAAGAAATGATTTTGTTTAGGTGGGAAATACAATTTAAGAAAAAACAATATTATTTTTGACTGTCCGAGGAATTTGTAGAAAGAAAGGTGCCAATTAATCTACATTAAAGTGAAATTAGCCCAATATTAAAACAATAGGAGGATGACAAGGGAGAGATCAGCCTCTAATGTCCTCATTAGCCAGTGGTGCTCCTTGTGAGCCTTCCATCACGGGAAGGAGCTGTCTGGTTGCACCTCATTAGCACTGGGGTTAATCACAGATAAGGAGTCAGGGAGATGGGCTGTCCCCCATCCTTGCTGCTGTTCTCCCTGCTTCACCCATGGCTCCTGGATGGAAGTTGATGTTCCCTCTGACTCCTGTCACTCCTCTGTTTGTAATGGCAAGACAGGCAGAACAGGACCCATTTTTTAAAACAGTAGGTGTCTTCCCCAGATCCCAGAGTAATTTGGGTACAGCGGGACCACTGCACTGCTGGCACATGTAGATGGAGCTACACTGACAAAATCTTCCCCCAGTCCCTCCCAAACTCCTCCTGCTTCCCTACCACTCTTTGTGTCCTCCTTTTCTCCTTGGTTGCCCTCTCTCCATCCTACATTGCTTTTTCACCCCTCTGCTTGCTGGCAGCTGCTCAGCTCCCTGAGCCACCCTTCTGACTTTCTCCTCTCCTTCTGCCAGCCCCAGATACTTATTTTATTGTTAAGCTTTGGGGTTTTTTAAATTTTTTCGACCCCACTGATGTCAGGTCAGATTGTCTGTCAGCACAACATCAGGTTGCCAGCAGACGAAGGACAACTCACAGGGAAGACAAGAAGGAGAAAATCACCTACATCATAAAAAAAAAAAAATCTAAAAATCCCCCAAAAGGGTTGAGACTCTTTCCTGGAGAGGATGCAGAATTGCTCAAGGGTTTTCCTCCAAAAATGCCGCTGGCCTGGGAGGCAGTAGGATCCAGACACATGGAAATAGAGATAGGAACAACTTCAGTGGGAGTGAGGCATTATCTATGGAGGGGCAGGGTACATCTGCCTGAAGACATGAATTATGCACAAAACCAGGCACAGGGACATCTCAGAGTTCAAGAGGGAAACAGCTTTGATTTGTGCTTTTGAAAGGGCCCTCCAGCATCAGCTGGAAGGGGAATACAGAGTTGTAGAATATCCTGAGTTGGACGGGATCCACAAGGATTGACGAGTCCAACTCCTGGCCCTGCACAGAACATGCTTTTCATGGGGACCACAGGGAACAGGGATGTGATGGGAGGATGCACATGGACCTCTCTGCTGGGGACAGCAAGTTGCTGGCAGGTTATGTATGACCAGATCTAAACCCACTCTTTTTTCCTACTTTCTTCATGAGCATCCCCTTGCTTTTGCCCCTGGCTGGAGACACATTCCCAGGTGAGGTGCTCCTTTGCCCTGCCTGATTCCCAAACCAGCACACCTCTCACAGGAGAATCTCGGGGCAGCCAACCTCCTTCAGCACTAGGGAGAGCTGGGGGGTCTGAAACAGTGTTGCCTTCCCCAGGGAAAGCAAATTCCGCCTGCAAACCCAAGGTTAGGGGAGACAGACCCCAGGTAGTGCTGAGGAAGTAGATCTGCTCAGTGGGAACCTGCCAAAGAGGGACAGCATGTGAAACACAGGGTCTCTTCCCACCTGGACATGTGTTAGAGGGGATTGGAAGGCACTGTACTGTGAAGGTGCAGGAAAGCTACCAAGTGAGAGCTGCATGGGGAAACTGCAACTAAAATCTATTTCTACTGAAGCTTTAAAAGTCCTCATGGATCATTTAGGGGTGAGGATGAGCTCCAGCATGAGCCATTGTCAGAGACAGGGGTTGTGCTGTACAGAGAGCAGCTGGGCAGGTCTGTGCCACATCCCCTCTGAAGAGCATCCCTCCTTTCCATGCATGGTGCCTATAACCTGAAGCTTTGCAGGAATGGCTGTCCTGCATGTGAACATGCCTGTGAATCGTTGCTGGTGCATGTCATTCTTCCTCGAGGTTGGAAGACACTCTGCAAAGTCACGTGGAACAAGCAGATATGGTAAAGCCAGGAGAGGTTACTGCAGCTAGAATAGGTCTTCGGACCTACAGGCTACATTTTTTTTTTCCCCTCTCTGAAAGTCACCAGAAGACCTTTGCAGATCCAAATGTTTCACACATCAGCACCACGAGTCATTTGCCTACACGTTTACTCCACAACTACACTTCACAGTCCCTCTTTCACAACCGCCTCCACTTTCCGGCACATGGGAACTGCCATAAGCCATGGAGAGGGGAAACAGGTACCAGAGCCAGGCTCAGCAGGGACCTGGCCAAAATTATGGGCCATCTTTCCCTGAATGCAAGAAAGAGCAGTGGGAGTGTGGGGGGAAGGTGGCTTTGTGATTAAATCCCATCTGGACACTGCAGGTCATGCAATGCAAGCCCTGAAAGGGGCTGCTCACCACTGGTTTTGCTGCCTCTTGCCCCTGAGTTTGCCTTGCTAGAGGTTTTTTTCCCCAGATCCACCAGCACAGGTCAGCCTGCATTCAGGACATGGGCAAGAAAGCTTGGCTTTTGGCTCCTTCCCAGACTTGCACACATATCCCAGTGTCCCGGGTACCGCCCGCCCCATCCCTCCATCCCACGTGCTCTCCCCCTCCTTCCCTTGTTCCTTTTAATTAGCAACTTTTTCTTTGTTCCCTTTAATTAAGCGGGGCGGGGGCAGGAGAGGGGCGGGGGAAGCTGCTGTCAGCCACATGAGTTATTATCAAGATCAAAGGCCGGGAGCTCTCGTCTCGTCCTTAATTTGGGCAGCGTCTCTGGGCACAAAACTCTCCTCTTTGTGGTTTCTCCCTGGATGGCGGTTGGGATGCCAAGGCTGGAAGGGGAGGGCTGAAACCCAGCGGGGCGAGCTGGGAGAAGGACTTTGGCTCGTCTCCCTTAAAGATACAACTCGAGGAGGAGTTTGGGTGGCACCTGGACTCCGCGTGCGGGCATCTCGGGCAGGTTTGCTGATGCCCGTGTGTGAAACCTGACGGTCCAGATGCTCCCCTCGGGCAGGGGGAGATGACCAGTTTTGATGTGGGTGTGGAGTGCAGCTCTGCCAGGGCTTTAATGTAGCGAGAGCACTAATTATGGGAAAATAAAGGCAAATGTGGGAAAACAAACCACTCAGGGATCTGAGAAAGAGCGGCCTTAGCTGAAGGTACGAGCAAAGGACCGTGTTATAATGCCACTTTTCTCGAGCGCTCGTGGGACCCTCTAACAGTGTGTCTGTTTTGCGGGGGAGAACATATCCTGGGGTGCCAAAACTTCGAAGACATTTAGCCTTCATTTAATTTTTAGTGTGGATTTAGGACAACAATACAACAGGATGGGACATTTCCTCACCCTGAGCTCAGCCAGCTTCACACCAGGGATTTGCGCCTTAGGACTGGAGTCTCTGTAATCAGGATCTCTTTGGGTCCATGGGACTGTAACAGGGTGATGTTCTTATTTTGCAAAGCTTTACCCTATTATTAAAATGCTTTAGAGCCTCTCTGTCTCATGCCACACTCTATTTTCTGTCCTTATTGCTCCTGCTAATCTCCAGTATGTCCCAGATTTTCCACATACCATTTCTGATGCTTTTTGGGAGTAAACTAGGTCATAATTTCATGGTGGAGGAGAGAGCTCCCGTGCTCTACCCCATAAAATATGGAAAATTTGAGTCAACCCAAACCAGGCCTATCTGCTATGAAAACACCCCTCCTGGCCAGCTCGGTTTTAATATTAAAGAATTTGAACAAACTCATAATCTAAGATTAAGGTCCAGAGTGTTGCCTTATAACTGGGTATCAGAAGGCAGAGGGATGTTAATTAACTTTCTATTGACGAAACAAAGCACATGGAGAGGAACCTTGCTAATCTGTTTGGTGCTAATCAGCACACATTATTAATTTGCTGGAGAGAAAAAAAAACACAACCAAGTCATCCTCTTCCCACTTAAACGCAGGTTTAATAGGGCTGGAGAGTGGTTTCACATTACCCAAGCTTCACTCTTTGGATGACATATGTTGCAGTGCATTTCCTAGTGCATTATGAAGCTTCAGCATAAATAATTCAAGCTAAACTCCAGTTGTTAAAATAAACGAGCAAAGTATCTTTGGTGATTAATTACTCTTCCTTCCTCCTCCCTTCCCTCCCTTTTAAAAGTACAAGCACATGTGCCACAACCCAGTAAAATGTTTCAGTCTCCTCCTGCGACCCAGGGCATCCCGGGGTGTTTTAGCTGGCACAGGGGGGATCAGGATGCTTGGGTTTGCTGGAAGCGCCTGCTCAGCCCCAGGGAAGCCAGGAGGTGTCAGGAACCAAATCCAAAAAAAAGCTTTAGGGATTCAATGCCTGATGAATTCCCAATTAGCCAGTGGATTTACAGGACTTGAGTTTTCAACAAGATGAGGTTCAAGTTCTGACTTGCCAGTTTAAAAAGCTTGAATAAATGGTAATAATTACACTCCTTGGGCACCTCTGAGTGGGTGGCACTCGCACAGGGACACCCACACTCTGGGTGGATGGCACTCACACAGGGACACTTGCTCACCCTGCCCAGGGTGCACTCAACACCCACAGCTTGTGTCCTGCCTGGCCCCCTCTGTGGTTTTCCTCCTGTCACCTCACAGAGATTTGGGAAATCACATATTTCCTTTAAGGAAAGGAAATTTCTTGAGGGTTTCCTGCCTTACCCTCTCTTCCCAGTGAAGGGAGTTCAGGAGGGGGCTTCATTTTATTCCTCCCAGTTAGCCCCTGCTCGCCCACAGCACCCAAGTCCCAGCCCCAGGGTGGCACTGACTCCGAGTGCCCCTTTGCAAGGCTCAAGCTGCCACCCCACCATGCCCACCCAAGGGTGCTTGTGGTATCCAAGGACTCATGAAGGAAGAACCATGGCTTTGCTTTCCCTATGCTCTTCTAAATAAACCCCGTGGATGTTTCACAACCAGCCATGAAAAGTATTTCATTTAACAGCTCAGAGCTATTTATAGAGTCAGTTAATTCATTCTAGTGTTTTCCTGTAGCTCTTTCCCCCCCCCGGGTCACTGGAGCTGCTCACACACCGGATCATTCTGCCCGAGGAGCACATTAGCTCCTGTTGCCTGGTGCCCACCTGAAGCCAGAGATCCCTGTAACAACATCATATCCCATTGCTGCAGGAAGGCAGGATGCTGGGAGAGCACAAGCTGACTGGGGATGGAAGGATGGACATCCAGGGGAGAGGAAAACTAACTTCCTCAATTAAACAGAAAATGGAAATTCAATACAAGAGAGGGGAGCAAAAGTAGGAAGCCTCTGAGCAATACTGGGGAGTGATTTCCATGCATCACTACATCCGCCTCTCTTCCAGCGTCAGAAACTCCTTAGGAGAAAAACCAAGCTGCCACAAACATGGGTTTTTCCTACCACAGATGCTCTTAACCTTCCCAGTTACAGCTCTATGGAGCAGTGATGGGTCCTCAGTGGAGCAAGAGAAGATGGACTATTGACCCAGGACGAGGGGATGGGCCCTGGGGAAATGCACACTGAGGCAGTCGCAGAGCCGGAACACAGGCTGGAGAGAGAGAGTGGAAATTCCTCCTGGGAGAAAGAGAACATGATTGATGACACTCCCATCACCCATCCCCACAGCTCACCTCCTACCGTCTCTCTTCACTTATTTCTCTCTCCTCTTCCTTTGGTTTTTTTTTAAAGAGAGGGTGTGTTTTAACTATTCTTTTGGTGGCTAAAACTATTCTGTCCCTTTTGGGTACAGAAACCTGCTCCAGAACCCAGTCTAAATCAAGGCAAAGTGAAGCGCTGCCCATCCCTCTCCTCCAGCTCCACAGAGGTGCGCATCCCAAAATCCAGCCTGAAGGTGCCCCTAAACCCAGCCTGCTCAGAGGGTGAGGGGCTGGAGGAGGGGGTCCTGCCACATCTCCCAGCTCCCACAAGGTGGCAGGTCTCCATAATTGTTTTATACGCTGCGATCCCGATCGCAGAAACCCACCGACAGCAGCCGTGGCTTGTCTGCTCTGCCAGGAGGGGAGCTGAGCCCCAACAACTCATTTTCCATGAATAAGACTGGTCTTCTGAAAGCACAAATTGCGAATTTTTACAAAATAAACATGCCCATACAAAGGAAAAAAAGCAGCACAAAAAAAAAAAAGAAAAACCTAGGACAAGGCACGGCCAAATCCTGGCTCCTCGTGCCTCCTGGGTGACTGCAGAGTTCAGAGCAGACGCGTGGCTAAGCAGGAGGACGCCAGCGAGGCAGAAACCCAGGAGGGATCAGAGAGGTAGTTCAACAAGGTTCAGAAGGTGGGGAGGAGATTTAGAGATTACGCCAGATCAAAAGGATAATTATTTTTGTTACATTTCCCTATCTGCATCGCCGTACCGGTTGTGTGAGCAGCCGGGCTGATTTTCGAGTTTCTGAGCATGCCTGGTGTAAGGAACATGTTTCTAAAGCTTCAGCAATAAATTCCAACCTTTCACCAGACATGCCTGCTGTGTGCTCAGAAGCAGGAGTGGCAAACCCCGTGAGACCTGGAGACTGAGTTTCCAAAATCTGGAGATTTAGGCTGCAAATGTTTCCCTCGACACCTCCAAGGTGTCAGGGAGCATTGGCACAGGATGGAATCCCCCCAAAAATGAAGCAGCTGTTTGGTCAGAGTTTGGCACCTCAATTTGGCTACCCATCTCACCAGGACTCAACTTGTTGGCTCCCTGCTTGAACTCACTCATCCCATATAAAGCATCTCTGGCCGGCAATGAGTCCCAGCATGTGCTAACGCCCTTACTCACATGCAGTCACCAAACCATAAACGGGGGTGTGGAGAGGGGGCAGGATTTGCCTCCCTGCTCCACCTGAAAGCCTGTGGTAGATGGCCCAGATAGGATTCTGGTTGCCCTTCCCTCTCGGGAAGCTGCTCCCAAAGCAGCTGCTGCAAAGTCCTGCCCCTCGCAGCCCTTCGTGCCGGGCAGGCAGGAGCTCGCCTTGGAGTCACGGGCTCTGTCTCCAGCCAAGCTGAAGCAGGGCTGGAAGGATTGGGATGGGTGGGGTGAGAGGCAGAGGGGCACCCCTGCTGTTGGCAGTCCCAATTCCTTGACCCACAGCACTCGTGTTAAGCCCAGGGGAGCACAAAGTGGCTGGAAGTATACAGGCACAAGCACATCCCTCCTGAAAGAGGGAAGGGGGAACCTTTGTGCACAGCAGCCTCCTGAGCCTTGAGCAAAACATCTCCCCACTCTCATCCCCAGAATAGTTTCCCTGCCTGCAGAGCAGCAGGGAGAAGATCCTGCTGAAGCAACCCGTCACTTGCTCCAGTGGTACCTAGCCTGGCAACAGCTGAAAAGGGGATGAAGGCATCGCTCTTCCAGGCTTGCCAATGGGAGAACTTTGGAAGCAGAAGGTAAGTGTCCGGCAGCTGCAGGTCCAGCCTCTCCCAGGGCTCCTCTCTCTCTACTAACTGGGCAGGGAGCACTATCCCAGCATTGCTGCCTGGTGGCAATCAAGCTGGCAGGAGTACATCGCCTTGCCATCCACACCAGGCACTTCCAAGTGCCATGGTCAGCCAAGGAACCCTTCTGGGAGAGCAATTTCCCAATAGTGAGCCACGGATCCTCCCACCAGAAGGGAGGACAGGTATCAGAGTACCTTGGAGGACCTTGGCCACAGCTCCCACCTCTTGAGCACCTGCAGGCCATGGGTGAATCCAGTGCTTGGTAGAGATGAGTATCAGCACGTGGGTGTGCAGAAGCTCTCCTGACATGGAACCGGCTTCCCGCTCCTCCCCCAGCCGCCGGCACTGCCGCTGGCTCCAGGTCAGTGCCACAAAGCTGGTCCCCACGGACCCCTGGCCACCAGGACCCTTCCCTTCTCCAGAAAAAGAGGCCTCTCCAGGAGGAGGAGGAGGATGCACACAGACCTGCTCACAGCTTGGACAAAGCTCCCTCTTGCCAAGGCCAACTGTGTGACCACAGACCTTGACGATCCCCCCAAGAGCTTTTGGGGTTCCCTCTCCTGCCACCATCAGAGCCAGCTATCTGCTCCCAACCCCATATCAATACCATGCTTAATTTATAGGGCAATAAAAGTTAATTAATGCCATAGTTACAAACCCATTACAATGTAATTATTGTTTAATTGGATTATAAGTTATGCAATTTCTGACAAAGTACTTATTGCTTATGTAATAAAACAGAAGATATTTACAAAGTGATTAATTGTCGTGGTGCTGAGCACCCTGCATAGCGTAGGGATGGGGGCTGCATTCCCTTGGCTTGGCCAGGGACCCCTCCATGTGCCGACCATGGATGAGCATCACCTCTCGCTGCAGCCCTGACACAGCTTCCCGAATCTGCTGGCACAGAGAAACATCAGCAGGCCCCTAAAGACACTGTTCCCAGAGACTAGGAAGAGCAAAGGGGAAAAAGAAATAGAAGGGGAAAAGCTCCCAAGCAGCAGAGTGTCAAGCCAGGATGCTGCTCACCCAGTTGCTCTTTCACGTTGGATGAGCTTCATCATCCCATACACGTGTCCCTCCCCTGCACCCAGAGAGCTTTGGGAATGCAAAGGGCAGCCATCACAGAGGAGCACCTGGGGCTATGGATGACTTTAGCATGGAGCTGGAGCCTGAGTGATATCAGAGGAGGATTTATTCCCTCTTGATAAGGCTGCTGGGGTTTGGTGTGCGGGAGCAGGCAGAGCCAGACCCACTGGGCACCCCTGAAAGCAAAAGGGACCAAGCATATGGAGCTCCACCAGTCTGAAATGCCCAAGTTCTGCCCCAGAGGACTCAGTGCACCCTATTTATCAGCATCAAGCACCCAGACAAGCTCTGGGTCATGGTGCTCCCAGCCAGAAAAGGGCCTGGAGCAGCAGGACCCCTGCACAGCAGCCCAGACAGGCAGCAGCCACCAGTGGCTCAGTGCTCTCGAGAGCAGCAAATTAAAAAGAAAAAAAAGTGGGTTTTATGATTAATATTGCTGCTGGGATAATTACTGTTATTACTACTATTATTACTGTTTGGATAGGGGCTTGTCATGGTTCATTTGGGGAGGAAAAAGTCACAGCCTGCTCATGGGAAAATGGGTGAAACATGCTAAAGGCCATTCACTGCATGACTCAGGGCCAAATAACCCTCATTTTTTTCTGCCATGAAAGATTATTAGCTGCCTAATAGGCAGCCAGAGCCTTTTTGGCTTCCCACACGCACCTCCCCGAAATTCCCTGCTTCACACACAGCCCATGTGACCCACGGAGCAAGGCCCCATCCTGCTCCCGGGGCTCCTCCAGTAAAAGGAAACTGCTATAAAAATGCAATGGAGCACTTTTCCAGCAGAAAATGCAGCTGCTTTGAATTCCCGGCAATTAAAAGTTTGACTAGGGGGGAAGGGAACTATTTGAATTTCTCTCACGCTCGCTTTGTTTACTTTTATAAGCTCTTTTTAACAATTTTAGGTTGCTGCATTGTTATCTAAACAAGCTGCCTCTCTGAATACCACTTCTTGTTTTATGGGAAGTTTTCAGCTTTCTGCCCCTGAGTTGAAATAAATAATAAATCAGCCAGCAACCTGGAAACAGCCTGAATATTCAACAAATCCCAGCTCCTGATCCAGCTGCCTGTATTGAACTGGATGAAGTGGACACATCTTCCCAGCCGCTTTCATGTGGCAGCTCCTCCACTGCTTGAATTATCTCTTTGTGACATTTCCAGCTCTGAAAGAGCAGCAAGGGGATTTGGGATGTTGCTTTTGTGAATGGTATTTAAAGCTTCTTTTCATAACCCTGACCCGGTTTACCCTTTAACGTAACAAATCAATCTTCCCTTTAAATTGTTTAGCTTCTAGTCAAACACAGGGAGTCTTACTGATGTAAATATTATGTTTGCTCACTTTATAAGCCGGCACGCTCCACAGCTGCCTTTGCTTCTCTATAGGATTGCTATAGGATCCTCATACAAAGAGGGACAGGGATGAAAACAACCCCCTCATGCCCTGGGCTGGATGCTCTCCCAGGGCATAGCGTGGCATCACAAGGCCCAGTACTGAGCAGACATGGGAAACAGGGTCACAAACCAGACACATTTCAGCTGATCTCAGCCAAACAAAGCGCCTGAGTTTGGTTTGTAACATATCCTGTGTCACCAGCTCCTGCTGCTCCCTGCTTTGCAGAGGCTGCTCATCGCTCTGGCTCCCCAGGTGAGGTTAAGGAGAGTTCTGCTACTGAAAACAGGGTTTTTTTTATTCTCTCCACAGAGCAGACTAACTGCTTCAGGCATGACTGTGTGAACAAAAACTTTCTCCCCTACTTTTCTAGCTCCAGTTTACAGGCCAGCCACCAAACTCCAAGCACAGAGGCATTGCTATTATCCAAAAACATCTAATAATATTTAATCCTGCTAAGCTCCTGAACACGCCGATACCTTCTAGCAATGAGAGCTGCGGCTTAATTAACAGAGGTTAATTAATAAGCCAGAGAGTGGGAGGAGGAGGGAGGGGCAGCTTCACAAGGGAACATGGTTACCTCTCCTACGCTCCAGTGAGCACCCGATGTGCTGCTGCGACTCTATTCTCAGGACGGCTCCCAAACAACTCCTGCTCAGGGCCCGTTTCCTCGCCGATCCCAAAATGAAGGATGGGGGTGCGGACGCTTGGCCGCTGCAAACCCGACCCCAGGCGCGTGTTCCCTGCTGTCCCCTGGGAGTCCGTGGGATGGTTGAAAAGGAAGCGAGCTACAGAGGGGAAAGCAGCAGGGCTTTCTGCAGGAGCCAAGCCCAGCATTATTACGGGTGTTTTACAAGCTTTGTTATTCCCATTTTCTGTCTGGAGGGACGCGGCTGACGGGCCAGCTCGGCACAGTGCCCTGAGCTACCCCCCCCCGGAGGGGCAAAGCTTCTCCAGGCTGGAGAAAACCCTGTGCCAGCTTCAACATGAAGCCCCTCACTCCTCTCTGTTACCCCCCTGGACACCTGAGCCCACCCCTGGGATGGCCCCATCCCCTGGAGTCGCCCATCACCCGTGCTGGATCAACAGCAGCCGCGTGCCAGGAGCCAATTCTGCTCCCCGAACAAACACAGCTTATTGTCCCAGTTCTGTTTGCTTTAATAAGATAATGAAAAGCTGGGTTTGTGCCAGGGAACAACAAAAAAACGCTACGTTGCCACCCTGCCAAAGAAGCACTCATGTCCCTGACTTTCCAGAGGGTGTCCTTTTAGCACAGCAGTGCCCTCCCCAGGACCAAATCCTGCAGTTCCAGTGGAGGCAGCACCCACCAAACACGATATCACAAAACTCAGGTCTGCAACAACCATTTTACAGGAGTCTTGCTGGGGAATAAACAGCTGGCTGGCACGATCTCAGGTTTAAACACCAACTTAGCATCGCCAGAAAAGCATAAGTTATGTTGAAAGCACAGAATATCTCATTTTATCACTCAGATGCATTTCCTATCAAAAGACGAGCACGGAAGCCCAGAGAACAATGCAGACCTAGAAGAAGATGGCAGTTAAACCATCACCTGGAAGCATTATTCCCAAACACAGACCCCTGCCCCAAAACTGGGATAAAAGTGGATGAAAGGAAATACTATTTTGTAATAAATGAACCAGGAAAAAGGTAGAAGAAGCAGCAGGCAGGAGAACGGCTGTGGAAGGTGGGACATGGGCTGTGCTTAAGCAGTAAGACCAGTATGGTCTCCACTTGGTACTTGGCATTATGGCCAGCCCTGTCCTAAACCTCCCACTTTCTCATTTCCTTCCTCGAGAGCCTTTTTCAAGTAAGAAAAAAAAAAAGAAAAAAAAAGAAAAATAAGGGAAAAAAAAAAGAAAAAGATAGGGAAAGAAGGGAGGAAAAAAAAAAAAAAAACAAAGGAAAAAAAATAGCAGACAAACCACTTTTTTTTTCCTCCCCCACCACCAAATAATTATTGGGGTTTTTTGGCCAAGAGCAGATAAGGAATACTGCAGTGTTTGTCATCATTAGGTTAGAGGGACTGCCAAGCTGTAATAGTATTACAGCTGCAGGCATTGTGGGTAATGGCATGCAAATTGCTCCAAAGGCATTGGAAAGGAAGGCCATCGGCTGAGCAATGTGAAAAGGACACTCTCAAGTGCTCTTTCCGATGTAACTTTTGTGCTCTGCTTTTTGGGATGCTCTTGCAGAAGTTGGCAGGTCAAGCTGCTGATCCACCTCCAGCTCTAGTTCCGTGTGAATTCCTGCATCCTGTGGTAGGTCCCAGCAGCATTTGACTTCTGGGGACAGCCTGGGGGCAAGAGGAGCTGCCATCACTTACTCCTCAGAGTTCACCTTTGGTTTCTCTCCAGAGTACTCAAGAGAACGACCAAAGGATGGAACAGCTGGAATGAAAGGTAAGCCCTGGGCAGCAGAGCCTTGCTCCATTAGGAGTGATGCCAGCAGCAAGAAAAAAGGGGGTGAAGCTGCTCATCCACAGCCCAGACAGCACATCCGATGTCAGGCTGAGCCATCAGAGCTCAGAAACCATTGGAATCTCAGTCTCCCACTCTCCCACTCTCTGTTTCTGTCTGCTGAGAGAAGAGGGCCCAGCCTCTCTACTCATACCTTTGACCCAGGGGGAATAACACTCTCCCCACCCCATTTAATCCAGCTCTATCCAGTCCCTCGAGTGACCTGAGAATGCCTTCTGCTGAGTTCAAGGGTCTTCTCATCAAGGACTGCAGCAGCAGCTAATTTTTTCCTCTGTCTTTTTTCCTCCGTGCAATTAAGTGCAGCTTCCTAATTGGAGTGCTGTGAACTATTTATAGCTTTATAATGACCGTTTACTACGGCAGCACTTAGGTATTAGATAGGGAAAAAAACGTCAGGAGCCTGGGAGGAAAGGTCAGCAGCTTGGGAAGGCAAAGCAGGGAGAGGCAGCAAGGGGAAAGAAATGCTGTTATTCCCTTTCCCACTGCTGAGGAGCAGAGGGATGAATCTCCACGATCCGAGTTCACCAAGCACCAAGATTAGAGCATTTCTCTGTCCAGTCCTAAACCTGTGGTTTATGGGCAAAGCCAGGTTTTAGGGCTAAGAATGCAAGGGCATGCTGCAGCCCTGGTTTCTGGGGAGCATGCAGAAGCCAACAGATGTTTTCCCAGATTCTCCCAGTCTGTTTGCCAGTTGAACTCTTTGATCTAATTGCTTTTCTGTGTTTTACTAAGTGAAAGAAGGGTCCCAAGGCAGGAGGTTGGAATTAGATGGTCTTCAGGATCCCTTCCAACTCAAATCATTCCGAAAGACCATTTATATGTATATAAGCAATCAGGAGTGGAGACCACAGAGCTCTTCAGGAACAGCATCTTTACAATATTGTGACATGAGCTTCTCCAAAAAGAGGTTTCCAGTCATAACGTTGCGAACAAAAAACCTCCTGCAAAAAGCAAGAATGTGACAGCATTAGGGGAATCTTATTTATTGTAGGTTTTTCCCTCCATCTCCTTCTGACAGGTACTCTCAGAGGGAGCCAAACTACAATCGATCTTCATCTTTGTGACCCTGATTTCCTGATTCTGAACTACGTGGGAAAAACCTAGCACCAACAGTGACTTCCGTAAAATTAAATAACAACAGCCAAAATCTGTGTTTTCCCAGCAGATGCCATGAATTTGAGGTGTTGTTTGTTTGGGGTTTTTTTGTCTCGTTTTTAAAGCAGTTACAATCAAGAGGAGACTCCTTGACAGATGAAGAGAGGCTGGTCCTACCCAGCTTGACAGCACCATTTTAATAGGATCTCACTTGGAATCGTTAATAAGACGTCTGGAGCTCGCTTGAGCGATTGGTATGCCAGGACTGAGAACACTCATGGAGAAAGGAGACTCTTGTACACGTCAAGAGCTCTTTGTAAACTAACTTTTTGATGGAAAACTGGAGAAAAGGATGGATACGAAGTGCTGTCAAGGGGAGGAATGTCTCAGTTTCTGGAGAGCCCACGGTCCCCTTGGCTCTCTGTCATCAAAGTCTGCCATATCAGCTGCTTCACATGGACAGTTCAGGGGGAAGGAGATCGACACTGACCTCTTCCCATGCTTCAAGCAGAAGAGCATATATCCCTTTTCCAGCAGCACACACACCATTCCTCTTCCCACTCCAATATTTTTAGCAGAGGGAAGCCTGGCCGTGCTGATGGAGACTCCACCTGAGGGCACACCCAGGTCTCACCTGCCTCCCTTTCTGCTTCTGTTTCAGCAAAGGGTCTGTGCCTCCAGCTTCAAAGGCATATCTTGAAACTCCCTCTAACAGGAGACTCATTTTTCATGCTGAATGAGATGAAATCCCCACTGTTACCTCATTTACATCTCAATACTGGTAAGTTATAGGTGGCTATTATTTATATACATGTAAGACATCCATTTCTTATTCTGTGGGATACAGTAAGAAGAAAAATACCCATCTTTCTGTTTGCCTTTTCTGGATTGTTTTTTTGTTTGTTTGTTTGTGTCTTCTTTTTTAATCCTTTGCTCAAGTTTGACTGTTGCTGAGAATTTGCAAATAAATAAAGGAGTGAACAGCCCCATAAAAGCTGATTGTTTCCCCCTCCTGCAAAGATTGTCTTTGTGAAGAAGATTAAAAATCCTTCCGTGCTGCAGAAGATAAAGGTATCCCTGGGCGAGAATAAGACATAAAAGAGGTTACTACATCCATCTCTTGACTGTGTGGACTACTAATTCCCACTGTTTTCATCCCTTCTTGGGCATCTTGACTCTTTCTTCCTTCTAACCATTAAAGGAAAAGTTGCCTTTGCTGAAAGCAGCATTGGCAGCAACAGTTGGGACATGAAGAATATTTGCTTTCCTAGCCAGCTGCAGGGAGATGGGATCTGTGGGACCATCCATAAAGAAAACATCTGCTCACAGCTGGATGTGAGGCAGCAGGTGAGGATTCATGCTCTTGCCTCACTCCATGGCTTGATTTGGCGGTAAAAGGGCTCACCCCTGAGCTGGAAATTCCTTGTCCCGACAAAGCAGTAACTCACCACTCAGACTCCAAGGAGAGGTGCAATCACGGACCCAGATCACGAGCCTAAAGCTGTAGGTGCAATCCCATGACAGCACCTTCACCTGGCACTGACTGCCAAACCAGCAACACACAGCCCTGCCAAGGCTGCGTTCAGCAAGGCTCTACAGAGAGCCCTGGGGAACACTGAGACCTCGAAAGCCCTGCTCTGGAAGTTCAGGAGGTTCCTCCTAAGCCCATACACGAGCGCCTCCTCCCAACCCCCGTGGGCTGGAATCAAATCAGATGCAAGAAGAAGGGAGTTGTTCCCCGCCAAAATGCTCCAAGAGCCCCTCAGCACTTTCGCTGCTCCTCCCTCCACACAGCCCAGGGACAGCCCTGCAAGCCTGGGAGAAGCCGTCAGGTCCCTCCTCAGGAAGCACCGTAGGGAGGCCACGCCACAGGGCAAACAGCCGGTGGGTTTTCCTTTCCCTGCCCTCCCAAAGTGCTTTGTCAGTGTTCATTAGAGGCACAGCAGGTTTTCCTGGTACCTGTGCTATCAGCGAAGCGGCTCCTTTTCTTCCTTGCTGACAACCTACATTCAGTTTAAGGGATTGAAAAGGCCTCCAGACTCAAAGCCTTGTAATGACTCTCCCCCTTCCTTTCTTTCCTCCTTCCCTCTTTCTCTTTAATGGCTTTCACTAAGGTGTTTTTTCTTTTTTTTACCTTGCACGTTGAGCAGAGAACGGAAGAAATTCTGTGTTCTCATTTTCTCTCTTCTTCAACCCCCCTGCACCAGCTCCCTGTTGCAGGGGGACATCAGCATCTTATTTCCCCTTCCCCTGATAGGTGGAGGTACCCCCACAAACTGGCCACCAGAGCTGAGAATGGCTGCTTAAATAGACTGCAACACCCAGGAGCTTGATGGACTTTGTAGGGGAGGAAAAAATTGCTCCATTCAGGTACAATCAGATCCTCAGCTCTTCCCTTTCAAAGCTGAGATGAAGAGCTTTTTTAGGCTGGCCCCAGGAAAACGTTTTATTTCTCTTTTTTTCCAGCCAAGAGGAGTCAAAAGAGATGGACAGTGTTTTGTTTAAAAAATGCCAAGCAGGTTAAAATCCAGCCTTGGACACGTTTCTTCACTGCTAAGTAGCCGAGCCCACAGTCTGACTAACACAATTTCCCTCTTTTTCTGAATGATGGGATTTTTTTATTAATTGCCAACCTAGAAATGTGATCTTCTTGAGCAGCCTTTGAGCACAACAGGGAAGGGGAGGAGAGCTGGAGCCATGGTCCTCTAGAGACCCTGAGTAAGGCTGATTGATCGAAATCACTTGAATTTCCCCTATTATTGAACAGAAGAGTGGTCCTGGTTTGTCTCAGAAATGCAGGGAAACAGCTGGAAAGGAATCAGCAGCCCAGAGCAGCAGTGCCTAAGGAGGTACTCATACTGATAATTTTTCTCCTCTTTTTCTCTCACCTGCAACAATTTGTGGTGCCTTTAGCACAAAAATCCTTTCTGGCAAGCACAAAATCAGTCCTCTGTCCTTGCCTAATATTTGTACAATATGCTGTACACTCCTTAAAATCAAGGGGACCCCAGTCACAGATGTGAAGGTCTCCTCCTCGAGCTGATTGCATGCTGAGGATGCTTCCCATGGGAATTGTGCAGGGGATGAGATGTATTGGCTCCTTATCTGTGCAGGGGTGGGGGTCACAGAGACCAGCCAAGGCTGGAGGTGGTAGAGAGGAGGCACGTTCAGGTTCTCTGCCTTTGAGGCAGGGGCTGACAGGCAGAATGCACATGAAGGGATGGAAATGATGGAAAAAATAAGAGCACAAAGAAATGCATCACTTCAAATTTTCAGAACTGACTGTTCTGAAACAGAGGGGAACTCTGAGCCATGTTTAAACGTAGTTTTCAAGTCCAGAGCCCAAGAAAGACCTGAAGATCCCCAGAATTACCCTTATCAGAGTATGTCAACATCATGTGCCAGGAATGAGAACTACCCAGAAAACACGAAATGTGTGAATTGTGAGATCTGGGGATTTCTCTTCCAAGAACTTTTAATTTAATGTTTGATTCTTTTGAGAGGGAGAGAGAACGCACACCAGGCTAAGAAACACCACACGCAGCTTGTGAGCATTCCCCTAGAAGATGAAGGATTTTCATGTTTGCTCTGCTGATTCCCTCTCTGGCCCTGTGCATATTTAATTAATGCCAGCTCTCTATCAGGCAGAGGTTTCGAACATGATCCCCATATCCCAGATGGATGCCCTATGAGTAAGCATTTGCTACCTGAAAAAGTTCTGTGAAATGTGTCCAGACAGCTTCCTTCCTTCACTGTAAGTCATCTTTTAACACCAGGGATGGACTGAAGTCTCAGCATAGATGAAAGACCTATTGAAATCCTCTTGCTGGAACCCTCTAGGCATTCAAAGGCTTTCCCAAGCCATTCCTCGACTAACTTTGGTGAACAGACACAGAAACTGAAGGCAACCATAGTTCTGCCGACATCTTGCTGCCTCCCTTCTCCAGCATCCAAAAAGCTGGTGTGCCTTTGCCCAAATTCTCATCCTTGGTGAGGTCTCCCCTTTCTATTTCTTCTCTGCTACAAGCACAAACCCATTCTTTCAATTCCCATAATTCTGGAGATGTCCCTTCCACTCCCACAACCCAGACTGAACAGTGAAACCCTTCCAGAGAATTTATCCAAGACCTGACTCACTCTAAAAAAAAAAACAACCCGTAGAGACCATGCAAAACCTCACGCAGGGCAGCCGTGGTCGTTAAAGCATCTAATTATGTACTTTGCCATTACTAAGCCTGATTTGATTTAAGCAGCTCCCTGGCTAGAGCTCTGGGATATAACACCATGCTCTGAATCATCCCCGTCCCATCTGCTCCTGTCTTTGCCCTTCCCCACTCGCAGGTAGGATAACACGATGAGTGCCAAGCTAAATATTTAATGGGAGTGCTAATGGCTTTGTTAAGTGAAGCTGGGGCAGGGTGGGGAGCATTTCCTTGGTTTAGGATGACTGGACTGGGTTTGTGCTAATGGACAACCTGTACAGCCAAGTCCTGTGCTGGTTTTGTCCCCAGGATGCAAATACCAGGGCTGTGGGCAGATGGTGCCCAGCACTGACTCAACACTGAACAACAGCTTGCACCAGAACAGCTTTAAAGGAAGAGTATTTTGCATGCTTCTTTTCAGGTGAAGGGATCAGGCGGCCCCCCAAAGCTGTGGAAAATCTTCTTGGGATGATGCTGTGGAGCACTCGACCAAGACAAGGCAACTGAACCCGTAACAGCAAACCCGGCCTTGGAGTGAGCACACGATCAGGGCTGGAGCAGCAGCTTGGTGGAGCTGTGCCAAAACTACCCCTTTTCACCTTGCTGGGATTTTCCCAACAGTTTGCAAATCCCATCAACAGGAGATAAAAACACCCACCAACGTTCCAGGGCCAGATGGTAGTTTATGTTATGAAAACTGTGATTTGTTTTCATGGAAACTAGTAAAAGGATAGCGAGCAAACCTGGAAAAACGTGGCTCGCCCTTTGGGGAAGAGTATATTTTATGGACAGCTTTCATTGCCACCTCTGTCCTACAGCTGGGACACGGTACATGAGATCACCCTAAATGTCTAACCAGGCCAAGAGAGGAACTGTGGGAACCAGAGGCCACCGGCTGAAACTCAGCCTAAATTAGGGAGAAGTGGAAGAGAGGTACCTCACATGGTGTGCTGTCTTGCCAGCCAGCCAGCAGAGACAGTTCATTGCTGAACCTTCGTTGCACAGAGAATGAAACCATGGGCCTGCTCCTCATGCCTGGTGGATGAGCCTCAAGAACCACCGAGGACCACCCGCCAAGTGAGACAACAAAATAAAAACCAGTTACCAGCTTTGTGTCTTACAGCTCTCATTCTTGGCATTTTTCATCAAGTAACAGGTACAAATGGACCAGCAAGAGCAGCTTCTCATGCACTGGGCTTCCCCTGGGGCATTTCCACCTCTGGCTGATCTTTCTCGCCAGGTCTCCCCAACAACTGCCCCTGTGGCACAGTGTTGGTTTTGGCTGGATTAATCTCAGCCTGACCCACTGAAAGCAAGGCCCAGGGCACACAAGCAGCATAAATCCTCTTGGCTACAGTGGCCCCAGGCCAGGAGTGACATCAGTTCCTGAAGAAGACTCATAAATTTCATCTGAGTTTCCTCCTGCTGAGTTTTCGTTTTGCTTGCAAGGGATCTGCAAATGCTTCATCTGTCACGAGGCTCCCCGTGATGTCATAAATTTGTCATCACAATGACATCACTGACAGACTAAGCAGGAGGAGAAAGGGCTCCAGGGCTAAGCCAAGGACCTTCTTTTTAACAAGTGGCAGTGATTCACACCGAAATGCCCCCAGGAAGCACTCGGAAAACGGGAGGAATTCACACTTTTCAGCCCAGATTTATCCTTTCTATTTAATAAAGTGAGACCTGGGCAGTGTGGTGGGCTCGGACACGTTGCTTCCAGGAGCAGGCATGCATCCCTTAACTCTGGAGGTTCACTCTGCTCATAAAACTGCTAAGCTGTCATGTGGAGGAATGGAATTTCTTGGAAACAGAGCAGCATAAACCCAGAAGCAAAGAGAGATTTTGGAGGGAAACAGGGCTGTGACTAGGCAAGGCCTCGTTGGAGGTTGCTGTGGTACTGCACCTTAGCCTGATGATAACCCTGTGGCCTCTTTTCCTTAACATATACGCACAGAATAAAAGGGAAATGCTCAAAAAACTAAATTCCAGCATTGCTGGGGGAGGGGAGCAGAAGGCAATGATCCTGTTATTTGAAAAGGCTGGTGTCAGACTCATTGAATTCATGTAGATTCTCCTCCTTACAGGTACTTGCAAATGTTGATTTTTTGCATCCTTCAACTGCTGCTCTCCCGGCAGGAGAAGCAGCTTTGGGGCCAGGTAAATATTTGCTGGCACCATTGAGTGCCATCATCTGGAAGGACGGCAGGGTGGATTCAGGACTAGTTAAGGATCTGACTAAGAATAGTCCTCCTTGTCATGCATCCTCTGCCCTTGAAACCCCCCCCCTCTCCCATGGATACCTCAACACCTGGACAGCCCAGCCTGGCATCTCACATCCTGCAACACTGATCCTGCTGCCTGCCTTATTTCAGTGCTGGTACTCAAGGGCCTGATTTCTTGGCAGGTCATCTAGAAATCAGAAAACAACTCCACAAGAGAGCAGATCTCAGGGTAGGAAAACTAAAAGGGTTTCTACGCCACAGCCTGTGATTTTCTGAGAGATGTTCAGCTGCTCTCTTCTGCTGTTGGGTGGAAAGAAAGGGCAGGGAGAGGACATAATTCTGCCCTAACTTGCTACATCATCAGTTTTCATTAAAATATTCTTCTGCCACATCTTTGTAATTTTTCATTTTGGAGGCAAATTTATTAAAGGTGTACTTCAGCCTGATTAAATTAAATAATGTGGCATTAGCAAA
This sequence comes from Pipra filicauda, assembly GCF_003945595.2. Taxonomy (NCBI): domain Eukaryota; kingdom Metazoa; phylum Chordata; class Aves; order Passeriformes; family Pipridae; genus Pipra; species Pipra filicauda. The sequence goes on from NW_024104361.1 coordinate 725,321, forward strand.
TAAAGGGTTTTTTTTATCTCAGCACACCACCAAAAAAAAAAAAAAAAGAAAAAAAGGGAAATTGCTGTAATATAAATAGCTATTTAATACTATAACAGAAGGAGGGGGGAATTCCATTCTTCATAAGCTCCCGACACCCATTTGTTATCTTCCCTTGCCCCCCCCCCCCTCCCCCCCCAAATCACTCTGGAGCCTTGCAGCAAAACCAGCCCAAATGTAAAGCAATATAATATCATGTGTTTTTCAAGATAGGTAATAACACATTTTGCACACAAACAAACCTTCCTAGCATACCAGCAGGTCCCTCCCTAAGCCTGCCTGTGCAGCTCTTAACTTCTTAGACTCATTTCAGGGCTATTTCCTGGTCAGAGATGGCTTTGAAAATGAGGCTGAAAAAGGTGTTTCGGTTTAGTTTTGTTTTGATTTCTGCAAGGCAGCAAGAAAGGGCAGGCCCTGTGCTCTGAAATTCTGGACTTGCCTTTGCTACCTTGTCTTAATAGGGCCACTTTGCCCATGTTTTTCCCTCTCAGTCTCTCCCAAATCCCTCTTAGCTAGTTTTAGGTAGAAAAGTAGAGTGTTTGGCTGATTTCTTTCCCCTTAGCCCTGATACAGTGTTTGGGTAATTCTAGGGCTATGAACACATGAGCATTTTTTAAGCCATATGTCAAACACAGCTCTCCCCTTCCACAAGCTTTAGATCCAACTGTCCCAGCAGAATGCTCAGATTCAGCCAGGGGAAGAAAGGAAAAGAGGGTTTTCAGAGACAGCCAGGTTTTTTCCTCTTCCTTCCCCACCTCTCTGAGGACCAGGGGAGCTCCCTTTCCCAAAGCCACCCCACTCCTGCCATCCAACCACCCAGGAAGGGCACTGGGGGCCTCCGGTCGGGAGCAGAAGGTGGTGCCTGGCCTTGGGGCTGAGAGGTCTCCAAGCCTTTGCTGCCAAGAGTAGGCAACATATCCAAAACAAACAGAGGGAAAAACTTGGCAAGTTTGTGGGTTTTTTTGGATTGAGAGCTTCCCATCAGTTTCTGCCACAGCCAGCCCATGCCTCTCCAATGCCAGTAGCTAGAGATGATCAGGAAGGAAGCAGACAGACATCTCCAGCATTCCTCACCCAAGGAAAACCTCAGTGGGTTTCTTCTGATGGGAAACAGTCAAAAAGGTGTTGCACCCTCCCCTTCTCCATTCAGCAATCACTGTGTGGAAAACTGCTAAGCAAAAGGCATCCATCCTTTGCAGAGCTTCATTCCCTCGGGCACACACACAGGCAGGAGCACCCATAGTGGATGTCCCCTCCAGACACCTGTTACTCCATCCCCGTTCTTACTCTTGGCCCACTCATTTCCCCACAGGAGGCAAAACCAAACTGCTACAGCTTTGGAGGTGGGGGAACACAACCACCAGGGATTGCATCCCTGGAGATGGCAGGCAGGGACACAGAGCAAGTCACTTCACAGCAGCCAAAGGCCTGCTACCAAGGGGACTTGGTCCCAAGCCAAAATCAACCTCATCAGCTTTGCTAGCACGGCCCAAATCTCACCTTCCCTGTTTATAAACAGAAGCAGATGCAGGGTTGAGGGAGTCTGCGTGCCTTGGGAAGCGCTAAGCTCGGCTTTGAGAGGTAAGGCACCTCCGCGTTCCTTACATGTTTTTAACCAGCACTGAGAGCTGAACGTGCTTTTAAACAACACTAATGATCAGTCATCAGCTATTTGGAAGATTTCCATAGCAGCATTTGACTACTGGATAGCAATCAAGTCGATGAAGGCTTGCCAAGTTCTGGGCACTTGGCTGGCAGGAGAAATGTTTAGAGCTTCAGGGAAGACTCAGTGCAGTTTTTGATCCCCTCTAGTCCCGATGTATTTAAACAAAAATAACCCTTTCCTCCTCCCTCCCTACCAACCACCATTTTCCTACATTTAATAGTTGAGAAGAAGGCCATACATGTGGTTTTGACACATTTCTGCAATGCCCCAAATGTTGTTATTGTTTCCCTATTGGTCACACGTCTGCCTGAATTTTAGGCTCTTCCCTAAAGCTCACTAGTTCTCTGCTTCCTGCAGCTCTCTGCTCTTACTTGTTGTTGTCTTTTTGAGATATATTTCTTTGTCCCACTTCTCCCTGAAATGTCCAATTTGCTCCCACTTCAGTGTCCCATGAAACAAATGTTCCCTGTGCCTTTAGTCTCACCCAGTGTGTGTTTTTTCATGTGTGTGTTTGTCCTGAGCATCCTTTGAGAGCTCACTCCCTCCTCCCTCCCTGTCCTATCCTATCCTACCAGTCTGTGTGTGCATAGAGGAAGAAAAACCTGGACTAATGCTGACACTCTCCATCTGGAAGGCACCAGAGGGGCCGGCAGCAGCTGAAGCATAAACACCCCTGCCATTTCTTTGGAAAGACTCAGGGTCCAAGGCAAGAAAAAAACATGGAAGGAAAGAAAAAACCTGGCAAGGAAGACAAGAACAATAACTTCTGAAGTGGTGAAAAACCCTGTTTGAGTCAGTCTTAAAGAGAGTGCAAGAAGAAGGTGGAGATCTCAGAGTGGGAAGCAATCTCTAGGAGCATCTCTCTCCACTGTGGGACCAAGGCACTGTCTGGAGGACTGAAGACAAACAAGATGTGTGGTGCTCCCCACTAACAGCACTCCTCTCCCACACAGGACCGTCCCCAGGGATGCAGACAATAAGAACTGGGAGATCTTTGGATGCTCTGGCAGCAGAAGGCCTATTCAGCTCCAGGGGCGACTCCCCAGCCACCAGTGACCTGTATCAGCATCCTCACTTGCATTCCCAGTGAGGACTCATCCTGCCTCTGGCAAGACAGCTCTGTCAGCTCCTTCCCAGAGGAAGAGCAAAGTGTTAAATTAAACACCCTCATGTGTTTCTGAGTTCTTCTACACCCTTTGAGACACAACCTTATTCTTTTACATTAGTTCTCGCCTCAGATGTGAGTCGAAAGTCTGAGATTTGTCCCTCTTGTATTATTTCCTCATTTTCCAGCAGGATCCCAGCCGAGAACCACCTGTGCCAGCCTCTTAATGAGATTTGGGCTCTGCAGGGAGAACACCAGCTCCACACCAGCCAGAGTCCCTGGAGAAAGACCCCGTGGATGTTCTCCTGGTGCAGCAGGAGGTCTGCAGGATGAGTATGGGACATTCCTGTCCAGGGATTATCCATGCCTGGACTCAAGCAGAGGCAGAGCAGTGCAGGATCGTTGCAGCTCTAATGAAAACCACTCTGATGATCCCCCCTCCCCAGCAGGCTGGGCTGTAAGCAGGGCATAAACACCTCGCAGGTTTAGGGAGCACCAGCTGTGTTACACATCTCTCGGGCACGTTCGCTGCGGTGCTTTATTCCCCCGTTGGAAAAATTCCCACTTCTTAGAGCAGTACAGAACTGATTAGATTGAGGCAAGAGAAAGAGTGATGGAAAACGGTGAACAATGAAACCTGGGAGCAGGCTACAGTTTCTGGAGGAAAATAAGAGAAAATAAAGCTGATGCTTTCAAGATTAATGACTAATGACAAATAATTGTGGCTGTGGAACAGCAACGAAAAGGCAGAATGGAAACAAGAACCAGACAGAAAAACTAGGCATTAGGTCTGATGGCGAATTTAAGGCCATTAATTCATAATTGCAGCCATTACAGCCAGTAGTTTCAAGTGAGTCCAGCAATATTAAGAGCTGCTGGATGTGGTGCCCTTACAAAAGAATCTGGCTGTTATTTAGGGTCCTAAGTGAAGGCTGAACTGCTGAGAGAAGAGCTAATCCTCATCTCACATCATGGGTGTTTATAGGAATCTGTGCCCTGAAGAAGGAAGGAAGGGGGATAGCGAAGGCACAGCCCCCCCCATCCCCTACAGGCACAAAATGAGCCACTTTGCCCACATTTAATAATTCCTGGGCTTTTATTTCCCCCCACATGAGGAGCAGATTCTCTGTCTCTGCTGGAAGCTTCAGAAGGCAGCAAACACCAGTCCCAGCAGCTGAACGTGCCTGTCCTCCCTTGCTTCCCGTTTTCAAAGTGGAAATCAAAGTATTTAATGACATCCAAAGGTCTTTCCCCAACAGCATGGGGTAAAAGGCAGGGCACCAAGTGAAGGAAGGTGGTTTTCTTGTGGTTTGAACGTGTCCATCCTTCTAAGGAGGTGGTTAATGTGCTGCCTGTTATCGCATCCCCGTGAATCACTTCTATTTAATTTAATGAGAAAACTGACAGTTCACTGTTACCAGTCCCTTGGAGACAAAGCCTGTCCTTCTCTGCATCACCCGTGAGTTACAAAATGGCCAGTTTTGCTCGAATCCTGGAATATTTACAGCTTGAGTTGACGGAAACAGAAGGAACACAGTTAAATCTCAAGCAAGATGTGTTCCCCTCAGATCTCGCATTCACAATAGACAGAGGCACTCAAACCAGCCTGACAGGGTATACAAGACGCTTGGCAGCCTGGCAAAGCTTTGTTCCTCACAGAGATCAATCAAAGCAAGAGAGAGACTTGTCAGGGAAGTTTGGGATCAGCTGTTTTCTCCTAGTCTAGCAATGGTCTTCTCCTCTCCACTTTATTCACTTCATGCCTTTTTTTTTTTTTACCCAGGTAGGAAATCTCATCTGAGATTCTGCAAAGCATTTTATCCACTTAACATCCAGCTGGTTTGAAATCAAGAAGCTCTACCAGTCCCTTGCACCTTCGAGGAGAGCAATGTCATCATGTCATGGGAGTCATCCTGTTCTCTTCACCACTAACTGGGTGAATGACCAACAGCAAAGCAACGTTTCCTTCACAGCCTTTGGCTTCTCCTCCAGACTTTTCCCCTCCCCATTTAACTGGGATCAAACCCGCTTGTTTTCCCTGTGCTTGGAGCTCATTAGAATCCCCAGCTATTAAACTGTATCTATTTGATGACAGAGAAAAACACTTTGACGTGCAACCCGAGAACATCTGATACCACAGTGAGTAAGAAGAGGAGGGCGATCAAAGCAGGACGGCAAGATGTTGTTTCCACTTTTTTTTTTTTTTTTGCTCATAATCCTATTTTTGCACGTGCCTACCAGATGTTCCCCATATCACACTCGGTACAGCCAGATGGCTCCAGAATCTCTTCCCCATCATGTATCATCAGCTACCAGTCATTTCACCAGTGATACATAATAGCCCGGTCCGAGGGGAGCGAGGTGCGCGGGGTAATTGCCTGCGCCTCCCAAAACATCTGCGCGCACACGTCCCTGTGGCACCGCTCCACATTCCTGCTCGCAGAAGCCCAAGTTGTGGGAGAGGAGTTCCCCCTCCGCCGGCCGAGCCGCCGTTAAACACCCGGTAATTACTGCGGGAGATAACCAGCATGTGTCACTACAACTCAATTACCACGCTCGCACCTCCGCCCAGAGGGGTCAGAGGTTCAGCTTTACACAGATCAGGCTTAAAGGCGCTGTGTAAGACAAGGTTAGATCCCGCCACAGGATCAAGATGGGATGGACAGATGGACAACCGGAGCTGCTTCACGCCCCGGAAAGAAGCATTTGCTGTGCAGGAAAGAACTGGGACATCTTCTGTGACCAAAATTTGGGAGTGACTGGGCAGAATCCGAGTCCTGCCATCAGCTACATTACCCTGTATGATACACCCAGTGCCTTTAGGACATGGTTTGGTGCAGATTTGAGACTCAGTGTAGCCTGATCTTACAGCAACAGAGCAATACTTAGAGCAAAACTATAAGAAACACCAGAATTAGGAAAATTTTAATCAATGGCAAAGGCCAGCATGTTTAGGATGAGTATTTGATGCCCCACCAAGGTCGGGAGGCAGTGGTGGGTACAAGTGCCCTTCAGCCACGTTGCAGATGCAGCAAAGCCCTGAGCACTGCTGGCTGTGTGGTGCCAGAGCAGGAGAGGAGACAATTTTAGGAAGCAAATAAAATAGCAGATCAAATCTGAAGGGATTCTTTCTGATAGGCAAGTGACAGTATTAACAACCTGGCAGCTCCCCTGGTGCCCCAACTTCTAAGGTAATCTCAGAGGAGAGCTGACAGGCAGATCAGCATCGAGAGCCATCTATGCAGTGAATGAGAGGCTCATCTCTCCAAACCTCCCCATCATCCAACCAAGAAAACGGAGCCCAAGCCTCTGGCTGCGCTAATCCAAAGCTCTTCCCTACTCGATTTCCCTCTTTTTCAGACTGCCACTAGCAGGGCAGGCCTGGGAGGGCGCAAAGCCCCGGTTCAAATGGAGGTCAGGGATGAGGCCGTGCCTCAGAGGGGACAAATCCATCGGCCATTGCCGAGATCTGGGACAGCTGGGCCCCGCTGGCAGCTGCCAGCCCCTCCAAAGGGCTCGGAGCAGGGGAAGGCACTTTGCCCAGGGACGGTGGGGCCACGGGGCGATGGCTGAAGGGCGGAAGAGAGGGGACCGAGGGGAGAGGGCAAGGGGTGTCCAGTGATATAATTGACTGCTCGACTAATTAAAATTCCTGGGCTGCTAATTGGGGCTGGGATCTGCCTTCTGAATGCTCCCTCAGCAGCTTTGCCCAGAGAGAGGGGAGCCGGCGTGGAGGAGGGGGGTGAAAGTTTGAAAGGACCCGGGCCCCTCGTCGGGGCTGGCAGAGCCCAGAGCTGTTTTGTCTGAGCAAGTTGCCAAATTACTTGTGACAAGTGAAGGGGATTGGAAATAATGGGGGTCTGTGAAAAGCCCAGGGCACAGACGGGGGGGATCCATGAGATAATGAGGAGGCAAAGCCCTCGCATGGCTGGGGGCTTCCCACCTCCCAGCAAAGCTGCGGGGACCGGGGTGTGAGGGGACCAGGAGGATGTGTGGGACATCTGTGTGACACTCCAGTCAATATTTGGCATGGAAATGCTCTGCCTGAGGTGCGATGAAAGCAGGGAATGCCTGGAGGGGATCAGCCTGGAGCTCCCAGGAGCACTTGGCACTCCCTGCTCTCCCTCAGCTCCAGTTTTTAGGAATGGTCTTCAAACCCTCACGTCACATCACCAAAATCATGGTCCCTTTTCCATTTCCCACCCCAGGTTCGGTGTTTTCCATGTATTGACCAGCTATGTCGACAGAAGCTACGACATCCCAGCTGCTCACCTGATCCAAATAAACTCCACATCCCTGTAGGATCCAGGTGCTCTGGCAGCACCAGACATGGGAAATCAGTAATCAGACTGCAATAATTAAAGTGTTCATTTACATACCAATACCCCAGATATTCTCCACCTCATATCCCTTTCACAATCATGCATTATCCAGATCTGGAGCACGTATGAGTGCACACAGCCTATTTCTTTCTACTCACAAAAAGAAAAGAGCCTATTTTTTTCCATGTCAACATGCTCTGTGTAATACCCAGTTGGTAATTTTAATATCTAATGCAGCGTCCAGAGAATTGTCACACTCAGTGAAGTGAGATGGGTGCCCTATTCGCCTTGATTTGGAGAACAAAAATCCCTCTAATACTCTGGAGACACCCAGGAGATAGAACTTTTCCAAGCAAAGTATTGGGATACATCTGATTAACCCTGGAAATCGGAGCTGGGATGTACCACTTTTGAGAGGATCACTGAGCAGGAAAACATGGCATGGAAAGAGAAAAGAACCTGGAACTGGCATCAAGTTTTTCACTTTTCCGCGGGATTTCACATCTGTTTCACTGTGGCCTTCAGGTTCTTTCTTTTGGACAGAACAAAATTCCCCAGATTGCATGAGCTTGGTCTTTCTCATGCCCAGACACAGACCTGGTGGGCCATTTCTCCACTGATTTCTTCCTTCATTTTTCCTCCAGAAACTTGGTGGTTTGTTTTTTTTTTTTTCCTTAGGGTTGGATTTCCCTGGAGAAGAGCTTCCAGGGAAGAAGCTGCATATTCTTTGCTCACAGGGGCGTTGCACCCCACTATTTTTCAGGGCACCAGACACCTCAACTCTCCTCCTCCCCAGAGATAGCTGCCCTGGCAGGGACCAGAAGAAGGGGAGAAATACGCCCATTTTTCATCATTTCAGTAATTTTTTTGAACACAGGACATTACTTTAGCCCCTTAGAAGCTGCAGGCCAGGGAGCTGTCGGATGCAGTGGACATTTCCCGGAGCTCTCCACAGCCTTCTTTTCTAGCTCCATCCAGCTGGATTCAAAGCAGATCTAATGTTTCAGCAGCACTGTGGGGACCTCAGGAGGTGCTGACATACTGGGTTTTTTCCACATCAAGTGATACAAAAGGATAAAACTCATGTTTTAGTGGAGTTTTTTTCTCCCCTTTACTTCTCTAAACTCGGATTATCGAAGCTCCAGCTGAGCTCTCAAACAGGCAGTGTGCAAGTCACATTCTCGGCTTCAAAGTGCTGCAGCAAACCTGTGTGGCAGCTCATTTGCTGCCTGGGGTTTTTTTTAAGCCAGAGATTCCCAAGCTACCTGGAAAACAGAAACCTGATTCCCTGTGGTTGCAGCCCTCCTCTCCCCTGAAGGCCACCTTGTTCCCAGCACAAAGCAGTGACTCCTAAGCCACTGTTTGCCATGTGTCCTTGACAACACACCACCAATTCAGGACACAGAGGTTGGGTTGAGCTCTCCTGGACCCATTTAGGGCCTCTGATTTTTCCTATTCAGGAGCAAAATAAAAAAAAAACCGCTTTGAAATTGAAGTCTGCTGTAATTGTGATGGCAGTGCTCCTTTCCTAGAAAGTTCCAAAAGCCATTCTGTGTGATTCTCAAGGTCTTCATCCCCTCTTTTTTGTACAGGAAAACTTCAAAGCCCTGATGGGCAAGTGGGGCTGAGGGCTGCCAGAGTCAGCAGCAGCATTCCTGGGTCCTGTGAAGGCAGAGAGAGGGCACAGAGGGGGAGAGGATGGAGCTACAGGATTGTCTGCATTTTTCCTTAACAGTTTGGGGTCAAGCCTGATCCCTCTTGGGGTCAGCTCTTTTACAGTCTAACACGCCCAAGTCAAAGGAGACTGCCTCTTCTCCATGGGAATCCAGCCAGAGAGAGGCTCTGCAGCTCCTCCAGGAATACAAGAGTCAGAGGTGGATGGAGAAAAATGTGGGGAAAGGAGGGGACACAGCAGTGGGGGCAGGACGTGGTGATGCTGGACAGCAACTGGATGTACAGGACCTGTCCCCTGCCCGGGGAGGGACCCATCCCATGGGTGCTTCTCAGCAGCATTGCACCCCAGCATCCCTTCTCATAAAGCACTGGGTTATATCCACCATGGGACCTGGTTTGAGAGCAGATCAGCATAGGAGGTGATGTCAAGAGTCACAACAATCACCTAAAAACCCTTTACATCATCGACAGGATGCTTCTCACCAGCAAAATTACCCCGGAAAATTGGAGTCATGGTGACTCCACAGCACTTTGCAAAACGTTGACATCTCTGATAAGAAAGAAGGGAAGGAAATGAGGAAATCTGTGCAGCTGAGTAATACCTAAACATGCCACACACCGGTGCTGAGAAAGAGGTTTGGGCAAAACAGCAACTGAAAAGGAGACACAGAGAAAGAAGAGTTGCCCACACTGCCCTGCTCACATGAACAGAATGGGATGTTACGTGCAAAGAGAAATAAGACATAAAACAGGAAGATGTCAAAGTTATTTTTTTCCAAATGTAAGCTCCATTACACAAGGCGAAAGGTGTGTATTAACTGCAATAAAAAAAGAAGCTTTTATAGAGATGGATTTGTCTGGCCTGTCCTCCTTAAACCAGAGGTTATAAATTGTGACGGATCATATATGTTTTTGGGAAGCGAAGGCAGTGCTCTCAGGAAAAAAAGGGAATTGGGGAATGGGTCTGAAGGTTCTCCAAGAAAAAGGCTTGGGAGACACATTTTACGTTAGGCTTTTTCTCTCATCTTGGAGCTGGTGTCGTTCTGATCCACAGGAGAAGGAAACTTTTTTCACTGTTCTCTTCCTACAGGCTCTGTTTGCAGACCTGCAGCAAGGATGAGCTTAAAGCCTGCTGTTTGTGGACTTCAGATTATGAGAAAGGGATAAATGATGAAAACGCCCCATTCCAGCAGCTGTGTTATCTCCCTCCGTGCATCGATCTCGCCGCAAACACTCCAGCGCCCCAATTCCGCCGGCAAAGCCACTCAAGAATAGCAGAGCTCAGAGCAGCAAGTTTGAACAAAAGATAATAATTTTTATCTCTCCTCTTTCAAGTTTTTGTAACAAAAGCCTGTTCCTGTCTGGCCAAGGAACAGATCCGCCTGCCACAGCCAAACTTCAAATATTTCTGATCGACCTCACCCTGTAAAATAGTCACCATTAAAGTGTTCTAAGAATAATTCTCAGAAATCATGAGTCACTGTCTGATTTCGGCAGAAAGGGCTAAAATTATTAAATTATTCACTATGAATTATTCACTGATAATTACACTGTAGTTAGAGATCTCCGTGTAGACAGTTCATTACGAGCAAACCGCTTGTGCACAGTTAATATTTCACCCAAGACCCCACTTTTGTCACTGCACATCATATATAATGAAGCAGAAATATTGGTGGCCATTGGAGGCAATCAGAGAGAGATTAAACGTGGAGGGAAACTGCTGCTATTTTTAATTCTCAAACAGCTTTGCCAAGTGAAGCACCGGTCAGAGCATCCCTTTCTCTGGTTTCAGAGCCAGCCGGGATGAGTTCCTTGGAGAAACACAGCACAGGCAGTGAGAAGAGGAGGAACTGAGCTGGCAACCACAGAGCAAATTCACCTTTTGCTCTCCTTTTGCTGATGACTGCTGGGAATCTTTCTAAATTCAGGCTCTTTGGGACTGCAGACAGTTCAGTCTTGCTTGTCCACCTGCTGCTCACACAGAGCTGTTTTGGCAACAAAACTGCTGTTTACCTGCCATTACACTGGCAGGGGTGGCACAAAAAGCTGGCAGAGAGGAGAAGGCCACCCTGAGAGCTTCTCACCTGCCAGGGAAGTGGGTGGAAAGCTCGTCTCCCCCATGCTTCCAGGCAAGGATTCCGGGTTTTTTCACCAAGAGCCACTTCAGCGTAGCTGAGCTGACACCATCTCCTGCAGAATAACCAAAGCAGCCCTTAAAGTCTGTGTGGGTTCTATTCCAAAGTGCTCCCAGCTCACCTGGTTGCTTCCCTTTCCTTTTCCCTTACCAGCTTGGCCTCAGTGATGCTGGGATGCAGAAACAGCCGGGGTGGCTTCCCTCAAGCCCAATCCCACAGAACATGCTGCCAACTAGGAGAGGGTCCTCAGGCACAGCTCCAAGAGCACAGCCTGGACCCCCACCAGCTTCTGGAGCATCCAACAGGCTCTCCCAGACATTCACTCACAGCTCAGAGGTTTCAGCCTCCTCTGGGAGGCTCTCAACGCCCAAATAAAATCTACATGCCCAATGCTGTGAATATAAACTCCTCATTTTGATGGTCACACAACGTGGCACAGGCGCTTGCCACAGGCAGGAGGACCAGGGCAGCTATTGTACATTGGGCCCCTGACTTGGAAACATCTCGTGTTTTCCAGCTCTGCTGTCTCCTATCACATGAACACAGCTAAGTAATCACCAGCTTTTCTGGGCAGGGCTTGTGTGTCATCAGAGGAGAAGTACACAAGTCACCTGGTTTCTCCAGTCCTTGCTAAATCTGAGAAGGTACAACTGGTTCTTAGGGTGCATTTTTCTGGGGACAGCCCCATGAAAATAACACCTCTCAGGCACTCCCAGCTTGGGAAAAAGAGAGCAGAAGGGTCTATGTGAGAAAGTCTATGTGTTTCTATGAGACAATTTTGGCAAGACAGAGAGGATGAACAGGGAGATGCTGGAGTCACTTCCATGTCTCTGTGGGATTTTATCACACAAGGCTGGGGATGCAAGACTCTTAAGTGCTGTTTAATTCCTAATAACTGGTCATCCCATCCTCTGTTTCAGTCGCTGCACTTCACAGACACAGGGAATGGATTTAATGCCAAAACCTCTCATCAGACGATCTGTCATGAGAAGTGGGAAGGGTTAAAGGCAGAAAAGATCTGGACATGTGCAACCAGCAATCCGGGCTGGAAAAAAATGTGCTTTCTCCCTTTTTCTGTCACCCCAGTGGGATACACCAGAGCTGGGGATGGCTGTGTCCTCTGATGTGGACAGACAAGGCAGAGGATGGGGACACTGGGATGCAGCTGTGTTGCTACACTTCACAGGGCCCTTCAATTGCATGTTGAGCAGGTGAGAAGTTTAACATCGTCAAAGACTTACAGCTCAGCTACTCATCCTGTTAAATAAAGAGTCATCCTCAGCCCACTTCAGATGTGCTGTCTCTTAGTTGTACTTGATACTCACAAGCTTTTTTAATTGGAAAAAGCAGCCAGCAATCATTTTATGCATTACCTCAAAATCCTATCCTATTTAGCTTCTCTGTGCAAGAACCACTTCCATACCTTGACCATCCCTCTTGCCTCTCCCTCAACCTTTCCCCATCCTTCCCTCTCCTGCCAGAGTCAGTGGCAAGCCACTCATGACGTGTATGCACCCTGTGTCACGGCAGAATACTGTTTGCTATTTACTTCCCTGTTTTCCTAGTAATTCCTATCATTTTAGTCACTTCCTCTGACTGCTGCTGAGAAGAGAGTTGGTATTTTCATCCAGCTCTCTATTATAGCCATCAGATCTCATTGGCCAGTGGTAACAGCCAGTGCAGAGCCCATTACAGCCTGTATAAAATTAGGATTGTTTTCTCCCTGGTGAAGGTAGCGTAGGAAAACAGAGGGAATTGCTCAAAAATCACATGGCTCTTGTCCCTCTCCTTATCCTGAAGTCCTTAATTCTGCTCTTTTGGAGGGGTGCAATGGGTTTCCATACTTTTCTCCTTTGGTTTGGCTTTTTTTCCGGACTGAAACTCCTCACATTTCTGGCTCTTTACCTCGGGGAAGTTGAAGCAAAGGGCTTTCAAGGATGGAGTCATGTATAGTGTTACCTCAGCGTTGTGTTTTAAGACATTTCTCGGGCTTTTATGCTCACCCTCACTCTTTTTTCACACCAGCATTGATTACAGCAGGTAATTGTTTTCTAATTGGCCCGCAGCTGCTTATCTATCTTAGATAATTAAAGTGAAGAAGTAGAAATAAGAAAAGAAAACGGAACTTTATTCTTAAGTAGCCGCCTATCGACTGCCTCGATCGATTGGGAGGTCACTTTGGGCAGACACGCGAGCGGGGCACGTCCTTGACTGAAACACACACCCTGACAGACCCAGTGAGACACGGCCCAACCTCTCACTCCTGCTTCTCTCACAAGGCCCACCTTTATTTCTTTCTACACCACCTTTATTTCTCACTACACCACAGTTTCAACAACCTTGGCCGTACGGTACCTCCGCGAGACGTTGCAAGGTGCCAAAAAAGTCCTCCGGTTTGGAGGACACCACCCAACCATCCGTCTACCTCCAAGAGGCAACACAAGGAATGTCAGTGGGTGCCACAGACTGGTTTAGCTGGGCTGGCAGGAGCACACACGGACTCGATATCTTCAAGATCTCTACTCCCTTGTCAAGTTGGATTGAAACCAGACAAGGAAATTATCGACTGCTCAACCACGGGGCTATAAAATCGTTGGGAAGGGTGGAGCCAGAGCACAACCTGATGCACAGCCCAGCTCCCCTGTCAAGGAAGGCATCCCAGAGCCTCCTCATTGCAAACCTGCTGGATTTCACCTCCAAACCCACCCAGCTGTGTTTAATAGCAAGTGCATCAAGGCACTCCATCTTCTCACAAATGCTGACACCAGTCATAACTCAGACTCCCTTCTGGAAAGCACTTGCTGCCCAAAGCAATCAAGAAATTTTCCAAGAAGCATAAGAGTTCGGAATGAGGCTGTACTTTGTAGAGAGAGCTCGAGTTAAAATCCAGTTCCCTGCTAGCTCGGCAAGAAGGGCTCAGGTAGAGCCTTTGAAAGGCAACTCAAAGCAGCTGGGCTGAGATGGCAAAAGGTGTTAGACCCGACCCAGTCTGAACAGCCAGCACATGCTACACACCTCAGGCAACTGAAAACCATGCACAGGGCAAGTGTGGCAGAGATCCCACCAAACCTGGCAACACAGTGCAGGTAAGTCATTATCAGAGCTGAGAAGATAAGCTAATGAGGGTCTGTAGATTAATCTGCTGGCACAACTTTAGCTTTGCACTTGGGCAAGATGTACAATTTAGAGCTTGTCCTTCTAAGAGCAGAAATCCTGACTGTCTTCCAACATCTACCTCCTGCAATTTCCAAACCCAGCTGGGATGCTGGGCTTTACAGAGGCCAGCAAAACCTCCAGCACCTGAGTTTCAAGCAAACAGAGAGAAGTGGGGCAGAATCCACCCAGAAACCACAGCAGAGATGCGTTTGTCCCGCTGTAGATGTTCAGGATGCCACCAAAACTGTTGTACATTTCCCCCATAAACAATGGAAAATAAAAACACCTACTTCTGGGGATTAATTTTCTTTTAAGATCAAAAAATCTCACCCCAGATGCCCCCATTTCTGACCTCTGCCTAGGAAGGGATCTCAGAAGACCAGCTCGGACCAGCAACGAGGACCTGTGAAGGTACACAAGAGGAAAGCCCTCTCCAGCCCAGGCAAGGCTGAAACTTCAGTGTGGGTTAAGCAATGTGTGTTGACTTCAGCTGTCTAATTTCTGTGTACATCACTCATAGACCTCAGCACACAAAGGTGACACACACAAACCCCCCTCAATCGAGAGCTGACTTTCAACATGCCACTTCCAAAGATCACCTGGTGAACTAAGGAAGTCCTGTTCCTCCACTCAGAAACCCCAAATTACATTCTCTTAGCACACAGCATGATAAAAATTCAAAACCAATTTCAGCAAAGTGTTTTTTAACTAAACTATATGGTTTTGTTTGCTATTCCCCCCACCCTCCTCTGCAAATCGTACTGGAAATGCTCCAAGCAGGAACCTTCTTTGTGTCTGTGCATGTAAAACTTCCAAGTACATGCTAATTCAGTTTAATTATGGATTTACTTCACTGGCTGCATTGCTAATGCCAGCAACAGCCAATATTTGCAGCCAAGGAAATGAGGGAAAAGGAAAGCAAGGTTTTCTGTGCTCGTGCCCCTCTCAAACCCTGTCCCTGTGTCCCCATCCATTCAGAACTTGGTGTGCAGGAACACCACAAAGATAACCCACTCTTTATTTGTACAATTTATTAGATAATCTCCTTCTAATCGAGAACTAATTAAAGGAAGTGAATGCTTGGTTGGAAACGGGGATTAAAATGTGGATAATTATCATAAACGCTACATTTGTTGTTCCATCCTGCTCTGCTCTCCTCCTCCCCTCTCCCTTTCCCCCCAGTCCCTCTCCCAGGCTGCTCCTGATAATGCTCAGACTGTCTCACAGGGGGTTTGCTTTCACAATCAATTATTTTCTTTTTTGTCTCCCTCGCTAATGTTTCGTTTGTGTGAGAACATTAGTGAGAACTATTTTCTTTGCCTTGTAAATTCATTTAGACGACAGTGACAGAAGGTGGGGAGGTGGCAGCTGTAGGAGAAAAAAAAGGAAACAGGAACATTAAACTGAAGCTTATAAATTATTTCATCTTCTCCAGACAATCCAGATCTGTCACTGCTGTGTGTGAGGGGAATTTTTTTTTTCTTTTTTGTCCAAGAGTTCCTCAGAGGCACAAGACATTGATGTATGTGGGAGGCTGATGGGAGAGTCTCTGCACAGCTCTTTTTGCCTGCTCACCTGCCAGAGCTGCTAGCAAGGACCATGGTCACCATGGTCTCATCAGACACAGTATCTAGGTCACAGCCAGCAAGGAAAAATTTAGTTTAACTAGTCCTGCTCGGCTAAAGCACATTTTAAAGTCTGTATCCATGCAGGCAGAGCCTATTGCTTTGTTGTAGTGTCCACTCAGGACCACTTCTTGCTCAGGCAAACATTTGAGAAGCAGGAGATGGTTCATGTCAAGCCACACCACCTCCAAATGAGGTTTTGTAGCCCAGGAAGCTCTTGCACTAGAGTGATGTGAGGCTCTGTTCCCTCAGTGGCATCCTGCAAGCCCAAGGCTGATGACCCAGTGGATGGGAAGAACAGATGCCACAGGACACACAGGACTTCTCTCTCCCTGGATCAGATGTTACCCATGAGAACATAAATAATTACTCCTTTAAAAGTTCTGTAGGCAGAAGAAAAGGTGAAAATGGGGAAAAATAGGCATGTAGAGAGCAGGTCCCTTGACAGAACAAGACAAGGGATGTTATTGGAACCATGGCCAAGATGCAGCAAAACTATGGTGGGTTTTCACAAGATATGTGGGTCAATTTTTGTGTCTGGATTTTTTGAGGATTAGGCAATAAATAAAGTGCTAAAAGCACACAAGTGACAGGCAGATACTTTCTTTTTTCTTTACTTCTAAGGAGGAGAAAGTCTCTTCCTGCCTAACCTGTACCAGGCATGTCATAGTCCAACGCCATGGCCTTCAACCAGTCCCCTAGATTTTAATGGAAGGGATGTGACAACCCCCAGCTGAAAAAACACACAGTCCTTTGAAACACTGTCATTTACTTTGCTTAAGTGATTTTGCTTTTGGTAGTCTTTCCACCAATCCTGGAAAGAAGTGATGCTCAGAGGGGCTTGAAAACAGCACTGAGAGGTTTCCTGTTCAAGGCCAGCATTTCCCACACCACCACTGCCACCAGGGATTGTCCCCACTCAATGGGGACAGCAAAACAGCCCTTTCACAAAGAGCACAAGATTTTGATGCCAATCCATTCCACGGCTTAGGGAAAGTACCTCTAACTCAAAGCCATGCCTAGCTTTGGCACAGTTCAAACCAGGCCAAGCATAGATTCCACACCCCCCCCCCCCCCGAATCAGGGAACTCTGGATTTACATCCATCCAGGAGAGAAGCCCTGTGTACAAATACCCGGTGCGTTAGCATATTGTTAGTTCTGAAAAATTTGAACTATTACATTTCAAAGAGATATGTAATGCATAAGCATCTGGGCTCATATATCTTTCTCATCATCCCTCGTGCCTTGAAGGAAGGTCTTGCTCTCTAAGAATCTAGACAAGAAAAACACTCCAACAAAATGAAAAGCAACCTGGCTGGTGATTTATATAAAAGATGACATCTCCAGAAATCCCAAACTTCAAAGGGGCAGCTTTCAGCTCGTGACTATCCACTTCCTCCAGCCCTCAAGGCTAGTGTCAGGATTTTACAGCCACGAGAATCATTTGATGTCTCCAAATGGCAGCTCAGTGGTCTAGCACACTTCTGGATGTCAAAAAAGCATGCACTGCCACCAGCAATATTCTGCAGGGGTTAGTCTTTGAAAGGACAGATTGAGGTGAAACAATTGAAAGATTCAGTGGCAGGAGGAGGAGAGGGGAAAGAAGGATATTTTAAAGGACAGTCGCATACTGAGGGACTTTGTGGTCCAGCTTACGCGATGCTGGAGCACAGGGTTGGTGGCACAGAGGGATGTCAGAGGTTCCCAGGTGTGATGGCCATGCCAGCACAGTGCATCCACCTCTAAGGACTCCTCCTCATCTCACACAACAGCCTGTGGCTCTTGCAGGAGGTGCATGGAGTCTGTTTACAGGCTTGGGGAAAGCACACGGGACCGGGTGCAGGAGTACAGGTCTGCTCTGTGGCATCCCAGGGAAGCCACCATCCTCCTCCTCACCCTCCAGAACATGCTGCAAGTCCCAGCCCTCCTCCAGGACATGCAAGGGAGGGGACAGAAGAAGCTGCCAGGATAAGTAATTGGCTGCCTGCTGGTGAGAACTCTTAATTAGAGGCTTTTCAGCAACTAAATGTTTATGTGGAGTTAATGTATTTACTTTGTTGCATACACACTGTAATAACAGAGCACCCTTCCTATGCCTCAGCAATTAGAGAAGCGTATTGCAAACAAACAGACCCACCACCTCCCACGGATGGGCTCACACAGTCCCTTTCCCCACGGCCCAGAGCATCCCTGAGGGATGGGGTGGCCACAGCTTTCCCAGGGCAATGCCGTGGGTGACCGTGCTGCTGGAGCAGGGTCCCTTAGTCCAAGCAGGCAAGAATCTTTCCCCCATCCAGCCCAGAAAACAGTAAATGGAGCCCAGTCTTCACATTGCACACTGGGAAAAACAGCTCTTTCTAAGCAGGGCACTGAATTGTGCACTGGCTGCAGTTTCTGAACAGATTGGAGATGCTGCGCTGCCGCAGTTTAATAGAGTCAGTATTTATTCCTGTGTGGGAGAAACACTCCATTATCTGCCTTATTAATTGTTAGTTAAGTAATGGGAAGGTGCCCAGAGCAGGAGATGAGCCCTCATCACTTGTTATTAGCTTAGAAACCGGCAGAAATAAAATAACTGAAGATAAATTATCACAAGTGCTGCCCCAAGTACCGCAAACTGACAGATCTGCTCAGAGGGGAATTCACCGAGCGCTCTCGGGGGGAGCAGGGAAGAGAGAGCAACAGTCAGTCCAACTGGATACTTCTTTTTTTAATGAAAAGATTTCACCATCTTGCATTTTGAACGCCACTTTTCATGGCTGGGATCACATGGATATTCATGGCTGAGAGGGTATATCCCTGCTCCTGTAGGAAAACTCAATTTATTAGTCTACCACTGACAGCTTTTGCATTGGTAGCTTAATGCTGAACGAGAAAAAGAGGGGCGGGGGTATTAAAAAAGCAACTTGCAGCTGCAAACAGTCTGGCCTGGTCACTGCAGGGCTGAAATAGCCTCAAAAAATACAGGCAACCCTGTTATCAGCAGCGGGGCCTGGAGCAGGGATGGGAATCTCCACAAAATTAGTTTAACAAGGACATCAAGCAGCAGCCAAAAAAACTACCAATGAAAAGATATGAGAGTCTGTCTTGAACCCCAGAGAGGTAAAAGCATCCAAGTTTCTCCAACCTTGTGACAGCTACCACACGTAAACCAGTAAAATCCAACTACATGTTGGGCATCCACAACCATTTCTCCCAAATCCACCTTTCAGTCATGGCCACAGAGTCTCAATTTGCTGGTCTCCATGCAGGGTTTTGAGCTGATTGCCCATTCAGGCAGAGAATTCCTGTCTGTGCACAACAACAGGGAGGGACAGGAGGCTCCCACCCATGTAGAGAGGAAGGTCTTGGATCCAGGGGCAAGAGTAGGGTGCCCACAGGGACCTGGATCAGCAGAAGCCACCATTCATTTCCAGAGGAAAGCAGAATACCATGATACACAGCATAAAGAAATTTATCCAAACTAATGTATTTTGTGATATAATTCAGAAGAGGCAGAGTTCTAATAAAAAGGAAAGTTAGTTGCTCCAGTCTTTGCAGCCATTTGCTCAGAAAGCTCATCCCAGCAGCCTTTTTACAGCACATGCAATATTTTTACCTGCAGATGTGTAGGTAGACAAAAGGGAAAAGAATAGACCAGGACCCTGAGCCAACATGAGCAGCACACTAACATTATCCAGAAAACAGCTACAGCCAAAGCTTTGGGCTAACCTTGCACACTGGAGCTGAGATTGAACCATCATCTCATCTGGGAGAACACAGAAGCACCTGAGGCAGCTCCCCACACTCTCTCCCCAGGGAGGCAGCTCCAAGCAGCAAAATAGACACGGATACTCCAGATTGAGGGTCCAGCCCCAGATTGCTCCTTCCCTGGTACTTTACAGTAGTTAAAAAATTAATCCTAGAATCACAGAATGGTTTAGGCTCTCAGGGACATTAAAGATCATCTTATTCCACTCCCCTGCCATGGGCAGGGACACCTTCCACTATCCCAGGTTGCTCCAAGCCCCATCCAACCTGCCCTTGCAGGCTTTATTCACATGCTTCACCTGGTCACTAAACACCAGTGTTCCTAAGGCAGTAAGTGATCTCTGAAGAATTAGTTGTTCTGATTTCATTCTCCATATGCAGAGTTTTCCCCTCCCACTGTCTGCACTGCAGACACACAGCACCCTGAAGTCACCCCCAGAACAAGCCCTGCTCACACCACAGAGTCCTTTTTCTAAAGAAGGTTTACGAGAGTTGTGCCACTTACCAAGCCTTATCACTTCAGGTAAGCATCTCTTACTCCATGTTTCATTTAATCCCTTCTAGCAATACAGCAATAAACGCTGTTTCATCTGCATCCTGCAACAGAGCACCCTAGATCCAAGCTCATTCCCAAAGGTATTTGTTTGTGAGAGAAAAGCCATCCCTGGAGAACTCCAAAAACACTGCGTCTAGCTCAGCCTCTCCACTTCCATGTGCATCTCAAGGTAAAACAGAAGAATTCTTTAGGAGTAACAGTGCTCTGAGAAACAAATTCACTCAAATCTGCTCCCACATCCACAGTCTCCAGATATTTCTTACCTGCTATCCTGTGTTTTCAAGTTTCCTCTAACTTCAGCTGCCAGAACAAAGCAGAAAAGTTTGGGAGTGTCCCACTCCTACTTTTATAAGCTCTTACAGCCACAAAACTGCTCACAGGTGGGCTAAGCAAGGCAGCCCAATTAGGCCTCCCTAACAAGATCATTTCATTTAAGTGGATACATGTGTACCTTTCATTTTCTGAAGGGGCTTCCTTTGCTGCATCTTCCCAGAGGGGGTGCTCTACCTCCAAATTGCTTATCAATTGAAGAATGCTTTGCAAATGCTGTATTTTCCTGCACCTATCTTGTAACTTTGAGGGTCTATAACTCATTTGAAAGTGCTGGTGCTTGAAAAGGAGTGCTCTGTTCATGGGGACTACCTAATACCACAGAGGTAGATGAGCTTCAGATGAGATGAAAGGAGACAGACAAGCCAGAGAGAAGCTTTCCTCACATTATCTCTGAATATTGATAATCTGGGTTATTACTGCATCACAGGACTCTTCTCATGGATAAATTGTAAGGTTTATACGTGAAAATACAGCACCTGCTATCAGAATAAGCGGGACTTTTCACAAGGGCTTGGAGTGATAGGACAAGGAGAAATGGTTTTAAGTGATAGAGGGCAGGTTTAGATTAAATATTTGGAAGGAATTCTTCCCTGTGAGGGTGGTGAGGCCCTGACCCAGGTTGCCCAGAGAGGTTGTGGATTCCCCATCCCTGAAGGTGTCCACAGCCAGGTTGGACAGGGCTTGGAGCAACCTGTGATAGTGGAAGGTGTCTCTGCCTGAGGCAGGGGGTTGGAACAGGATGACTTTTTAAGGTCCCTTCCAACCCAATCCATTCTGGAATCCTATGATTTGTTTCTTTTCTGGATTCGGGCTGCTCTGTGTCCTAATCCCAGATGGAAACAAGGCTCCCTGGCTGCCATTCACACCTCACCCATGGAAAGTAGTCTTATCTCTCTGACTTCTCCCTTCCCAGCCTAGCTTGCTCAGCTTCTGAACTTAAGACCATTTGTGCTTAATTAAGAGGTTTTTTTCATCCTTCAGGGGCAGTTAGTGCTGTCCCTGCAGGTGCAGTTGTGTCCCTCTGTAACTCCATCCCATTGCAAGTGCTGGGGGCGGGAGGAGCTGCACTGCAGTGAGTTTGTGCTAAAACTTTTCAAGGATGTAGCTTAATTGGCTGACAGGTAGAGCTAGACAGCACTGAAGAGATGGAGAGGACTTTAGCATCAGAGGTAGAGTGGGATGTGTGCCAGGAAAAAAAGATCCATGTCAAAGGGAGCTGCCCCAGCTCTTCCTCTCGCTGCTCCAGAGGCGATTTTGTCTTGGAGGAAACTCTCACGTACACCGTGATTTCTGTGAGAGGCAGGGACCAGAAAGGTGGGCAGGATGAAAATCAATCAGGATTTGTCAAATGCACCGGAGAACTCATTTTTATGAGATAAGTGCCTTCAGAGGAAGCGTTGGTAGACACCTACCACATGTTCAGCCTACTTAGTGGCAAAGTATGCAACATTAATCACTGTCACTCCAAGGGGCCAGGTTCCAGCTGAACCACCTTCCTCCTTCAGCCATCCTCTTCCCCGCCCTCCCCTCCCAGCAAGAGGAGTTGCATCCACAGACCTGTGAACCTGCAAATCAGGCTGATGCTCTTGGCAGCTGCTGTACCAACCCATCACTTGGTGCTGAGCCGCCCGCTGTGCTCCAGCCAGTTATCTGCTGAATGGATGCCCATTTTATTCAAAATAATTAGCAGTGTGGGCCAAAACAGTGTTAGAGCTGCCTCCTGCCTCTTAGCAGATGAAGTTCATGTGCTGCTGTCCTGCTGCAGTGGGACCTTGCCCTTGGAAGCAGCATGAAAGGATTTAAGTGACTGGCTTGGCAAACACCTTTTTCTCAGAAAAATTGTCAGCAGGCAGTGGAGATGGTTTGACTGTCTGTGCTGACAGCTGAACTCAGGAACTCTGTGGAAAGAGTGGTTGGAAAGCAAGAGCAGACCATGGGAATCCAGAGCAGCACCGGAACAGAAGAGCCTTCAAGGACCCAAGTTATTTAAGTTATAGAAAAGGAAAAAGTGATGTGCTTCCAGGATGTTATCTCCATCCTCCCCCGCCTGGCTCCTGCACCTGTGGAGCATCATATGCTGCTGGGAGGTTTTGTGGTGTCTTACACACACCCATCCTGAAGATGAGTGAGGGGATTTCATCACAGCGGGGTGAGAGGACAGCCCTGTCCTAAGGGGGATTCACAGTGGACTTCTCTCTTCCCATCTGTCAACACATTGGCAGGCGGTTAATATTTTTTGTTATTGTTGCACTGCAGATCTTGTTCCCGCATTTTAATAGCCTGATTTAAGGGTCTCAGCTCTTATTTTCGAGGTGTGGCCTCGGGCAGTCACACTGGATAACACCTGATAGGTTAAATATTGCACCTGGGGAGCGAGGGAAACTGGTTTGCGGCAAGAGGTGTGAGGAGCCTGTGGATTGCACTGTTAAGAGTAGAAGGAGAGAAAGAAATGGCTAGGAAGGAATAAAAAGACCCTATTTTCAGGTTTTAAGCCAGTTACCATCTTTAGGGATTAGCTCCAGCTCAGGAGCAAATTGCCCTAAGGCCTCCTGTCACAGGGCTCTGCTCTGCACCACTGCAGCTGTCCTGGGGCCACGGGATTAGGGAGATGAGGCTCCACTGGATCTGTTCCTTGCAGCAATGGTGACACCCATTGCATGAGGAGACGATCAGGATGACACCCCTTGATTTAATAGAACAGCAAAGAGAGACCACAAGGACCATAAACCCACTTCCACTCCCGCCGTCTCCAGAAAAGTTGAGTCAAGAGGTGCAGCCTCCTGCTCTTGCTGATCCAGGCTCAATTTGCCAGGTAGGGCTTGCTGTGGTTTATTTTTTGCTTCCCCCCTCACCCTCCATGCATCTGCCCTGCCTCTCAAAGGCTTTCTGCTAGAAGGCTGGAATAGCAGCAGCCCCATGCTCGCAGCCCTTCCCCATATTCCCTTCTCTCCAGGTGACTGAGGATGCTGCCACAATTTTGGGAATACCTTTTTTCCCCCATTTAACATCACAATTGACTTCCTTGTATGTGTGACACCAGCCACGAGTCCTGCACCCAACACAAGGGGAAGCTGCCAGAGCTGGAGGTTTACAAGGGCCTTGAGACTCTATTACAGGTGGCCACACAGGTTGCATTTTGGAAAATTCAACCAGACACAGAAGGTGCAAGGGATCTCTGGATCTTTTCTAGAGGAGAGATTCAACTTCCAAGCCATGCTGCTCCCTTCCCTGTGGCACAGACTACTGGTGGAACACACCACAAAGCTGTGAAAATTCATGTGAGATCCTTCTGCATCGGGCAAAGGAAAATAACAGAGCTAAAGAGAAGCAAGACTGAGCAAACACCATCCCCACCTCCCCCTTTCAGGGTTGTTTTATAAGGGCATCTGCAGAATCACAAGAATCTGGGCTTTTTGGGTTATAAAGGGCCTGTGGTCCCATGGCAGGGATGGCACCAAATCCAGCTCTCCAGAAGCTGCCCAGCAGGAAGGTAACTCCTGTGTGTTTTGGGGTCAGTTACCACGTGCTGTGGCAGTCTTGGGGACAAGACAGACTTAGAGCAGCACATGTCATCCCACAAGGGCTTTTATGAGCCATCCACTCATAGCTCAGGAGTGAGGGAAGTCTAAAATTAATTCAGCAGGTTGTAGCAGTGAGGGCAATCAAGGACCTAGAGCTCCATGTTGTGGAGCTGCTGTCAGCAGAAAAATAAAAGACCATGGCACGACTCCCTGCAAGTCTAGGGCACCAGAAAATAACATACCCAGCATATTCTGTGGTTATTGGACAAGGGGAGAAGGAAAGAGAAGGGAAATTAATAAAACTCAGGCTGCCAATGCCCCAGACTCTTCTTCTCTCATCCTAAAAAGTGGCAAGGATTCTGAAAATTAGGTGGAGTTGATCAGCCTTAAACATTTGAAAGTCAAGGTTTTCAACTTGGGTTTATCTGTCCCTCTCAATTCCTACATCAGAGAAAGCAAAAAGATTTTGAATGCCATATATACAAACATTTTTTTTTTGCCTTTTCGTTTTTGCTTTTGCTTAGCAGTGGATAAAAGTTTGATTCCTACATCAAACCCTCCAGAGCCCAGTCAGTCAACCCCCTGCCAAGGTTATCTCATGGCTTATAGACTGTGGGAGAAATGGATTGCTGCATGGCAGGAATCACACACACAAAAACCAACACTTATTTATGGGTTCAGGGAGTTCAAGGTATGACTTAAAGTCTGTGGTATCTTCTGGCTTTCTCTGGCTCCAAAAAGGCACAAGCCAGGATGAGCTGAAGTCTTGTTCTCACCCACAGGCACAGGAGCAGTCAGAGGGATGTTGTCACCATCTTCCAGCCTGGCTTACCTCCTGCTGTCAGAATTTGGTGACCCCCAAGCAGAGGTGCCAAAAGGGAGGGTGAGGATGCTCCCTAATCTGCTCCTGCACAATGTCCAACCAAAGAGTGAAATCTCAGCTGCTTCTCCTCACTCCTTCTGCTCAGAAGCCAGGGATTTATCCAGAACAAAGGAGAAGCAGAGAAAAAACCCGAAGACTTTGGATACAAGTATTTATTTACAGGTGCTAAATGATTTCTTGATTAATTCTGCAACCTGCTACTCACTCCTCTCCAGCCCTCGTCACTCGGCGTTTCATGGGGAAAGTGTTTTGGTTCAACAAAGAGAACTTTCAGGCTGAAATGTGCCTGGTGTGGGCAGCAGGGCAGTAATTGGCTCGAAAAACAAAACAGTGAGGAAGAATGTGAAACTAATCTGAAACCCTTTAAGCCAGATAAGGGCTTTGGTTTGCCATCAGCGCATGTCTAAACTTTTCCAGACCTAATAAAGAAGCATTATTGCTGTAGCAGACGTTAAATGTGAGTGGTACTTCAAGGGGAGGGGGGCAAAGAAATAACATGTATATAAATATAAATACAGATACCACAAAAGGCTCTCAAATTGCGGGCTTTCACGTCCCTCTGTTTTACAGTGGGATAACATCAAAATTAACAGGACAATATGAAGGGAGCCAACAAGAAACATGGAGAGAGACTATTTACAAGGGCCTGGAGTGACAGGACAAGGGGGAATGGCTTCACTCTGACGGAGGGAAGGGTTAAGATGGGATGTTAGGAAAGAATTCTTTCCTAGGAGGGTGCTGAGGCCCTGGCCCAGGTTGCCCAGAGAAGCTGTGGCTGCCCTGGACCCCTGGCAGTGTCCAAGGCCAGGTTGGATGGGGCTTGGAGCAACCTGGGATAGTGGAAGGTGTCCCTGCAGGGGGGTGGAACTAAGTGATTTTTAAGGTCTCTTCCCACCCAGTCATTCCATGATTCTCGGAACATGTGTTTACAGGAAAGAATGGCTATCCCAGCCTTTCCCCAGCAGCCCAAACAGGATTTGAACACAGACTGTCTTCCCAAGTCCTCAGTGTTGCCCTTTGCCCCAAGGAGCACACACAGAAATATGTGGCAGATCCAAGGTTTTGGAGATATTAATAACACAAACAGTGTAAACCATTAGATCAGGCTCCTGCCTGCCAGGGAAAAGCCTGGCTATGGAAGGCCATTGACATCCTGAAATCCTGGGGGTTCCAAGGAGCGCTTTTTAGGTTATTCGTGATTTACTGCATGATATGGGATTCCCCTTTCCAGCCTGGGACCAGCCTTACTCAGAAAGAGTCCTGTGCAATTTATTACCTCTTCCCATCTAAATACAGCAGTACAAAGCAGATAATCAGATCTGTGACAATTTAATTATCACCCTCCTAAGGCAGCTGCCCCATCCTGACCCCGCTGGGGAGCACATGGTGTGCTAAACCCCAGGATTTGGCCAAGATGTGCTGGTAATTCAGCAACAAAACATCTCCACAAGGCCTCCAGGGACAGCATCCTCTTTCTGTCCGTTGCCTTTTTAATGGGACAAAAAGGATTGAACCTCACACCAGGAATTGAAATAAATGCAAAAAGAGCCTTAAAATCTTTGCAGCACCCCGACACTGGTCCCTGCCTAGGGAAACACATCGAGGGTGAGCCCCTCCATCAGGCCTGAGGAATGCCCTTTTTTTTATTGCATCAGGGATGCCAGAGCAGTTCAAGGCACAACAACTCGCAGGTAGCAGGAATGATGTGTTTTCTAGAAAGAAGGGGGTAGGAGGACTCCTCTGGCAACATAAGTCACTTCAGATGGTGCTGCTTACAGGCCTCTTCCTTTAAATTGATTAATAATGACACATTCAAATGGACAACATAAATTAATTTCTGAATTGCACCATTAGTAAGTAATTAATTTCTTTGCTCTGTGAAACCAAGATATCACTGTTATCTAAATCTATAAAGAGAAGAAATGCTGAACGAGGACTCCATTAATGTAAAAATTGATTTTTCCATTTACCCTCCTCTCAGGGTTTTTTTTTTTTATCTCCCCCTCCCTCCAGTGCATTTATTTTTCAAGTGGCTGGGGGTGGGGAGAGTAACCTAATTTATACTTCCAGTGGTAATCAAAACATCATGCATGCTCATTTCAACCAAATGATGTCATTATGAAGGCTGTTAAAGCTAGGGTTGCCTTGGAAACCCGAAATACTGATAGTTGAGGTCGGACATCTGAGTTCTCAGTAGGCACAGTAATGAGGGAATGGTGTGGCCCTGCCAGACCTGGCCTGACTGGTCATGCTGGGAAGATCACCCTAAGTTGCTCAGATAGTCTCTTTAGACCTTACCAGGCTGCCATTTTTCCTGTTCCTCCCACCACCTGCCATAATCCATTAGTTCTGTGGAGCCAGGAGCAGAGAACCCTCTCAGCCTGACGACGAGCAGAAAGGACAAGTAGGGTAGGACCTGCTGGCCCCAGCAGGAAGGACATTCCAGCTAAGGGCTGCATGCTGCTGGCCACCAGCTGCCTCATTTCTGCTTTGCCACCTCAAAAGACATACCTGGTGCCTCTGCCAGCCTCTTGGTGCAGCCCAGGATGGAGATTTACTGGGGACTCAGGTGGTCTCTGATGATCCAGCTGTAGCCAAGGTGTTAAATCTTCCTTTCCGTACCGAGGGACTCGGTGAATGGTCTAGGACACGTCCAGCCTTGGGGTGACAGATCACATGTTCAGCATCTGGAGGGGAACGTGCAATAGGAGAGGGGAGATTTATTTTGGGTGCCCTGGGTTTTCTTGCAAAGGCCAGCAACCTCACAGACAAGCCAAAACAAGACACCTCTGTCACCTCTTATAGACCTGGATCCTTCAAAGGGAGGATTCTTTGAGTAAGAGTCATTTTAAAAACAATTCCAGAAATGGAACTGACTTTCTATCTACTACTTAGAGAAAAAAAAGCCTTAAATTTTTCCTCACAGTGAATATTTTCTTGGCCATTTTTCTGAGATGGCTTGAGGCAGCTGTGCCTGGTGTCGTGGGGTGGATGGCAAGAAACAGCTGACACCAGTTAGGCAGCAGGTTTTGGGCAGCCCAGGACTTTGGTCCACCAACAGAAAAGGATGCAGAGTGATGTCATGCATTTGGGACAACTCCCTGGGTCTCCTCAGGGAGTTCTGCTCTTCCCAGCTCAAGGTTACTGGGAGAGGAAGCTGAGGACTGACTGGAGATGCATTAGTGCTGCTGATGCAAAGAGCCACTTGGGTCCCTCAGCTGTGCCAAGCCACGATTTGACAGCTCCTTTCAGCTCTTTTTTACCTACACTGTCCCAGGAAGAACTCAATGTCATCTCTGATCACATCACACTGAGCTGAAAGCCAAGTTTAAGGTATAGCTTTGAGAGCCAAGTGTAAGACACAGCCTGAACCACATCTCCAAACACAGGCACTGTATCCACACTCCAAAACAGAGAACAGAGCGAGTTGAATTATTTACAGCAAGTATTTTGGCTGCTTCTTTTTTTTCTTCCCCCTTCTCCTCTTGTTAAAGAGCACGAAACAAAACACACATACAAACAAGTCAATAGGATGAAACATTTACTGTGTGTTAAATGAACTCATTTCAGCTCCTCGATTAATATCCGGATGTCCCCAGTCACTGCCAGCGCTTTTTTCCCTTTGGTGAGTGTGTAGTGACATTAATACCACCACGTGATCCTTCTCCTCCCTTACAGAATCACCTTCCCTTTCCATGCAGGAGTTTCTCTTAAGCTTCATCAGTTGAAATTGTTGGAATGCGCCGAGAAAAAAAATAATAAAAAGAGCATTTCGTAACATTGGCAGGAGCATTTCAGGCATGAGCACTTTGAATATTTATTTGCCCTTTGTATGAGCAATCTCAGCAAGAAAAAGTCAGTGTGAATAAAAGGAATTGCAAATGGCAGCGGAGGAGCTTCGGAGTTCTCATTCACAAGAATATTTGCACAGGCTCCTGGGAGAATTAGCAGGCAAGGCAATACAAAATCTCTTGGAGCATCAACACTTTGGATACTCTGTAATCCCACTTGTCTGATGAAAAACATCTCTTCCTGAGAGCTGATTTGTTGGGGGTTTTTTGGTTTTTTTTGTTTTTTTCCTGGCTTGGAAAGGCTGGAGAAGGATTGGAAAATCTGGGAGAATTATTTTTGCCCCGTTTCTGTGTCATAGTGCCTTGTATTCCCTCTGCCTCTCCTCTCCCATCCACTATCACTCCCTTGAGCTGAAATGGGATGAATAAGCTAAACTTCCTTCGGAAGTCCAAAACAAAGGGGGAAAAAGAGATGGACAAGCAGCCAACACTGTTGGAGCCATGGAAAAGCAGGGAACTCACAAGGAGAAGCCTGTCAAGGAGAAATTTAAGGCAGAACTTTATACCACAGCTCTGGATTAGACAAAATTCCACCTGCGATCCAAATGAGAACAAATCATTAAGGAACAGAGCCAAAACATCCTTCTGCTTGGAAAAGACAAATCAGGATAGCAGCATCCACTGAGTTTTAGGGTCAGCAATAAAAGAATGGGGGCTATTTACTCATAATTAGCCTTTATGGGCAAAAAAAATCCTGCAGAATTTCATTCTTGCCACAGGATTTTATAGGGTGGTTCAGAAACTTATCAGAAGGATATTTTCTTGCCCAGGTTTTCAGAGCATTTCTCTAGAACCCTGTTGGTTTCAGCCCTGTTAAATTCAATAACTTCCTTAAGGGAGTGCTTTAAGTGTCAGGCTTGATTCAGTTATATAAAGGGATAAGGGAATAATCATTAGACAGTGCACAGGGATGGGAGAAATGGTTTTGTGTGGCACCAGTCTTATTTAAGAACAGTCTGAATTTATAGATGAGGCTGATGAGAAAGTTGGAAGCAACTAATACAAGCGTAAAAGACAAAAGCCAGGCAATGCTTTCAGAGAGGGCTGGGACCAACTGGGAGACCACAGATGGTTCCAGAGGAGTATTTTAAGTGGTTTTAGATGTTTGCCTTGGTTTCATCAAGATGATGTCCTATGTACTCTTCCTGCCATTCATAATGTAAGCTATGGGCACTAGAGTTTATGTAAGAGGCTGTGCTGCTTGCTTTGCAATTAACACATCCTGCAATTAACAATCCAAACCACCGAAGTCTTTAATATCTCTTCTTACTTCTAATACAGAATATTTTACTTCTAAGATACTGCTGTCATTGTGCCTTAATTTATTCTGACAGTGTGAGCCACGACTAATCCTCCTTCTGAGTGCTGAGCACAGGCATAGACCAAAAACCCAAATCAGCACCTCTCCTTCCAACTACTCACCTGACACCCTCTCCAGAAAAGGGGAAGTGGATGAATGTGGCCTTCAGGAGACAGGGAATGCAAAGAAGGGTGAATGTATCACTCCACATCCTGCTCTGAGCGGGAGGTACCTGCAATTTGAAGAGGAGAAAAGGTGTAAGGTTGGTTTTTCAATGTCTTGCAGGAGAGGAGAGGCAGTTCCCAACAATCGGGTTTCTAGGGGCACATGTGAACTTAATGATGCTCTGACAGACCTTACACCTCAAATATCAAAAAAACCCCAAGCAATCAGACAGGTCCAGCTCCATTTTCTTCACTGGCAGAACAGAATAACACAGATTTTTCAGTCAGTGATTAAAGAGACTGAAGCTTTCTGCTGCTAATGGAGGGTATTTATCAGCACTTCCCAAAAGATCTGCTTCATAAACCAGTTATCCAGAGGTCCCTCACCCACACCCGAGACCTTTCAGGAGGAGGCACCTCATGACTCCTCACCCTCTGAGCCTGATCCGTCCCCCTCAGTGGGACCCTTTGGGCCACCACCGTGTGGTGCTTTCCCAAGTTTGTATCCAACAGTGCTCAAGACATCCCTGAGCAACACCTGGTCCTGCTTTTGTACAAGGGGGGACAACTCCAAAGGCTCTTCCCAACCACACAAATGCCTCATTTATCTCCAGAGTTACACAGCTCTTCTCAGCCCTGCGCTGGGTGAACATTTCCTGGTCCATCATTCCACACCCTTTTTACGGCTTCTGTGGGTTCATCCCTGGCCAAGAGCGTGAGACGCTCCATTTGTTTTGGCAAGAACGTCCCTGAGATTTACACCTGTAATTACACAGGTAACCTTTCCAACAGGGAATTTTAAAATGATCAACGCTAAAGCAACCTACACATTAAATGTGATTAATAAGACGCTGGATGACTGCGAGTCTGCACCTCCCTGCTTGTTAAGCGCATCAGCTGGAGCGTCCCTGACTGATCCCACCACTGTGAGACACCCAAAAGTGGGCATTCCCAATGGATATAGCCTCTCTTCCCAGGCAGTGTCCATGGGAGGGAGGGTTAGGGTATGAACAGGCACAGAGGGTGACATCCATCCCCTGAAGTTTCATGGAGGGTGGAGACTTCTTCCTGGGTCTAATGTCTTCTCCTGCCCCTCCTGCTCTCTGTCCTTTTGTCCCTTCCTGGTGGGAGCTGTATGGGTATGGCACAGCCAGAGGGATGCTGAAGAGGTGACAGCAGGATCTCAAGTGACAGGAGACAGATGAGCATGAGCCTGGCTGGGGGGCAGGTTAAATGAGGTGCCTGCTCCCTCAGCGCCAGGTTCTCTCTCCAGAATTGCCTTGCCATCCCCAGGGACACCTAATGGAACTCTCCTCTTCGCTCCCTGAGCAGGCACCAGCTTCACCTGCTATCAAAGCACCCATTGTCTGTATAATCGAGGAAAATAGCATCTGTCAGGATATCCATCATGCCCCGCAGGACCCCCTCCCTCCACCAGAAAGGGTTGCAGGACCATAGGAGGGAGCTTTGCCAAGGAATCCAAGCTTCACGGTGTGCTTGGCAGGTTGCACAGCACTATCCACACTCCTGCACGGGGTGGAGGTTTTAAAAGCTGGCATTTTGCTGCTGGGTTGCCCAAAGACAGTAAAAACCAGTCATAGTCAAGCCTGCATTGACCTTCAGTCCATGGCTACAGCACACCAGAATTACAGGAGAGATGCTGATCCTGCTTTCCTATTCTCTGGACAAAGTTATTGCATATAAATTGTGTATTGATTAGAGGCAGAAAACGTAAAGAAACCTCTCTGGGAAAACTGGAGGGTGGAAAGAAATTCAGGGGCTGACAAAAGAGCTGCTTTAATTAGGAAGGGAAGCAAAGTGGTGGGAAGAAAAAATAAACACAACCTCCCCTCTAGAGCCTCCCGCTCTGGATCTGAAAATCTGATCAGGAATCGTCTCTTAAAGAAAAGAAACTGGATTTTGGAGCTGGTTTGTCTGGGAAATGGAAACAGGAAAAAGAGCTGTCTTCCTCCCTTCACCCAGCACTGATGAGGATGGAGAAAAGAGCAGCTACACTTTCTGCTGCTCCTGGATTTTGCATGTGGAACAGGGAAAGCCAAGATCACCTAACGAGTGTGTAACAACCATGCTCATTTCTGCCTTCTAGCTCAAAGTGCTCCAGGGTAATTACACAGTTTGGACTTATTAGCTGTAATTATTAGGTTCTATAATTTGTAGAACGTGTTATTAGAGTGTGGGCAACCTCAAGTGGTCTAAATACACTCAGATAAGTTTCTTGTTTGTCTTCTAACTTTTCCTGCCTCAACAGTAGATGAGGTGCTGCTTTTCCTGCTGGGAAACCTCACCACCCCTCAGGACCCCTGCAGCCACCACGGGCTGTGGTTCCTGACCTGGGACAGATGGGACACGCATGGGAACATGCACAGCCCCGGCTTGCAGCTGATTAAAGGCTACAGGAGCCTTTTAAAAATTCGGCTCTCGCTCATACGGCCAAAATAGCATGTGGTGTTCACAGCAGAGTCCCAGCACTCCTTTGGATAAGCACCATTACGCCCGGAGCGGCTGGATCAGCTACAGGATTTCAGCTCCTGCCTCCTGCCCCTTTGCTACTGGGCACTGCCAGGACTCTGCCTTCAGCAGGATGGTTTCCAAAGCACACAGCTACCAGTGAGCGGGAAATACAGGGTTTAATGTCAGTTTGGGTCTGCGTGAAACCCTTGCCAGTTCATCGCAGATGGGACCAGAGCCAGAGCAGGTCCCTGAGAACACAGTGCACAGAAATCAACTGGTTTAGGACTCTCCCACCTACCAGACAGGCTTCTCCCTGCCTCGGATTCTGTGTGGCTCGCTCCTCCTTTCTCCTGGACTAATCTCCTTGCTGTGTTTCTCTTCAGCCTCCCCTGATTTCTGGGGCACGAACTGGCCCCACACCTCCAGGTGCTTGCTCTGGTCCATCCCTGCAGCAGTTTCCTCACAGCCCAGATCCTACTTTTGCCCCCCAAATTCAACACAGCCTCCCTATTAACACCCATCTCCCTTTCCAGATGAGAGAGAGCTGGCAGCTTGGCCAGAACTGGAAAGGCAGAGTCTGTGGGAAAGCCTGGGATTCCCACACCTCAGACAATTAGCTTCTCCCTACAGCATTTCCCAGGGCAGCTTAGCTTTGCCAGTGCAGCCTTTTTTTTTTTTTTTTTCCAAAATCCCTTTAATTTCACACCAGTCCACGAAACGGAAAAGGCAGTTGGCCCATCCATCCCTGCACAGCCACACACAGCCCTGGATCATCGGGGCTCCTGGTGGCACCATCCCCCTGTTCAGTAAAGAGGGACAACAGGCTTCCACCCTGGTTTCCACCCAAGGCTGGAGACAACACACAGTGGATGCAGAGAGGTGAGAGATCCCTCCAAAGGGATGGAAGAGGAGAGGAGGCAAGCCAGCTCACTCCAGTCTCATCACCCAGAGGCCTCTCAGATCCCGGCTTTCCTAAAACCCAGGGGGCTGTAGCAAAGTTGCCCAAGGATAGACGGCTCCACATCGTTTGCCTCAGGTGTGATGCCTCCAAGGGCAGGTGCCACCAATGACCACAAATCAGATGGTGCTGCAGAGCCCAGCTTGACCTGAATAAACTGCAGTGGCTGTGCCCAAGTTCTGTCTGACCCACCTTTGAGGGGTTTTCCTTTTTCCACAACATATGTCTTTAGGAAAGTTTTGCCATCCGTCCTTATGTGATATAAAGCCAGGTCTCTGCTTCCTTTTGGTCTCTGCTTATTGTTTTGGCTAAAAAAAAAATAAATCTACTTGCAAGTGGGGAAAAAAAAAATCAAAAGCAAAAAAGCTTGTGAGATACCCTGGACTCCAATGTACCCTTCTTTCCATTCAGAGTCAAGGAGGCATCGAGTATTAGGATACCTTACTATCCCACTTGGATCAGCAGTGAGGCTGGGCCACAGCAGCAGTATCCTCATCCCTAATCTGCTTATGGAAGTGTCCTAAAAAGCCAGGCAGGCTGAGGAGGACATCAGGCTCCCCACAGGAGTAGGGACTACCTGGGATAATCGACCTCTTCCAGAGGCTGCAAGTTCCAGCCTGACTAACAGAGCTAGTGCATCTCTCCAGGACAACAAAATGCAACACAGCACCACATGAACAAGAATTTTCATGGCAATTTTTACTCTAATTCATGCGTGACTTCCTTTTCTGAGCCTCTAGTACCCCCTGAAAGAAGTACTCACCTGTGGGAGCCTGGTGGCCACCTTGCCCAGGGCTGAACGGGAGAGCTGTGGTAGACTAAAACCATAACGTTGTCCTTGGAACCACCTAGTGAGAGAAAAAAGATAATAATGTGTGACTATAATTTCCTTTTTGCTTCCTTGGAAACCAGCATCCCATCCATGATGCAAACATTGGGCTCCCCAAACAGACAAACTCTGGTTTGTCTTCCCTCCGGGGAAGCCTCTGAGGAGCCTCCACTGAAGTCAGTAGAGCTCATTGGGGTTGACACAGCCAAAAGAGGGAGGCATGTGGACCACAGCCTCCAAAAGCAGTGCCAGAGGTGCCTGTTATGGTAGCTCCAGACTTTCTGGCCGCCAGCCAGCAGGTGAGATGGCCAGATAACCCAAAAGCATCGCTTATCTTTTTGCGTGCTTAACATTTGCCTCCTCATTTCTCTTGTAGCGAAAAGCACCGTCCGACACTTCGAGATGAGAGCAGATATAATGCCAATCATTAGAGTAGCAATTACTTATCTCACAGGAGCTCTGAGAGGCTTAATCAGTTGATATTTGTAAACCACGACGAGCTGTGGAGATGAAGGATGCAAAGCATCTGAGACAGCTCACAGCAAAGCCCAGAGCAGCTCTGCCTTGCCGGCTGAGCTCCCCTCAGAGCCCCGGCTGCTCCTCGCTGGTGGCACTGCACATGGTGGTGCTCAGAGACACCTAAGGGAGCATTTCCTGCTGTGTGCCAGCCCTGTGGAACCCAGCGGGAATGTGACACTAATGACATCCTTCAGAAATGTAATTAGCCTTCCTTCATGGCGAGGTACATTAGGGAGAACTCCGAGGCTCAGAGAAGTGGGCTCCAGTGGGTGAGAACCGAGGCTTGTGCTCTTGAAAGCTGCATTAGGGAAGGGGAAAAAAATAGAAAAGAAAATGTTCTAATATTACTTAATTACCCCAAGACATCCTGAGATGTAATTGAGCTTGGAGGGCTAAATGAGGGCTGCGCGTGTGAGACCGGCAGAAGTTGATGCATTTATAATGAGACCACTTTGCAAGGCAAACTAGGTCCCCATGGAGGGCAAAGAGGAAGGACAACAAGGGGGCTGGGGAAGTATCAAGGTGCCTGAAGATCTGCTGACCTCCAGGCCCTTCCCCTTTGCTCGAGGTGCAGGCCAGGCTGGATGGAGGCAGGATGAGTGTGGATGTGGGTACAGCAAACCACACGCCATGGAATTAGCTTGCTCATGGTCTGGATGCTAAAACCCCATAAAAACCCCTTAGTACCCAATAAAATGGTCAAGAGCTGCTATATCTGACTGACAGTGAGACATCCCTCCATCCAGATCCAAACCCGAGTCATTTCAGCATCTCATCAGCCTCCTCGGGAAGCCTCTGGGTAGGGAGTGGGATGAGACAAGAGAACAAGTTGTCCTCAGGGCAGGGCTGTCTCTGAGATGAGAGGGGAAACCTTCCCCAGAGTGGCCAGTGTTCACCCCCATCGCTCCCTTTAACTTTCATGGAAACCAGGCGGCTAAATCCCAGTACTGGAAAACATCCCTTTTATCCACAACACCAGAGGCCCAATGAATGCTCACAAGCCCATTCCGCCCCTGATTTACATACTGTACAGAAGGAGACATTAAAATCCAAACGGTTTATGGTAATTAACACTCATTTAAATATTATACTGGTAACTATCACTTCCAATTCTTCTCAGCCTTGAAGGGGCTCTGTGTGCACGCACATATGTGCTGGGAGATTTTAAAGGGATACTACATCTTCTCTTCTGATTGCTGCTTTCCCAGAAAAAAAAAAAAAAGGATGTCTAATGTTCATTAATTGTCTCACTTTGAGAAATTGCTGTGAAAAGTCACCGCAGGAGAGTGGAATTTTTTTACTATTATTATTTATTTTTTTTTTGAAAGAAAGTAATAATGGGAAGCCCTGCCTGTGGCGGGGATGTATTGGCTGAGTATGGCCCTGATGAGGCTGTTTAAGCACCGTGATGGGTAACATAGAGCTATTAACACCAAGCTCCCTGTCACCAGAGGAATGAAGGCTATGGAGATCCAACAGCCTTTAGGTAGGAACAAAATGCATTATTTATCACCAGTTAATCTTCTTTTTTTTTCCCTGCTTTTTCTCCTAAGCAGTAGGACTGGGGTGGGAGGCAGCACTGCCTAACTGGAGACCAAGGGGACCTATCAAGCACCTTTGCACTGACTTGCCCCTTTGTGATATCAAATATCAACAGGAAAGAAATAGGTTGTGGATAAATCGATAGGTTGTGGTACAAAATAAAGGTCTGAGAGGCTACAGGTGTCTCCCAGCCCTGTTTTCAAGGCTCAGAGCTGCTCCAGCAAGGCCAGGCAGGCATCACCCTGCACTGCAGTCAGAGCTGGACCACAGCATCCCCAGAGAATGAGGAAGAAGAGGAGATGCCCTTTGCTGCATCCTTCAGCACTGAGGGCTCTGTCTCTTCCCATCTCCTACAGAGGTTCCTCCTGGGAAGACAAAGGATGC
The DNA here is from genome assembly GCF_003945595.2 of Pipra filicauda. Lineage (NCBI taxonomy): Eukaryota > Metazoa > Chordata > Aves > Passeriformes > Pipridae > Pipra > Pipra filicauda. The sequence continues at coordinate 762,106 of NW_024104361.1, forward strand.
AGAAAGTTGTCCCTCAAGGGATACCAAACAATATCCACTCCAGCATCTACTGTGTGTCCAGGATACCCAGCCCCCCTGAACCACAGAAATGACAGCTCTCTCAGGGAATAATTCCTGCACAGCATGGGGGAAAGGGCCAGTGGGGTTACTCTTTCCCTCTGAGCCCTGGGAGCATGGACAGGGAATGTGAGACCTGCACAGCACACTGTGGGATCCAAGTGTCAGGACAGCTGCTCCCCCAGTCAATCTCACAGCACAAGCCAAATAATCAGCAAACCAGCAAGGGCAAGGGATCCATGTTCACATCCCATTTGAAAAAGCTATCCAGGATAACTGACAGCCTCACGCTCCAAAACATTGTTCCTTTCCCACCCATCCATGGGAAAACATGGGAATTGGTGGTAGAGCCCAGGAGTTGTTGCAATGCCCCTATTATACTAATGATGTTTTCTGCCCAAACCATCCCAGGTGTGGCTCCTCACTGCAAAATAGGAGAATCACCCCAATTCCTTCAGGCTTGGACCTGTCCCTTGAGCCACAAATCCCGTGGGAAATACCCAGGATTTTCTTGCAGGGGACCACCAGGTGATGCTGAGAGACATCAGCAAGAGCCTGTGCCCATTCCAATCGCTTGACAAGGTCTTGCAAGATCCATGTTTGCATTAAAAAGAAATTAAAAGGTTTTCCACTCCACTAGCTTGCCCAAAGCCTGCATACTAAACAGTAAATGCTACCTGTGAGGTTGAATAAAACCCTCATAAAAAAAAAAAAAAAAAAGCCATCAGTCAGTGAATACATCATGAACAATGACATTGGGGAGGCATTGTTCTTCTCCTGCCTGATGGACCATGCTGGAACACCTGTTTCTTATCGTGAAACTGTTAATAACTGTCACCACCAAAATCAGTGCTGAAAATGTGTCATTAAGCTACTCCAACCACCACCTAACTATGAGGGGCGGAAAAAAAAGCAGCAAGGAGGAATAGAGGCAAAACTAGACCTTGGATAAATGTCAAAAGTATAGTTGTCCACGTGTCCACTGAAAAACCACTTGCCAGTGGGGAGGGAGAAAAGAAAACCCACCAAACAAATCCGTATCATTAGGTGGCTCCTGCCTCACCAGCATCTTCTAGCTGACATGAAAGACACAGCTGGATAACCATAGGCAATTTTAGCTGATTAACTACAGACATTGACCCTTTCAATTAATTCACTGGGGATTTATTTCGTTTTAATCATCTCCTTAAGCTACAGCCTCCCCACAGAGTCAACAGAAAACCAGTGTCTGGTCCTTTCTCCACCAGCTGTTAAAGGGGTAAGAGGGATGGTTACCCAGGGGTGTTTAAGGTAATCCTGACTCAGGTAGGAATGGACTTAGGAGATGGACATTTGCAGAACACAACTCTTCAGGGACTGCAGGTCTTTCTTTTCCCAAAGAGACCTAGAGCAATGCAAAACTTAAATCTCCTACTTTCTTTCAGGCATGGAAATGGACCCGAGTTTTGCAGTGGAAGAAAAAAATCTCTCACTGTCATTTGTTGTGCTGCTCCCTGGCTGTATTAGCCTGGTCTCCCCTGACCACTGAAAGCTTTAGATCACTTTGCTATAGCAAAACAATGGTCATTTCTCCCTAAAATTACAGCCAGTCTCAGGTGTTCCTCTTTTATAGAATCAAGGGATCACCAAGGCTGGAAAGGACCTCTAAAATCATCGAGTTCAACCATCAACCCAGTACCACCAAGGTGTTCACCACTAAAATTCTCAGGTGCCATGTCCACTCGTTTTCTGAACACTTCCAGGGATGGTAACTCCACCACTTCCCTGTTCCAGTGCCTGACCACCCCTTCCATGAAGAACTTCTACCTAATATCAAATCTAAACCTCCCCTTCAAGGCCCTGGTTTGGTCTTGCTTTGGGCTGTTTCTGCTCAGTGGAACCCAGCTGCCACCCAATTTAACCCAGATTAAGCACATCCTTAGAGATTTCGATGTCTTCTGCACTGGCAAACTAGGCTTCTTGTTCGTGGTGGTCTACTGCCCTAATTAGCTGCCTGCTGTCAAGAACTGATGCTCTTGTGGCACTGATGGAGTTCTCCACTTTGTATAAAAAAAAGCATCAGTTAGAGGCAGCAACTTCATCTCCTAAATTCGTGTGAAACCCTCAGTTTTCAGGTGGGCAGCATGGGAGCTGACACTGGCCCCATTCACAAGGAGTCACGAGGAATGGTTTGAGCAGAGTCCTATCCAAAAAAAAAAAAAAGTACATTTCACACTGATATTTTCTGTCAAAATGAAAAATTAGGTGGAAAATTCTGACTAGAGCAGCTCTTTACCCTCAGCCTGGGAATCTGTACAGTGACAGCCTGAAAGCTTCACCCTCCTCGTGCCACACAGAGAGTCTGGGTCAAGACTATTTATATTTTCTTGAAATGTCCAAGCTTATTTTCTCCCACTTCCCCTTGATCCACAGCTCTATCGCCTGGAAGAATTTAAAAAAGGATCCTCACTTCTCCAGAGGGGCAAGTACATTCAACAAAAAGATGCACCTGAGATGACCTTGAAACAAACCCAAATTAATCTCTCCAGTGCGAGCTGCTGTGGAGGTAAATCCGTGGCTGGGGCTTTGGAAAGCGGGATACGGGAGGATGGCAGCCTTTATCTTCCTCTCCCTGACAGCCTGAGAAAGGATGGTTCAAAGGAGCAAAACAAAACACTCACCTGCATGACAGAATAGTTAACTTAATCCCCCCGAGGCAAACCCCGTTAGCATGTAAAACTAGGAGTGATAATTGTAACCAGTTTTCAACCTTTACTGTAGTGGAAATAATCACTGCAGTGGCGCTGCCTCACTGCCCAGAGACTCCTTTCTCCACAGATTATTTTAAACTAACCTAACAAGGGGGAGCAGGAGGAGAGGAGGATGTAAGATTAAAGATGAGGGAATATTTAAGGCTGGGGTGGGAGGGCAGCTACAGGTTGGTCTGAGTGGCAGCCTCTGCTTGAGAAACCAAGGCAAAAAACTAAGAAAACGGGTAAAACAAGCTGGATTTCACGCAGATGGATTCAGTCAGGCGAGCCTGGTAAATATATTTTTCTGGGAGATAACAGCTTTTTTTTTTTTATTTTTATTTTTTTTTTGTCAGACAAAAGCCAATCTTTGTCTTTTGTGAGAGAGCTTGACCATCTGGACTTCAGAAACGCATTTGATATTGTGCCACATGGGCAAATGATTAGTTAAACTGTAGGAGGGGAACATTACGATAAGAATTATGAATCAAAGAAATGCTTTGCCTAGAAAAATAAAAAGATTATAATAGATAATACCAAAAAAGGAGGCAGTTTGGAGGGATTTTGCTGAGCAGGCTGTTCGGTCACCACTCACATTCAACGCTTCCTTAACAACAGGGGACCAACACTCATCAAACTCACTCCTTCCGAGGCAAAACAACACAAAACAAAGAGTTTTGGCATCGTTTGGAAGGAAATTATGACCCTGGGAACCAGACTGATGGATGTGAAATGACATTCAACGCTGCAAAATCCAAGGCCAGGTTTAAAAGATCAGTGGCAAGGGTGGAAAATCAGTGGAGATGACAAATGAGAAGAACCACCTGTGTGGCTTAGCTTGTCCTAGAACAGATATGGGGGCCCTGACACAGTGGGATTGTAAAGAGGCATCTACAACTCGAAGTATGCCCATGAGAGAGAGAAAAACCTGTTACCTGCTGGTGAAGAACACCTCCAAGGGATCATATCCTGAGGCACAGTCACTTCATGGGCACCTCATCGCCCACTTCACCAGGAGCAGGTGAGTCCCCCACCAGCTGCAAGAGACACTTCCCATCCCATGGCAGGGCTTCTCCCAGAGCCCAGAAATGTCATTTAAGGCCTTCTAGGCTTTGTGTTTTACAGATGCTCAGAAATAACCCCCCTGGGCTTAAATCAAATGGATTGATTGGAGATTGTCCAGGGAGTGCTGGTCCTTGTGGCAGCCGAGCCAGCCAAGCTTAGTCTGGAGTTAAGTACCACTCACTCACTCTGAGAAGACTTCAGAAGAATACAGGTATCAACAGCTACCTCAGAAAAGCAAAACACTGAGGAACATATAGAATATAAGATGGTCCTATGCTCTGCCAGCACAGGAGGTCACACAGCATCTCCAAATCCACGTCTTTGTCATCCCTCTCCAATGCAACAACTGTCGCTGCTGGAACCCAAACCCACAGTTTCTCCTTCCTCAGGCAGCCCTACAAGGTCTTTGGAAAGCAGTAAGGGATGATGTAAAGGGATTTCAACAGAAATTAAACTGAATCGCCTCTGGTGAATATTCACGACAAGATACTGCAGGCAAACATTATTAAGCCTCCTTAGGTAACGTAATTAGAAGTTCAGCCCCTTTTATCCAAATTTTGCACACAGAAAAATATCCATCATTGCATAAAGTGGGAAAAAAGGCTTTTCCTTCTATTTTTTTAATTAATAAAGGGGTTTTTTAAAAGCCTTCTTTAAGCAGGCGAACATTTCATGAGGAATCCTGGGCTTGTTCTAAGTGCATTTGGATCCCTCCTGAGTAAACCAAGAGACAGGTTTAGGTTCTACATCAAAATATGTGACAATAATCCTCTCCAGGTGGCTGTTTGAGGGAGAAGACAGCAGCAAAGGCCTCTAAAAGGAGAATTACTCAGCTTTACCGAGCAACTTCTGTGTTTATGGGCAAAACCCACTCACTGTGAGCAAGAATGGTCAGAAATTGAGACAAAACGGGTTTTAGTCAGAGAATGTCAACTTGCCAAACCCAGGATCTCACACAGAGAGGGGAAAAAAGCCATTTCACATGACACATTTATTCACCCAGTGCAGAGATTTTTCAGCGTCATCGCGGAGTTGTCAGCGGTTAAAAAAAGAAACCAAAATAAAAGGAAGAAAATAAGAAAAAATGGAGCTTCACAAAACACAAATAACCTGGTATGTTGGGTACTGGCCAGGGATGCAGATGGCTCAGATTCAAGCCCTTGTACCTCTCTGTCTCTAACATTCCCAGCGAGGCCCCAGCCATAAACCAATCCTGGGAGTTTCACTCTCACCTTCTGGTTAAAAAACCCCAATAATTCAAAAGTATCTTGGTTTTATCTTGCTGTAGAAAAAGCCCTTCTTTTGAAATCTCAGGAAGGGCTGTGGGATGAGAAAGAAGCAGGTCCCTTCCCTCCCTGGTTTTGATTACAGCTTATTAGCATCATTGTTTGGTTTAAGATTTCCCATAAAAATTCCATTCCCAGCAAAGACCTTGGCCGAAAAAGTAAGCAAAGCATTAATAGGAGCTGTCTCTCATTAAGACCAGTTTCCTAAGGAACAGGAGCTCCTCTGTGTGTGTGTGCACACAGGTCCAGCTCAGCCAAGCCACCGTTTAATAACTTTCCCCCAGTTTTGACACAGGGTAGGAATTGCAAAGTCTTATGTTCCTGAAAACTTGATGAAAACAAATAGCTGGACAAAGGAGGAGGAACAGCCTGCCCAACCTCACGATGGAGGGGAAATCATAGGAGATGAAGCTCTGTGCCTTCTCCTGCCAGCAGCAGCACTTGGCTCTTAAAAAAATTAATAAATTACTGTCAGTAATAACCTGGACTAAGAGGCAGGAAGGGAGAAGAGAGGCTTTTCTGTGGAGCTTGTCCTTCTCCCGAAAAGGGCCGATCCTCGCAGCCAGTCCCCACTGCTGGCAGGGTCGAGGGCTTTGCCACCACCAGCTCCAAGCAGATGGTGTGGACACGCCTGAGCTGGAGAAATCTTTTGTAATAAAACGCGTCTCCCAGAAATTAACTTCAATTAAGGCATGAGCACTTAATATCTGTATTTGAGGTATTAAGCCTTCAGCGGAGCCTGTTCCCAGCCTCTTGCCTCGCACCTTCCCCAGCACCTCCTCCTGTCCCCACCCAGCCTCATCTTCCCCTCATCCCTGCCCCCCTTGGGAAGGTGGCCCCAGCTGCTAATTTGCAGGGAAACGTGCAGGAATGTCGGAGCTCTCGATCCCTCCCGGTGAATCTGACAGGGGGTTCAAAACTTGTTAAGAGGAGGCTGGTGGGAGGAAAAGCACTGACAGACAGTACAATCGCATAAGCTTCTTTTCCTCGGGAAACCAGGCTAAAAATAATACCCTGCAATTTGACAGCCTCAACCCAGGAGAGCCACCAACGTGTTAGCGAGGGTGAGGAGCAGAGCCTGGATGGGTGCTGGCTTCCTCAGCGCCCAGCGGGTTCGAGGAAGGCACAGGGACAGCACCCACGAGTCCAAACCTCACCCTCAACCTGCGATGGCACCTGCTGTCGCCTGCCACGGCCACTCCAGACACCAAGGTTCCACCAGAGGGGACACAGGCACCCAGGATTTTGCGAGCAAAAGGGCTCCTGCAAGATCCCCCAGCTACGTACCCACAGCTTGCACAGTTTCACCGCGCTGCTGCTTCGTCAGGCTCAAAAAAAAAAAAAAGCTGGTTTACAGCCCAAACCCACGTTCCATCAATGCAAGAGGGAAAACTTGCTGTCACAGCCACAATTCCACATCCTGCTCCGGTGATGGAGGAGTGAAGCCTTTGGTAGTAATTGCTATGCACGGGCAGGGGGAAGAGATTCTGATAGCTTTTATTATCAGGGTATCCAGACGTAAAACGAATGCCTGCAATATTTATATATGTCATCACTTAGAGTAAGTAGCCTGATTTGTCAAACGGAGACAAGATTCGGGGATGTCAATTAGGAGGAGATGGAGGGCGAGGCAGAGGAGAAACCGCACGCAGGATTCATCAGATGCTCTATCCCAAGTGTCAGCTACAAAACCACAAGTGGCTTTGACTGGTGAAACACAGTCAGAAACGCTGGAGAAAGGGTGAGGGCAAGGCAAAGGGTCCTGCTTTGAGGTCAGCCCTCTGCCCTCGGGGTGGGTGCGGGTGCTGGCTGGGAGCCCACAGAGCTCGGGGAGCAGGAGGAAAGGGAAGGTTTCCTTTGACCGCCCTCTAATGCCGGGTAGAGGGAAAAGGGATGGGTGCTGGAGGACATGGCAGGGAGTAAGGCAGCAGCACATGGGAGCAATCCCCACAAGGAGGTGAGGGATGCTGCCATAAGCCTGATAGAGCCCGAGAACACACCAAGGACTGAATTGCCTCAGTGTACACCCTCACAGGGTATTTTAGGCCACTGTTACTTGCAGGGATCCCCCTTTTTCCTCAGAAATCATTAGCCCTGCAGAGAAATGATGGACAAAAGTCTTGCTGAAGATTGGGGTGTCCTCCTCCTATAGGGTTAAGTCATCCCACGTGTCCCATCAAAGCAGCATCACAGGGATGGGGGTAGAAGAAGGAGGAGACCTCCATGGAGTATAGTCTTCCAGCCTGACAAAGCAGGATCACCCCAAAACACCTCAGCCAGCAGCGACATTCCAGATAAGCCAGGGAGAAGCATCTGTGTAAAGATCCCTTAGAGATGCAGTCACGTGTGATGTTGTTTGCTCATCAAGGCAAAGGAAGGACACTGCAAGAAGCACTTTCAAACAGTGAGAGCTTACTCCTCAGCCCAAAAATTAGTAAGGATCAAGGCCAGGTTGGATGGAGCTTGGAGCAGCCTGGTCTAGTAAGAGGTGTCTTAGTGCCCATGGCAGCAGGGTTGGAACTGGATGGTCTTTAAGGTCCTTTCCAACCCAAACCATTCTCAGATTCTATGAATGAAATAACTAAAGTGTGTTTTGTCACTGAAAACGGTCACCCAGGCAAGGTTTTGTTCTTCACCCTCTCAAGAGACTCATGACAGGCAACATCCTGAAATGTCAATACCCCACATGCTCTTTGAATCAATGGTAAAGAATTTATCCTGTGGCAAAGAACTCCACAGGAAGAAGCCACAATGTGGGACTGCTGCAAAAACACAGCCTCAGAGTCTGCCTCCCCCTGGGAAGCAATGTCACATCTCAGGCAGAAAAATGCCCAAAAAGACTCCCAAGAATGTCACCTGTTGCCAAAGTCACCATGAGGAGTCTTGCAGGAGAAGGAGCAAACCCCTAAGCAAAGCCAAGGGAAATGCTGACACTGGGATTCGTCTTGCTTAACTTAATAACTGCAGACACCTACATCTGAGCTACTCATTCCACACACCTGTCTCTCTGTAATGAAGAGAAATAGGCACTGTTAGGACACAAATCGATTTTAGGCGTCCACAGGAGCAGATAAAACCCGAGCTGAAAGCGCTTGTGCGGGGAAGTCGCAGCGTTGACGTCCAGGATGCCCGCGGAGCGAATCCCTCCCAGCCACGAGCAGGGGACAGCGGCAGGAGCTGGCCTGAGAGCGAGATGTGTCTTCACAAGAGGAGAGCTGATGTCTGGAGACAGCCACGGCTGACAGGCGAGCTCCAACACCCTCCTCTCCGTCAGAGCCTTCCTACCTCTGGGGACCGGCCGGGAGGGAACGGGGATGACAGACACATTAGCACCTTCTTCTTGTTGACAGCTTATTTTCATCCGAGCTTTCTCGTCCTCCACTAATTATTTCCTTTTGATTTGGAGACTTCAGATGGAATGATGAGGCTGTGGCCTCCAGCTACTGTCGTGGGGCTGAAGAGGGGGAGAAAAGCCCTGAATGACAGGAGACTCAGAGAAGGCGGAGGCTCACTCTTGTCCTTGCATGCAGAAAGCAGGAATTTCTCTTTAGAGACTTTTGGTGCACATTTTTTGCCATGAGGGTGGTGAAACACTGGAAGAGCTTTACCAGAGAGGTGGTGGATGCTCCGTCCCTGGGAATATTCAAGGCCAGGTTGGATGGGGCTTTGAGAAACCTGGTCTAGTGGAAGATGTCCCTGTCCATAACAGGGGGATTGGACTAGGTGGCCTTTAAAAGTCCCTTCCAACCCAAATTATTTTATGATTCAATCAATCTTCAGGCCAGACCTGAGAGTTACAGTATGCTGCACTGAGTTTTGGGGCTGCACAGGTTTGGGACTGACTCAAGGAGACCAGAAAGGGTTGAGGTCCTACAGTAAAAGAGCACAGAGCATGTACCCAAGGTGGGACAAGGAGGACGACGTCTAGAGGCATCCAAAAAGCAGCACAGATATATGCAGGGTAATCTAATGAGCATGTTTTCAACCCTGGAGGGCCACTCTACCCACTCAGGCCCCATGCTGGGCACAAAGCATAAATCTCTGCGATGCTTCTTTAAATTAATCCATGGGAAGAGACTCACTAAGCAGCAGAAGGTCAGCGAGGGTGATTCAGACCAGTGGTTTGGAGAATTCTTATTCTGACCGATAACCGAAGCTCAGGAAGGAAAAGGGCACACGCTCACAGGAGAGGGAGTCGGTCTCCGCCGGGAAGGCAAACAGCCTGCACACAACCACAGCGCCTGTGGGGTGTGAAATGCTCTCTCAGCCCCAGCTCCAGCATCACTGGCAGCACTGCTTATCCTACAGCTCGCAGCTTTGGGGTACCACGAGCCAGCAGCCATGAAGATTAACTTGCTGCCTGCTCCCAAACCATCAGGGCACACACAGGACAGCGGGAAAGCGCCTGAGGGAAGGGCCAGCAGCCCCACATCCCTCGTGTGATGTGAGCCGGGCTGAAAGGCCCGTTCTCTCCACACCCTCCTGGCCAGGGGGGTTGCAGTGACCCGAGGCACCAGTGCACTCACAGCACATGGGGACCAACGTGGGGCCAGGCAAGGCACCCCCAGGGCACGAATCCTCCACCCGCCTGCAGCTCCCTTAAGCCCATACATTTGTATTAAATGGTCTGTTAGAGATTTGCCGGTAGTTTTCAAGCTCTGACAGCCCTGTTTTTTATTTCAGTTGCCTTTAAGCCACCTCATGGAATTTTCATATATAAATATGGAAATATGCAAAACCCCGCAGATTTATAGGATCCGACACTGTGGTTTAAATGAATCCCCCATGATCTTGTCTTCTGCTCATGCCCCCTCCTACGGCACCCTTTCCTCTGGTCTCTGGTGCAGCCGCTCCATGAGGAGTGGTAATCCTTCCCAGGCAGCTCCAGAGCTCCATACCTTCCTCTGCCTCCCAGCCTACTAATCTCCCATCATTTACATAGCTGGGATACAGCTCTGCTCCTTCTCTCCCACGTCCCTGAGAGTGTTCAAGGCCGGGTTGGACGGGGCTTGGAGCAACCTGGTCTAGTGGAAGATGTCCCTGCCCGTGGCAGGGGGTTTGATCCTTCCAACCCAAACCATTCCATGGTTCTCTGATTATTCTGTGATTCAGTTTTGAGCTGGACAGGGCAAGGCAGCCCTGGGGATACAACTACAGTTGCAGGCAGTGGAGAATCCACACTGTGCAGCTGCAGGAAAAGCCTTGGTCAGATCCTGTGTGGCTCCAGAGAAGATGGACTCAAGACAAAAATCTCTTGGGCATGCAACTCCCACAAGGAAAAGATTCTTCTGTCTACAGCTCCCACGCCAGGAAAGCCCTGCCATCGCTTTGGGGTTAAATCAAAAACTAAAAGCTCTGTCTGGCACCACATTTTTGCTTCCTGCCCGGCTGTGCTGGAGGATCACGAGGGAAAAGCTGACTCGGAGGGGAATTGGTCCCACAGCTGTGATGGGAGCCGAGGGCAAGCTGAGCTTTCTTTACCCTCAGTGAGACAGAAAAATGCAGCATGTCCCTGGGGATGCAGGCCCTTGGCACGGGGTGAGCTCCTGGTGATTCTTTTGGACTGAAAACCCCTCAGGGCCTGCTTGGAAAAATGCCTTTCCTCTTTTCCGAATTACTCCAGAGCAGCTGAGCGCAACAAAAACCAACCCCAAGCTCACAACCCTGAAAGCACAGTCCCCCTGGGCAGGGCTGTGTGGATCCCCCAGAGAGGGGCACGACCAGGGGCTCCTCTGAGCTGCACAGCCATCCCACACAAATTAAAAATCTTGTAAAAAAATTATATAAATAAAGATTAAAGTGATGGTGGCCTATATGAGGCTGATGCTTCCCCGGTTTAAATGAGTGAAAATCGATTAAAAAAAGAGAAAGTAATAACGTATGTTTGTTAGTAGAGTGTTAAAGAAAGTCAAATCAGTGACCTGGAGAAAATTGCTCCTTCAGTAAGTGCAACAGGAGCTGGTTAAAATCATCTTCCAGCAGCCATATATTTTCTTATAGGTGCCCCATATTCCCCCTGAATTCCAGCTTGTTTAACCAGCTCACTGCAGCACTGAGAAAGCAGCTGGAAAATGGCTGTGGCATCCTGTCGACCTCTGCCTCTCCCACTTGTTTTGAGAGAGAAATTGGAAGTTTGGCTCCTGAACAAGAGCTTGGTTTGTAAAGCTTTGAGGACACACAAGGAGGAAAGCCCAGAAGAGCTGGGACTGATTTCTTAAGCACAAGCACAAGCAATGCAGCCTTTGTTTAACAAACTGGGGAGCTGAAAACACAAAACATCTTTGCCTGGGAGAAGGCAGCACCACTTCCTCACCGAGTTTAGCATTTCTCCTTGACTATTTTGTATTATTTTTTTTCCTTTTGGCCTATTTTCTGCATCAAGAGAATTTCAATTTCCCTCCAAAAGCAACTTGATAAAGATCATAAGAAGATAAAAAAGTGGGGAAAAAAAGTGTTGACGCAGCTTTTCCTGAAGGAGATGCCTATAAACAGCTGTACTGGAGCATGTAATTCTTTCAGATAAAGCATATTTGTTATTTTCTAAGACACTTTAAATTTAAACCCACAAGTTTGGTGTTAGGCCTGCACTTGGTTATCAGATTGACACATCCTGATTAACCAAGGAGAATTAACCTCTCAGAGTGCAGAAAAAGCTGATTATTTAAAATAAATCAAAGATTCTTTTCCAGTTCAGATCACACGGACAGTCAGTTATTTTAATGCATTTTTGGCTGCACATGTCCTGGCATCCATGGGTTTGCTAAGCTGTTCTGCCGACGACTCCCTGCAAACCCTGAGCTTTTCCTGCACACACCTTCAGCCAGAGCCTTTCCCCCTGCCAGGATTCACTGGAGGGAGGCTAAGGAAGGGCAAAGCATGTCGTCCTGGCTTGCCAGCCCCCAGTAAGGTGTGCCCAAGCCTCTGCCACGTCTCCTTCACTCCTTTCTCAATCCCTTCCACCATATCCCACTTCATCCCCGGCGTGAATCACACCACTCTCAACTCGTGACACCATTAGCTTTTGCTGTCACCAGAGCTGACAATTCAAAAGGCCCTGGAGAGCTGTCTGCAGAGACACAACAAATGAGATCTCTTAATTAACACCTCCCTTAACTAAATGAATTAATTTTATGCAGCTGATATGTCGCGTCTTCACAGTTTGAGGGTGACTGAGTAGCTGAAAACATCTCTCTCCTCAGAGCTATTGGAAGGACTTTTTTGCTTGACAGTGTTTCTGTAAACAGTCCCTGCTCCAAGGTGGCTGTGGGTGTGTGTCAGTGAAAGGAGGGAGGGATACCTCTGGAAGCAGACCAGCTAGCATCCCTCTGCTCCAGCATCCCTCAGCACTTGGGCTTCCAGGAGAAACACCTCACCTGGACCAGGGTGGGGAAGAAACCCCTCTGCAATGGAAGAGATGTGAGATGTTGACTCTTGCATCCTGAAGTGGCTGCAGAGACAAGGCAATCCACCTCCTTCACTTCCCCGGAGCAACACCAGCAGCAGCTATGCCAAAGTGTGGAGAAAAAGCCAGGATGCTTCACCTCTCAAGTGAAGGCCCCTGAACACAGTCTTGCAGTGAGTGCTATAAAACCTAATAGCAAAGATTAAAACAGAAAGGACTTTGGCACATGAGAGTTGGGATTTCAGCCCTTGAACTAAAGGGTTGGACAAAGCAAACTGCACACCCTCACAAGCAGCTCCTAGCTTATATTTAAATGTGGAAGATGGCTACACATTGAGACTTCATTTCCAGCATGGATCCTGATGTATCCATCACTCAGCCAAAGCACTAAGCATGGCATAGCTCAAATTTTATACCTACACACACCCTCATTTCCAAGTCCACCTTTCCTTTCAGTGCAGCTGACGCACACATGTGCACACTGGCCTTTTCTTTCATCTCTTTTCCCTTCACTTTTCTCTCCCTTTTAACCCAACAAGCAGGGTCCTCCTTGGGAAGGAAGGAAGGAAAGAGAGCTTGGCTCTGGTCATCATGCCCACAACTTGTTTTCTATGAAGCAGCCACTGGTAACATGATAAAAGCCTCCTCTCTGCCCTTTGATGGCTGAGGAAAAAAAAAACCAACCTGAAAGCTTACCACTAAAAAAAGATATTCTCCTCCGGGTCTGAATCACCAGCACAGCTTTTGGTCCTTGAAGAAATGCAATAATCCAAGGGAACAGACTCAAGGCCAAAATCAGATTGTATTATCCAGGTTATCACCAGGGCGCCCTGCAGAGATGCAGCCAAGAATTATTTCCTCCTCCCTCTCTTTCGCCTGGTGGAGCATGACAGAGAGAAAGACTCTTGCTAGTTTTATTTTTTTTTTTTTAAGGAAAATAATTAGATTTTTCAAGAGGCTTGGATTGAAAATCAATTTCCCAATTAAAAAGCGTAAGGTTTATAGTTGGTGCACAATTTAAGTTGGGACTATTTGTTTGCCTTCTGGGATCAGTGCAAAACCCCCAAGCACCACCGTTGTCACTACTGGGACAAAAACTTCTAAAATAACCATTAAGGGAACTGTTTTCCTGCTCAAAACCAGTTTAAAGGAGGGGTAACAAAAAAGACTATATCACGTGAAACTGCAACGGGCAGCCAATATTGAAAGGTGTTATAAAGCAACATCTACCTTCTTCACAAGAGCAAGTAAAACAGTCTCCAACAAATCAGAGGCTGGTAGAGGTGGATTCTCTGATGTGTGCTAAGGGGCTGCTTAATTCTGAATTTCCCCCCTGAGGGGGTACCAACAGCACCTCTTCCTTGCCCAGCTCCCCTGTTCACCTCCAAAGGAATTGGTTCAAGGCTTAAACTCTCTTATCGCCCACAAACAGAGCTTGACCTCTGTCATATTTACAGCAAGTCCTATTACTTTGGGGTGATTCAGAGCTAGAAGCTGATTATTACAAGCCAGGAAGGAGAATTCTGACTCTGTGGTGTTTACAGTTTTATCACAGAAAAATCCACCTGCGCCAGCTATAAAAACAGATAAAATCTCCCAGCGAAGCCTGCTCTCCTCAAGATCCCACGTCACTAACAAGTCCCTGTATGCTCTGGCAGTGGCCCCCCCAAAGCTGTAAGGCTTTTCTCCAGTTCAATCTGGCCTGTGATCTTGGCTTAGAGGAGCTCTAGAGACAACCTGAACGGTGCCAGCACAGCACATGGCCGTGCTGACCAGGGTCAGAGCAAGTTGGATCAATGCTTCCTTCACCTCAGCATCAGCACGCACTCACAGCAAAGACCAAGGGGAGAAGGAAGAAAAGCAAGTTAAAAAAAAAATTTATATCTCTTTTCGTGTAGCAGGGGAGTTACTTTCACACCCAGAGCACAGGAAGCTCATTCATGGCGGTGCTTCACTTGCTCCCAGGCGTCAGGGAGATTTTGTCTCCTGCCACTGCAAAATAATCACAGTCACAGAATCACAGAATATGCTGAGCTGGAAGGGACCCACAAGGATCATGAAGTCCAACCCTCAGCCCTGCATAGGACCATCCCCAAGAGTCACACCCTGTGCCTGAGAGGATTATCCAAACACTCCTTGAGCTCTGCCAGCCTTGGTGCTGTGACCACTGCCCTGGGGAGCCTGTTCAGTGCCCAACCACCCCCTGGGGGAAGAACCTTGTTCTAATATCCAACCTAAACCTCCTCTGGCACAACTTCAGGCCACTTCCTTGGGTCCTGTCACTGGTAGATGTTGGTCGGCGAAGCCAACAGAGTTCCAGAGTGTGACATCCATCCAAGCCCATTCTGAGGTGGATGGGGTTTACTACCATAAGAAAATGCTGACTGCTTCCTCTAGGAAAGGCCTGGGCAGTGGGGAACTGCCTGCTTAGGCCAAACACCAGCAGGAAGGGACCTGAGCCATTATGAGAGGGAGGTGTGGGGAATGGGAAGGAGACACTTGAGGAGCACCAAGGTGAAGACACAAGTTGAAGAACAGGAAATCCAGGAGGTGGCCCAAAGATAACTTGGAGGGAGGATTGGTAGTAGAGTAGGGAGCAGTGCTGAAGGAGCTGCAGGAGCCCGAGGGTGAGGAGATGTTGGAAAGCCATCACAACAAAGCCAGGGTCATTGGAGGAGGAGTGCCAGGGGTTGGCACCCGAAGGAGATGAGACTGCACACAGCCTCAAAGGCTTTTAGGGTTTCTCAGAGCCCTGGTGCCACCAGAGAGGATTTGATGAGCTGAAATAAAACCCCTCACCTTGCATTTTAAAAAGTGTCTATCTCCTGCAGCCCAAGAGGGAAGGGGGGGGGGGAAGTGCAACCCCCTCATACAAACTGCAAAGGAAGGAAGGAAGGAATTGGGAAACATGCAGAACCCCAAGCTTGACTCACAGCTATTGATGGAAATGAAATGAGTTTGCCTGCAATTGCCTCCTTCTCACAGTTTTTTCCCTCCCCCAGCCCATCCTTTGGTCTTTCTCACCCAGAGAACCCCTAGTTCTAGTGGACTCATTTCACCAAAGCTTGAAAAGACAATGGAGCTCACTAGGAGGAGCTTTCCCTCCAGGAAAGGCAGTCCTCCTTTTCTCATCTTCTTGAGGGAAGGGCTTAGCTTGTCTTGGTCCCACCTAAATCCCAGGGCCAGAAGAAGCTGCAATGAGTCCAATAGTCATGACCGAGCTCAGCTTTTTGATCAAGATGTTCCTCCAAACAAAGAGGGATGATCCTCTGCCTGCTGAAGAAGGAAGAGTTTCTGGTTTGGAATTTTTACAAAGCTACTGCTTCCACAAGAGAGGGAGATATTCATCAAAGTTCACTTTTCAGTGGAAAAAAAACCTCCCCAAGATATCCTGGAGTTCCAAGGGGAAATAAGCCAAAGGACAAAGCCGTGTGGGACTGCTGGAGGGCACGAGAGCTCAGGCAGCACATCACTGCTGTTTGGATGCCCTGAGATGACATTATCACTTTTATCCTCAGCTCTCCTTTCCAATTCCCAGAGAGTGAAGTGAAAGAAGAAGTTTTCTGAGGGCCAGGCAAGCACAAAGTGCACTTTGACAGCGCTACCTATACAGTGCCTGATGCCTGTACTCATTGGGACAGCTAAAAGCAGCAGGGATAAGCCCAGGAGAGGCATGGGAAGACCATGGAACACGCAGTGTCTGGGGTCCCAACACTACTGGTGTGGTGCCACCCACCCCCTCCACTTGAGGTGGAATTAGCCCCTTTACAAGACACAAACGCATTTGCTGCCCCACTGTCACCCTCTCTCTCCCTCCCCAAGTCATTCTCGACTCTCAGCTTTACTGGCTTCTTGAGGACTGTGTTTAGAAGCTCACAAATTTCTTTTCCTTCATTTTAAACAGTTTTTAAAACCTAATTTTTGCTTCCCTGCTGTCTTCATGGACACGCCTCAGCTAAAAATGCAGCTTCAATGACATATCATTCATTCAGGGCCTGAGAGGGAGCAAAGAAATTGTTCACTCACTCCACAAAGAAGCATAAGGAAAGCCAATATTCCCTCCCATTCCTGCTGTTCCATTAAACTAATTTTATGCATGAGGTGAGATTGCATCTTTCCTAAAAATAATAATAATAGTTATAATAATGAATACATTTTTCACCAGTGACAGCATCAGTGATGAGGTTTTGCTTTACCACAAAGTAGACATTTCCAGAGAGCACATCTAGAAGCTGTCTGGTTAAAAGTGCTCCAGGAATGGCCAGAATTAGCAGCGGAAGGAATTTATGAAGCTTTCTGGGTTATTCTGGAGCAGAAATTTTAAGGAATCACACACCATGTGAAAGATATACACAAACCTGTTTCCAAAGCAGTGCCCTTCTGAGGGCAAATCGATGCCTGGAGGATCCACGACTGCATTGAGAGAGCAAGCTAAGACCACTGAAGGAGAGATTCACGGGTAGTAACTTTATGAAGGATTATGCTTAAATGAATCCACAAAATGTGACTCTGGACACGGATGCCAGATAGCACCCTGTGGGGAAAAAAAGGATATCCAAAGTGAGTAGGGAAATCTCCAATCCCCACATCACCTGCAGAGAGCTTGAGGGTGATTCCACTCATTCCTTCCAAGCCCCAAACCCCGGTTGTAACGAGGAAGGGGACATGGAAAGATAAGTAGATAAATCAAGTACTTGCAGAGGTGCCAAGAAATGCAGAAGCAGCTTTGGAGAGAGAGCACATCACAAGGAGACATCTCAGGAGAGAGTCTGTCTGTGCCATGCAAGGAGAAGGACAGAGGAAAAAAGCTTTTAGCACCTGTTTGCTTGCACTTATAAATAAGAAAAGAGGCAACTGCAGTTAGAAAGGACAGTAGACACCAATCTCTCCTTGAATCCTGGTTGCTGTCCCCTCTGTGAACTCCTCACCTCATGACGGCTGCAGCTGCAGGAGGAGGGAAAAGGCAAAGGAATCGCATCCCGCTTCCTAACGGAGGCGGGCACGGAGGAGGCACAGCTCTGATCACACATGCAGACACATTTCCCAGAAAGGAAAGATGAGAAACATATCACCTATAATTAGAGGGCAAGAGTCGTAAATACAGCAGCGAGATTAAAAGCGGAGGTAAGTCCGGAGCGGAAAATCAGAGCTTGAACACACTCAAATCTCCGTCCCAGCTGCAGCGTTTGACCAGCCCTTGGACCTGGTTTGCACTGCCATGGCACTCAGAATTCCCAGCCAAAGGACTTCACACATCCAAGATGATGGTGAGGGCTTAGCTAACAGAGCAATCCTGAGCATGCAGCTCCTCGTGCCAGTGGGAGACAGGAAAAAACCCTTTTCCACAAACAGCGGTGGAGATGCCTACCCCCAGGATTAGCTTCCAGGGCTGGATATGTTTAGCATGGATGACAGAGTGCAATTATTGTAGAGCTGTTACAAACAAGGTTACAGACACCGTGGCCACTGATGAAAGCACTGAACATGCTGTGCTAAGGAGAGTGTCTCGCTATTTACAAACCAGCACATGAGGTCAGGGAGCACAGCTCCCTTCAGCCAGAGGCCACAATAAAACTGTTGCTTAACACTAAAGGATGCCCAGACCACCTTTTCCCTCTACCACAGGGTGCCCTGAGCACCCAAGTCTTTCTATTAGGTGGTTATGATCCACAGCTGTGACCTCCACACCTCACCAAAGAAGTCCAGCCAAATTGATAAGGTGCACATCAGCTCGCCCATCCTCCTTGGAAGCCCAGTGTTACTTGGCTTTGCATCGTCTACCAGGAAAAGCCAGCGAAGAGAGCAAAGTCCTGAATAATAACAAGCAACAAATAAAGGGAGAAATGTAGCAAAGCAGTTGGCAAGCCCAGTTCTCTGGTCACAAGATGGACAGAAGGCCACTGCAGCACACACAGCAAGCTCTTGGTTTTCCCTCTCCTGTCGGGCACTCCAGAAGTCTGTATTTTCTCCTGTAGGAGAAAGTTAAGGGTGTTGGCACCCTCTGGCTGTGCTTTAGACTAAAGATACTCCTAACACCAGCTCCTCACTCCCACTCGAGGGTGAGACAGAGCTGGAAGACTTCAGTCTCTGTGTTGTGAAGATACACCCATAACCTCTGCTCATCAGGAGACCCAAACAAAACTGTGCCAAAGACTCGACACTGCACTTGCAAAAGGCACTAAACACAACCAGTGCTGGACGAGCCGACTTCCCTGTCGATGCCTGGTTTCACAGCAGAGATGAAAAACCGCCTCTGACAGCCCAGCAAGCGTGGCAGTGAAGCTGTGGAGCAACGCCAAGGCACCGTGACCTCCAAGTCCTGCTGAGGAGACCGGCAGGACTGGGAGCAGCCGACCGCAGGCAGCAGCAGTCCCGGCTGGAGTCAGCCTCCTGGCTAATTCCACTAGCATGCGGAGAGAAGCCACACCATCAGCTATTCCCCAAGTTATTTTTAGGACCTGATGACTTTCCTGGAAGCATGCCATGGCAGCGGGTCACAGGGATGACTGCAGGAGGGATGAGAGTGGCCCCTCTGCCAGCACAGCACTGGCAGCAGTAGAGGTTTGAAAGGGTCGCTGATAAACACCTGAGTGTACCAAGGGTGAACTCCAGCTGCAATCCCTCCATCCTCCTCCTCTCTTTCCCCTCTCACCTGTGGAGCAGCAGCCAGTGCCAGCCCCAGGGCTTCCCGCTGCCTGCTCTGTCCCCACACAGCCTGGAGGGATGAAGGGCTGGCAGCACTGGCACACAGGGAATGCTTCATCTCAAGGCCATGGACGAGAGTCCGTAACTGTTACTGAACAGGGAGACCTGGAGACAGAGTCTTGCCCTTGGAATGGGATAAAGACAACAGCCAAAAGCCTCACAAGTTGGGTCCCAGAGTGAACTGGCACCTCCCAGGCAAATGGCACCCACCAGCCGGGGTGACCACTGCCCACAGCCCTGACCAACACCTAAGCTGCCTTGGTATCTCCTAGACTGCTGCTGGCCATGAGGAGAAGGAGCTCAACACTTCAGGAGGGATTAGGCTGAAAATTAATGACATTTTCCTTCATGCTGCCAGATAGATGCACCAGAGAGGCATGAAGGAAGGCAGCTCCAGCTGCCAGGAATTCAGCCTGGTTTTCCACCTCATCTAACATGTTCCCCCCAAAACAGTCTTGGAAGCAATGCATTAGGACAATGACAGTGGGAAGAGGAGATGAGAACTGGACTGCCCACACATGGGAGAGCAGCAGGAGGTGAGCACAGCATTGCCTTTGGGTTTGAGTTACCATAGAATATTTGCTCTCCACCTGCGCTCAGGGGAAACGCTCCTGTGTACGGCACAGCAGGGCTTGGCTGGTGAAGTCTTAATGCTGAGGCACCCTGACTGAGCAGAGCCAAGGTAAAGCTAAATAAATAAAGAGGTGTGAGAATCTCAATATTCCTTTTGCTGCTTTAGAACCCAAATCAGCCAAGGCAGGAATTGAGAAAAAAAATGGGATATGCAGCACTTTGAAGTCATTCTACAGATGCACGAGACAAAGGGCTTTTTGGGGGGAGAACAAGACACAGCCCAACTGCCTCATACTTGACTTTATAAGGTTTGACCTTATCTGATAAGGGATCAGAAGAAGTATAATTCTGACAACAATAAATCCACCTTGGGGCCATATCCTATGGGTTCACAGAGGTGGTGAGGGGCTGGAAGGAGCAAGCAGAAGTTCTACAATTTAAATTCTTACCATTTCACCCCTGTTAAAGTCTTGCCCCGTCAAAGAGGAGTTTGAGCAGTCCCAACCCGTACTGTGCCCATGATATCACTCACCCCACTGCTGAGATCTGTCCCAGGGAGCACCACATAGCTCAGGAGCTCACAGCCCAGATCCCTCCCTGAGGGTGCCAGGGAAACCACAATCCAAACCGAGTGTTCTGCAGAGCTGGCTTTTCTCAGCTGGGGACCCCCACAGTCCTTCCTCAGTGACCCATCCATGAGGTCTGAGCACCTGGTTGCCCCCCAGCATGGAGAGAAGCCCAGCACAGCCCAGAGAATTCCCACTCTGCTGAGAAATTCCTCATTTTTATCCTTCCATTAATGATTTATTCAAATTTACCTGCATGCCAATTATACATCAAAGCATTAAGAGAATAAAAAACCTTGATGCATGCAAACTGTTGCTTACTAAATTAGTTTGGTTGGTTGTATTGTTTAGGATTATTTTTTTTAATGCATTCTGATCCCATATCTGCTCTACTTTGCTGTATGAAAAAAAAGAGCTGATAAGAATGAATCTAAAACCTGCAATAACGACAGGGAAGGGGAATAGAGTTTTACAGAAGATGGGCATTAAGGGGGTTAGAAATGCACGTTTTTAAGGCAGCAGATTAGGAAATGAGGTGAAGCATCATAGCAAAGGGGTTTTATTTTGGCTCCCTTGAACTTCCACATGCCCCCCACCCCCCGAGCTTCCCCATGTGATAAGATTGATCCCGATAACTAAATATATAACTGAAATTAAACGAAGGCGGTGTAAAGTTCAAACAGATGCACTTGCTAGTCCCTTGCCAGAGCTGTGTGCATGCAGAATGGGAGCGTTGGCACCCAGCTTTGCTCCCTCATCAAGAGGAATTGTTGGAATATCTGATGGAGCACGTATAAGGCTCAGGCTGGTTAAGCAGTGACAGTCAGGGAATATGAATGAACACAAGAGTTTTTAAAGGCCTTAGAGGAATTAGGTGCCCAAAACACACACAGGCAGGCATTTAATTCCCCTGAAAACCCAGTATTTCAACTACCTTGCTGAAAAGATCTCTTTAGATAATCCGGAAAGCTGACATAATACCCAACGAAAGTTTTTAATTTTCCTTTTTTTCTTAGATTCAACATTATGATTCGGTTGCAGGAGGAATTTGGTCTTAGCCTTCTCCTCACAAGGCCTCCAAGCCTTTTGGGAAGTTTCAAGGTGCATTTCCTAGTCATTATGGTAATAAATGAAGAAAAGCTCCAGCCTAGTGGAATAGGTACAACCTGCAAGCAGAGAAATCACTTTTCTTCCTCACACCCACTCACATCCATCCACTGCCCGTGCTTTTAGCAAAAAGTCAACTTAAACGCTGCACCATTGCTGCACCTAAACTAAACAGAAGCATCCAATCTCATGAGCCAGAAGCATCACTGGTGCCCTCCTGGAGACACTCCTGTAGACGAGGTGAGCTCAGTGACCTCACTGCCCCATCCCCTTTGCAACAGTGTGAGGGAAGTACCAGCAAAGGCACACAAAAAGCCAGTGAGGTTGTTACAAAGCACCTCTTGTTTCCCAGCCCTAGAAAGAGCTGTGCAAATGGGATATCTCCCAGAGCTCAGACTGCAAACTACTGCCATCAGCCTCCCGAGGCTGCTCAGCATCCACGGCTCCCAGTACTTTGGAATTCCCCAAAGCCCTTCTCCATCAGTGGGAAAAGTTATTTTCAGGGCCATATTGTGCCAGGGCTGGAAACAGGCTCTGATTACCATTTTATGCCTGTTTAACCCAAGCAGGAAATATCAGAGTCCAACACTCCAAGGACTCTCTTACCTGTGTGGGGTTTGGCAGAGACACCTTGGTTGGAGGACACCATCTGCCCCCGTCTGGCCTCCTCTGTGCAATAAGGACAAATGGACAAAGAGGGATTGAGCACAGAGATTTAAAAAAAAATAAATTTCAAAAGCACCAAGAATCCTGCAGGCTCCTGACCATGTGGGGAAGTTATTACTGTTAGAAGAAAGCCACCTGCATCAGAAGGGAGCGAAGCCAGCAACTGAGATACATATCAGGCAACAGGAAGGAGGGTGGGACGTGATGAGAATTGGCATAAATATGAGGCTGAGGCAGAAATCATAGGAAAATAAGGGAAGAAGAATGAGCGTTGGGCTGCATGGCATCCCTGGGTCATTGGATCCGGCCCTCCTGCAAGCTCCTGCTAAAAGCAGGAAGGGTTTCATCCCCCTCTATTCCCACAGGAAGGCTGGTCCATAGCCCGATCACTCTCTAATTGTCACAAACGATCTTCCAGTTTCCAGGCTGAATTTATTCTGGGCCAGTTTACGTACGTTTATTCTTGTGCCAACACTATCCTCGGGCATAAATAGTTCTCCTTGGCTGATGCTCTCCCCTCCCCATCTTCCGCCAGTGTATTTATAGGCAGCTATCTTCCTCAGCTTTCATTTGCCTAATTTAATTAAGTCAGGCTTTCCTCATCTCCCCTCCAAACACACACGAGCTCCATTTCTTTTATCATGTTAGCAGCCCTTTCCCAGTCCTGGCTCTGAGGAAAAAATGAAGCACACAATCACCAGCAGTGATCTCTCCTGGAAAACGGATGCTTGTGAGCCGAGTGCCTAATTGCAAACTAACAGAGACAGGCTCGTCTTTTATCCTGTCAGCTATTTTGAATCAGTTAAAGATCATAAATAGTGTTCTGGAGCATAAGCAGGTCCCATAGTACTCTGCAGTGTGTTCAGTTTACATTTTGGCTGAGTTGTCTTGCTGTAATCCTGAACCAGTCCTTCTTTTTCCAATTATGCTACAGCACTTTGTAAAACCATACGATGTCCATCGGATTAAATATTATCCTATTTGGTGTCAGACAGCAGCTCATATTGCAAAAGGAGAAAGCTTTGGCCAGCAGAGGGGAGGACAACAGGAGGTTTCATTCCTGCTTTTCTTGGGAAAAGAGAACTTGACAGCAGACTGCACGGGATGGAAATATTGCTGTTTCACTGAGCATTTGGGTAAGTCTAATCCATGGACTTCCTAACAACTAAAGATCATGAAAAAGTAGCAAAACGTGGCAACTTGGGGTGGTCCTGTGCAGGGCCAGGAGTTGGACTTCGGTGATCCTTGCGGACCGCTTCCAACTCAGGATATCCTGTGATTCCATAAGATATACTTAGGTGATCAAGGCCAGGGAACTTGGACCCAAGAATTTTTAAGACAACTATTCAAGGAGCCATTTGAGCTGTTTTAAAGCTTATTTTAGTAAAAGCTTTCAAATTATGGGAAAAGCTAACATGTATATAAAGATACACACATAGGATATGGTGAACAAATCCACAGAGTTTTAACCAAATTTGACTTTACGCTGTCTTGGGGGTGGTAGAATTTACTGCTTCTTGGGGCCATCCTGTGCAGAGCCAGGAGCTGGACATTGCTGATCCTGGTGGGTCCCTTCTAACTTAGGATATTCTACAATTCTATTTTGTTTAAGTATATGTTGAACAATGGTAATAATGTTAGAGCTTTCATGCCATGGGTATTTCTAATTTTCTAACTGGATGTTGGTATTTCCTTCGATATGAGTGAAAAGGGGACAGATTAATAAATGCAGCCAACTACTTGAGGACTCGATCTTAGAGGTCCTTTCCAACCTCAAAGATTCCATGATTGTGTGACTCACCCAGGATATGGCTCAAACCTGGCTGTGAGGCAGTCGCCATCCTCTTTCCAGGAGGTTTCTGAATATGACATCTTAAGAAAAGCAGGGGCACAGAAACTCAGAATACTGTCTTTGCAGCTGATATTAGGCTGACAGTTAAAAAAGGACTCTGTTGAAGAGCAACTCTGCTTTTTAACACGTCTGATAATGTTTGTTAGCCCAGCAAAAACTGGTATCTGCCTTGTGTAAGCATCTTCTCTCCCCTTCTCACGATGACCTTGAGCAGCTCTCCAGCTCAACAGCAGCCTTGTTGCACTCCACGCAGAATAACAAACTTCTCATGCTTCATCTTGGTCTCCTCTTGACATCGACCAGTGCAAGCTGTCCCTTGCATCACCAAAAGCAGAGGTGAAGGGGTACAGCACTGTTTCAGTAGCCACTAGCCCCAGAGAGGTGCCACTGCTCTATGAGGCAGTGCAGAGGAACACGGCATTGCCCCCACATGCTGCCACATCACTGCTGAGCGAGGCACTGTTCCCACACTGCATCTCCCAACTGCTCGTTGCAGGACCAGGAACAGCTTTGTGGGATGATTTTTGATCGCCCAGCGAGCAAGACAGGCTCCCTCCAGCCAAAAGTGAGAAGAAGAGGTGCAGCTGGAGACCAATTTGCTGTACTGCGACCGCCAGAAACAGTGGAGAAAAATGGAAATATCCTCCAAGAATCCCAAGCCTTTCAATAAATAAGGAAAGCTGTTGTCGAGATGTAAAACAGGCAGGTGTTATTTGTAGGAAAGCGAGTTGTAGTGGGGTGCACCAGAGCCAGAGGAACAGTTATCCAAAGCCTCTCCCTCTCACTTCTTTGTGGAAATCATGGTGCTGGCTCCAAAACATGAAAGCCACAACCGTTTCCAGCAGCATTAGAAACACAACCAGCACATCAACCATTTGTCAGAACGACAAAACTAGCAGGAAAAGAGGAGGGGAAATATGTTCTTTTCAAGCACCTCCACGGGGGATTTGCAGAAATTGGGTGATAAAAATTAAGCAAATGGCCAGAATCCTCCAACACAACACACTTTGTTTGTGATTTTACACTTCTGGGTTGCTGGGGCTTTTCTGAGCCAAAAATTTCTGCTAAAAGAGAGAAGTGCCCACTACACAGGACTCAAGGAGGTCTTGTAATGGGTTTTCCTTCATCTAGAAACAGGCAGATCTAGCACAAACACCTCCCAGCTAAGGGAAGGTTATTAATACCAAGAGAGCAACAGCGAAGCATCCAGCACTGTTGGAATATTAACTTTTAATAGCAGCGTGGCAATTTCCCTACAACCCGAGCCCTTCAAGTGGGAGAGTGTTGGCCAGGCTTCCCCTGGCTCTTCCAGTGACACCAGGGAAGGGCCTGAGATGGATGGCCAGCCCCAGGGCAGCATGATTGATTTCCCTCGTTAGCCAGAGCGGTTAAGTGGGACAGAAGTGTGGTTTGCCTCACTCAAGTCTGACGTGAGCAATACGTGACGGCAGCAGGAGGAGGTGTTGCATTTATGGTGAGGGTTATGTGTTGCACCACAGCTATGGAGCCAGGTAGGATGAGCCCTTCCTTATAGAACAACTTGGTTTTTATTGTTGTTCCTTCTACAGTGAGCTTTCTCCTTTCCATGTATGAAGCAGAGGTGGAATTAAGGCTCAAACAGGTGATGCTGGCCAGGCGTAGTAGAGGAAAAGGACCTCTTGGTGACAAAACCTTTGAGTTGACCACAACCGTCCTGAGTTAATGCTTGCATAGCCTGGCCCAAGGGAAAAAGTTCCCAGAAAAGCTTGTTTTTAACTGGCACAGCTCAGTTTAGCCCTTGAGATCGATCCTTATTTTTCATTTCCATATTGCTATCGCTCCAAAATAAAGCATTCCCCAAGAACTCAATGCCCATAGTGCTGAAATCGAATCTTACAGTGAGGCTGCAAAGGGGAAGAGAAAGAAATCACTAAAAACCACCCTGCTTCCCATGGAAAATTCTCATGCAATCTCAGTTTTAAAGGCAGGTTAAAACTGGTTTGGGGTTTGGTGGTTTAAGGGGAGGTTTTTTCGGAAATCAAACAAAGGCCCCAACCATCACACTGTGACACCCACAGCATGATGAATGTGTGAAGCAATCACTAAATGTGGCTGCCACAGGCCATAAGAGAAATGAAATATGGGAAATGGGAAATCAGGGTGGACAAGAGGAGGAGGGAGCACCAGGGAGGGACCAGCCCTGGTGCCTTCAAGGCAGGTGTCTGGCCTTGGTGGGAGCCCCTGGCTCAGTGGGCATTAATGGATGCAGAGGGGGGACACTGGCTTGAATTTTCACTGCTCTCTCCAAACCAGCTGCATCCCTCACTCCAAAGGCAAATAAACACATCAGTCCAACACTAAGCTCCTGCTGAGCTCTCGCCCTCCAATGACATCCATGGATCTGGGGGGGGCTTTTCTCAGGAAAAACTCTGTGCTGGCTATTTTTTGTCCTGGCCCGTGGCTGCACCCGGCCTCAGCCCCTCGCTCCAAGGTGGGAAGTGGGCATCTGCCTGTGTGTATAATTGGCATCTGTGTAGGTCAGCCCCAGCTCGTGGGCCTGCTGCAGACACAGATGCATTTTTCTTGCATCCTTAGGCAAGCTGGGAAATGTCACTTCCTCACTCAGCAATCACTAAACATTTTGCTGCCCTCGGTGCCCACCTGCTCCACGTGCACAGCTCTGCGGCTCTGGGAGAGGGCTGTGAGACAGGGCTGGAAGGCTGAGAACAGCTTTCCCCTTTTTTATACATTTTGTTTGATTTGGGGTTTTTTTAAAGGCACACAGAGTGATTTAGAGACCAAACCAGGGGCAAACACCCCTACTCATTGCGGATCCCTGTTCTCATCTGTGCCTCTGCAGCATCCTTCACCTCCCTTTTTATTTTATTTTGTAAGGGAAACAGTCAAGTTTTTATTTGAAGCTGTAGCCCAAGTAAAGCCTAGGGAGCAGACAAATGCCTGCACAGGGCTGAGAAGCTGTTGCACATCCCAAAGGCAAAGTCCTGCCCAAGGAGGTGGTGGAGGCTGCCCGTGTAGCCCATATCTGCGTGCAAAAGGAGCTGCATATGTGTCAAAGGGGCTGCTTTCCCTTAGTCCTGGCTCTTCCATCCTCAGGGAGGAACATCTGGAACAGGAGCTGAGTTCACAGACACGTGTCTGCTACTGAATCCCCTGCTAGTTAAAACAAGAGGATTTGGGGAGCGGGCTCACAGCACTGTTTGAAACAAGCACCGTACAGCAAGCACAGACGTGGCAAGTCCTTCCTGACCAGAGTGCAGAGCCAAGGGGAGAAAGATGAAAGAGATGAGTCCAGGAGGGGGAAAGGAGAAGGGAGACTGTGCAGAGCTGAAGCTCTCCAGGAAGGTAGAGGGCAGCTGAAGATGCTTCAAAAGGGACTGTGCTTTCTATCTCCTAGCAACAGATGCCAGCAAAAAAACCAAGGGAGATGATGAGAAGACAGTCTTAGTTGAAGAAACGGGGGCTTTGCCAAGTCTCACCCCAATAGTCCCTCATCCCTCCCCTCCTTGGGCTCCTTACGGACACCAACACCACTGCCCTTGCCACAGCCAGGCTGCTTTTTACCCCCAGTGGCCTGGGTAAGAGGTCTGGGTGTTTTCAGCCCCACTCAGAGCACCTCTCCTGCTCTCTCCCCAGCTTAACCTCGGGCAGTAAGGCCACAATTTGGGCTGTACCATTACAAGGGCAACCAAAGAGCTTGTTAGCGAAAAGGAGGACCCCAATACGACACACAGGATGGTGCTTAGCTGGGAGTGAGCTCTCTAGGGTCTTCTGCTGCTCAGTATTTTAGGCTCCATCTGCTTCCCTGCAAGTGTATCCATCTGCAAACAGGGCAATATTTACAGACCCCAAAGCATCTGGCACCAACAGGCTTTAACCCATTAGTAAATGGCTGGAGGACACCACACTCAGGGCTTTTAGAGACATTAGGAGAGGGGAAAAAAGCCCTATGTCTACAGGAAAACCCACCCTGCTCATCTCTGTATCAATTACAGAAGAGGCATTAAAAGGTTTTAGTAATGATTTCTTGTCAATAACCTGGATCTTCGAGTCCCAGTGTTCTTATTCAAACTCTCCTGGGAGCAAGACATTCCAGCAAGAGGGACACACCACAGACACATCACAGCAAAGGCAGAGGAAAGATAATAGAAAAAGAGATATTGGGCAGAGAAAAAAAAAAGATCAGAGACAGCAATCTGTGGGAACAGAGACAGATCACGAGTTTAAAGGAAGGTGATTCTTCACTCTACGACTATACAAATGATTTCCTTCCCTCAGCTGCTCCCTCCTCCCCTCTCTCCCGATGATTTGAAGGCTTTGGGAGCTGCAATAAGTGTGACTGTTTTTCCATGCAACTCAGCCAAAGATTTAAGTAGGCAGGAGGAAAGAACTTTCTTTTTCCATCAGCATTCAATAGAAAGACAGTAAAAAAAAAAAAAAAAGAAACAAATAAAAAAAAGGAAAAAAAATTCAGAAAATTCACGAAAGAGTCCAAGTTGTTAAAAGAAAGAAAACATAACCAGGAACATAAAAAACAGAGAGATGGAGTGGAAAAAACCACTTCCAGCTCTGAGCCAGCCTCAAACACTTCTCAGGTATGTAAAGTCTTAATGCAGAGATTAGTCTGCAACTGCTGAGCCAGAGCTGGGCAAAGTGGCCTGGGAGGAGCCTTCTCCACACCAGGAGAGATCTTCTGATAATTCCCAGTGGAGAGCTTTGGAGGGACATCAGCCAACACGTTTTCTCAGCCCCTGGGAGAGATAAAGAGGGGGGAGCTGCTGCTGGTTATGATAAGGCTGCTCCATGAATGCTGATTATCAGCCTGGCCCTGCCATGGTAATTCAGAGCCCTAAGTCCACAACCCTTTCCCTGGCCCTGTAAATCCCTCATATGGGGCCAGGGCTTTTTGAGGCTCTCGTGGCCCATCAGGCCACACTTTGCAGCCCGGTTACCTGAGGAACCAGGGTACACATGGTCCCAACATCCATCTGTCCTTCCCTTCAATAATCATTTCCCAACCTGCCCATCCATTTGAGCTCCATCCAAAACCTCACTCTGCAGAGATCCCCTGTGATACCCACTGGGTCCCACAAGTTTCCTCCTCCCTGGTGAAAGCAGAAAGGGGAGACATTTCTCTGATTCAGAGGCACAGGCAGCAACTGGGAATTTCTCTCAGGAGAAATCACACAGGAACTCCATGTAGAGCCCCACAGCAAGGGAAAAGCAGGCTTTTTAGTCTTGCAGATCACAGGATGGCTTATTTTCATTACACCAGGAAAATTCAACAGAATAAGCTCTTATTGATGCAGTCAAAACTCACCCTCAGACTCGTGGTGTTGCAGGAACACATTTTTCCTGTCCTTCCTGTGCTCCAACGGCATTCCCAGCTTACAGAAACAGGAACATTGCGGGATGAGGGCTTGGCTGCTTATTTTTTCTTCTTTCCAAGACATTCATCTTTCTTTGCCACCAAACGTTGCCTGGAGTCCATCCAAAACTTTCCAGGAGCACAGTGTCTTGAGTGTGCATGCCTTGCAGCTTTTCCATTCTTTCTGATGTTATAAAACTGTCTTGTAAAAGCAAAATTAAAGGCTTGAGTGCCGGCCACAAAGCCCTTACCATGGCCATGTTTTCTGTTGTATGCAACTCCAAGACAGAAGGAGGGGGTGGAAGCGGGCGGGGGGGGGAGAAAGCTTTATGCATTAAACTTCTTTATAAATCTATTGAAGGTATTTCATCACTTCCCGACATTCCTCTATAAAACCCACTCAGCTACGTTTACAAATTATAAAATTAGCTTTATGTGCAGGGTCCAGGCTAATGGCACAGCTAAATCTAGGGAGCAGGAAGATTAGATGCTTCTCCCTTCCTCGTGGTGGGATTTATTTTGCAGCACAGGGAGCAGCATCCATCCTGGGGTGGAAAAACTTCCCTCCCAAGCCTAAGCTTTTAAGGTTCCACGGAGATTTGACTGCTAAGGGGAAAGCTTGGGAGAAGCCACATCTATGGAGAGCAAATAGAACTGGATGGCTCAGGACAACATTTGTGCTCCGCAAACTACTTCTGGAAAATGAGGGAACGTAAAATTTTAATCCCATGGAAGATAACTGAAGGATATGGGATGGAGGGCGAGGGGTGCAATACTGAGAATATGCAAGAAAAAGGGACAGTTTTCATTAATTTTAACGTGTCAATGAACATGACAGAGGTGCACCTGCTGTGGAAGATTCCTGGCAGCTGGATTGCATGTACTTGGTACCCTGCCATGCCATTCAGGGAAACCTTGGGCAGCACCAACCTAGTTCCCAGTGGTTTCCCATTCCTTGGCCACAGCCCAAGGCACTACCCACCACAGCTCTCTGAAGAGTGATAAAAGACCCATTACAGAGGCCGGACCAGCATCAATATGAATTCAGCACAGCACAAATGCCAGGAAGGGAGAGGAGCTGGTACACTTCAGCCTCTCCTGCCCGGTTCTGGGCTTCATCCCCGCTCACATTCCGTCTCCAGCCCCTCTCCAGGTATTACATGTCGTGCAGAAAGAAGCTTGATGTTGCTTACCTGGTCCGTGGGGATGCTGCCAGCTTCCCCATGGGCAGTCCAGGCCTGCAAGGAGGGATCTCATGGCAGAGCAAGGTCACCTCCTGATGTTTTTGGCCACTTGCTGATCCTCACAGTGCCAGGGATCAACACTGTGGGGCAGAAGGGAAAAGTATGACACCAATTCCCTCATCTGGAGGAAGAAACAAAAGCTAGTCAGCCTCGAGGACAGGGGGCATGACGGGAACAAGCTTCTTCAAGGCACATTCTCAGCTTTAGTTCTTTGCTCCCTTTTAAAAAAAATAATGTCCTTTTGTAGCATATTAATCACCACCAGTCAGCCTTAGGAAGAGTTATCCATGGAGCTATGCAGGGACTGCCAGGACACTGTGTTATAGCAGGATTATTTACTTTTATAACCTTTACAGAAAACAAGAGATAAGTACATTAGAAAAACTCGCTCACACACAACAGCAGCAACTGCCTGATTCATTCCCGCACCCTCCCCTTCGTGCACATGGGCCTGGAGAGCTGCTGCTGGGGTTACCACTGTGAGAGCCACACAAAATAGCACTGAGCCACACAGGAGTGGCTTTGGAAGTGGGTTTGCCTTTCAGAGCACCAGGTCTCCCATCCCACTGGGCAGCGGCACTCAAGGGCTGGAGGCCACCACGAAGTGCCTTGTGCAGCAGCACCCTGGGAGCCTCCCCTTTGCTCCTGCTGTGTTCTCCTCTCCAGCAGGCACCAGCCACCAGCAGGAAGCCTTCTGAGCACTCTCAGACACAAGCTTTCCCATGGCTCAGTCACTGGGAGCCTGCAATAAACTGAGAGCCCTCCTCTAACAACCACCCCCACCTGACCTGCAGCTCAAAGGGATGCACATCCCTTGAGCCAACAAACAAATAAGACCTCTCCTGCACTGCTCCTGCCTCCTCTCCTTGCCCTCTGAGGAGAGCTGAAGTTAGCTCTGCGCGTGGTATTTATTTCCCTGGCATTGTGGTCATGCCCAGAGGTCAAGCACCCGAGGGCAGCTATGGCACCTCTCTGCATTTTGGGGAGGCATTGCCGTTTTCCAGCCAATTCACCTCCCCAGTCTGCCAGGTGCAGTCTGGAATTGCTGCTAAAAAAAAAATAAAATTCAAATGGCACACGGGGAAAACAAAACAGTTACCTCCAGTCTCTGCTGCAATGAGCCAAACCTCAAAGGGAAAGTGTTCTTCATCCCTAATTTCCATTTGCCCCTGAACTTGCGTCTTGCACCCTCCGGAGCCATCTCCCATTTCTGCAGAGTTCTGTGGGAGACATCCTGATCTACAGACAGAGAAAGGAGTCTTTGTTTACAAGATAAGAGCCACAAAATGCAAATAAAAAGCCCCAAATAGCACAAGATCAAACGCGGTCCATATCTACCCTTTCAAAGGCATACAGGCTGCAAAACACCATAAGCAATGGCTTTGTTTGGAACATTAAATGTGATACTAAAAACATCTTCTGTGTGAGAACAACGTGCATATGAGTTTGTTTATGTTGTAAGTTTAATCTCTCCAACAGCAATTCTTTAGAGCTTATTTTAGGCTGAAAAATTAATACTGAGTAATGAATCAAGGTGCAGTGGGTTTGCATGACCCAGTTTTGGTAGCAGAGGGCTACAGGGGTAGCTTCTGTGAAGCTTCCAGAAGCTTCTCCTGTGTCTGACAGAGGCAATGCAGACCATGGTGAGGCAGGGTGTCACACAGAGGTCCACAGTGCAGCAGAGATCCACCTGCAGTCTGTGGAGGACCCCACTCCAGAGCAGGGGGATGCCTGAAGAAGGCTGTGATCCCATGGGAAGCCTGAGCTGGAGCAGCTCCTGTCAGGACCTGCGGCCCCATGGAGACAGGAACCCACACTGGGGCAGGTTTGCTGGCAGGACTTGTGACCCATGGGAGGGACCCACACTGGAACCTGTTCCTGAAGGACTGACCCATGGAAGGGCCCCACACTGGAGCAGTTTGTGAAGAACTGCAGCCTGTGAGAAGGAGGACTTACTTTGGAATATTTCATGGAGGACCCTCTCCCATGGGAAGGACCCTGTGCCGGAGCAGGGGAAGTGTGAGGGGGAAGAAATGGTAAAGACAATGTGTGATGAACTGACCACAACCTGATTCCTCATCCCCCTGTGCTGCTGGGCAGGAGCAGGGAGGTGTTTTTAAGATTTGGTTTTATTCCTCATTACCCTACTCCAATTTGATTGGCAATAAATTAAATTAATTTCCCCAAGTGGAAACCGTTTTGCTTGTGACGGTAATTCCTGAGTCATCCCTCCCTGTCCTGATCTTGACCCAAGAGCCTGTCACTGTATTTTCTCTCCCCTGCCCAGCTGAAGAGGTGAGTGATGGAGCAGCTTTGGTGGGCACATGGCACCCAGCCAGAGCCATCCCACCACACGAGGCCTTGAGAGGCTGGGAATGATTCCCTTAAGCAGCAGGGAAACATTGCAGAGTGTGCAGTCCTGATTTAATTAAAGTCCTAAACAGACTCCAAGCAACACAATCCATCCACCCATCAATATGATGAAAAGACTGCAAGTTCCCTTCAGCTCACCCTGCCACCTCATGAATCTCCTGGTTGGGAAAGGGAGGAAGAACGCAGTCCTCCTTCACTTAATTCTTCAAAGCAGCCACTTCCATGCAAGCAGGAGCCACTTTGCTGCTCCCAGGACATGCTGAAGGGAACTGTACCCGTGCAGTGAGCAGGGAGGAGGCTCCAAAGCCTTCTCACAGCAGGAGTGCAGCAAAATCCCGGTTGCTGGTGCCCCATCCTGCAGCTCAGGCCATGTGTTGCTGCCCCTGTGGATGCTCCTCCTCTGTGACATCCAGTTTTCTGGTGTCCCAAAAGGATCTGAGACACTTCCAGGCTCTGCCATGATGCAAGAGTTACCTTAGGCACTCCTCTTGGGTACAAGGACAGCCTGGGGACTGCTCAGATGTCACTTTGCTTCCCGTTTCTCCTGGCTTGCACCTAGTGGTTTTTTCTCCATTTTCAGAGCAGTGAAGATTCAAGCTGCGCTTCGTGGACTCATCCCAAATCCCTGAGAATGGCCACGGTGCCAAGGAGCTGTGCAGGCACCTGAGAGCTGAGAGGGTGGAGCTCTGAGGCAGAAGGACTTCCCCAGCTCGACCTCATCCACGGCTCTGAAGGTCCATCCCTGGTTCAGGGGAGTTGGCCCAAACCAGGGAAGGGGAGAAGCCAAAGGGATTTAAGTCCACACTCATCATTAGGCACACAAGGAACCTTCTCCCACATCAGAGCTCTGGTGACCAAATGAAAAAAAAAAAAAAAAAAAAAGGCAAATATTTGCTAGAATAGAAATGTCAAACACTTGGCAGCTTTCCTTCTGCCTTGTTTTTTTTGCTCATGGGGCTCCAACCACTTAATAACTGTGCGATCCATGGATTTATTTCTTTTCGGCCAGGGAGATGGGGGTCATCCTGAGCCAGCTCAAGACAAACACGCTTATTTCTTCTTCAACAAAATTTAAAGCAAGGAGAAAATGGGGGGGAAACGCTTCACTGAGGAAGCTGCAAACATCATTTTTTTCAGAAGTCAGCATTAGCTTCATTTTGGTTCCGAACATTGCTTCAAAAAGTGGAAGTCAAAGCATCTAATTTCAGAAACGCACAAAGAAGTGGTTTGATTTTTTTTTCAATTGCTACTTTCTGTTGTCGTTTTTTTTTTGTAGAGTTCAACACAAATAATTTCAGCTGACCTGAAATGCTATTTTCAACAAATGTAGGCTTAAAAAAAAAAATTTAAAAAAAGGAAAAAGGAAAGAAAGAAAGTCTAGTTTCTTTAGCCTGTGTTTGTGCAAAACCACTAATTTTTAGTTGTTGGTTTTCTGCTAGAGATAATCCCACCGAACAAATGGCTGAATAAATTATTCTTCTCACAGGTGTATCAAAAGGGCTGACAGAAAGAACAAGAAAATTAGATGGTGTATCAAAAAAGAAAAATATAAAGTGTGTATAGATACAAACCACTAGAAACATTTATAGAAACAGAACACCGGCATCAACACTTGGAGGCTTGCATTACCAAAGCCTTCTTTGCAGTTAGGTTTACCATCTCAGGGCATTGCATATGTGCTCCCTGTGATCCAAAAAACGCAAATGAAGGAGCCTGATTTTCCCCGGAAGAGCTCGGAGTGACCTCGTCGCTTTGGGCCGGTGCTGGAGTTCCTTCCTCGCCGAGAGGAGTGTCAGTCCCCCGGCTCACCCAGCTCCAGGGCCTGGGGGAGCCTGCTCCAGTTCCTCATTAAATAATTCTGACTCATGAACACATCAGAAAACTCGCACTGTGCCCTTTGACAGTTTACCTCCGTAAAGGCGAAGTTTGTCCAAGAAAACCCCGTTCTGCAAATCATTCACGGGGCGTTAGTCATGTTTGTCCTTCCTCCGCCTCACGGAGACAGCTCCAGGAATTTGTACTATTTTCATTGCCTTCCCCTCACCCTCATCTGTCTTGACCGAGTGAACTCAAAACTTTATCTCATCTCCCTGCAGCGGCAGATCGAGATGGAACTGCTTGGCCTGGCCAAGAAGAATGGACTTAAGTACAATTTTCATCTTTTTTCCCCCCCTTGCAGACAACCTACTTGCCCATAATACCCGAGTGCGGGCTGGCTTTTGGCCTTCAGAGGGGTCTGACCAACAAGGAATAACAGGCACGAGGACATGACTGGAAGGTCATGATTACTGATTTCATATATATATACATTTGTGTGTAGTTGTATATATGTGTGTATAAATTTGTATATATGTATATATGTGTGCATTTGTATATATTTGTGTGTGTATATATATATACATTGCTTTTATGTATATAGCCCTATTTCTCTTTCCCTTCCAATATTTTTTTAAATGAGCCAAACTACAGAACTACAAACATCTCCCATACCCACACATCTCCTGAAGCCACATGCAAAGCAGAGCACTGAAAAAGGATGATAAAGGTGCTCCTAAAGGTAATCTTAAAGTTGCTCAGCCTTGCACACTTCTGGGCCCACGAGCACATACCTTCTTGGGTCACATCCTGGGGTGAGAAACCAGTTTTTCAGGAACTTTTCCATGCAAGAGAGAAATGACCTCAACACCTGATATTTCCTCAGCCCCCTTCAAACCCTGGCATATATTTCCAGCAAATCTATACATTTATATCTGGCTGCTTAGCAGGGAAAAGCTCTTTCTGAAGAGCTCTTTCCACTGTATATTTTCCTCTGACATAAATATGAATTGAGGTTATGGCCCAGTATGATCTTCCCAGGAAAAAGTGTAGATTACATCAATGTGACCCATTAAAGCAATCTTAAATACCCACTGATGGTCCATTATTGCAAGTTACTTTCCTTCCTGATGTAGAATTTATTCAATATATTGGAGAAAAGAAAAGGTCTCCAGGAAGACATTGCCCTTGCATCACATTAATAAAAAGGGACAACACAAGGGATGGGTTTGACAAGATGGAAGAGGAGTTTCCATTTACACAACCCCACTAGATGAATCAAAATATCCCTCCTGAGGGGCATGAAGGCCAAAAGGAAAACGTGAATTAGCTTGTAGCCAGGTGAGCTCAGTCTCTTCTCAAGGTGATAAGCAAGAGAACAAGAGGAAATGGCCTCAAATTGCACCAGGGGAGGTTTAGATTGGATATTAGGAAAAATTCCTGCACTGAAAGGGCTGTCAAGCACTGAAACAGGCTGCCCAGGGAAGTGTTGGAATCACCATCCCTGGAAGCATCCAAAAAACCTGTAGATGTGGTGCTTGGGGACACGGTTTGGGGATGAGCATGGCAGTGCTGGGTTAATGGTTGGACTCGATGATCTCAGAGGTCTTTTCCAACTTAAACAATTCTCTGATTCTAAGAAACAGCAGTTTGAGTTGCAAGTTGGGTTTAGGTGCAGAAGAGGGGGGTGGAGGGTTCCCCAAAGCATCACTGCTCACTCCTTCATCCCCTGTATGGAGCTGGTGAGCTATGAGGCTCCTCCACTTAGGGGAAAATGGGACTTCACAAGCCCTAAAAAACTCCTGTCTTCCTCTATTTTACTCTTTTCCTCTGCAACCTGAATATGAATTTATAAACATTTTGCTGTGATTCAAGCCTAGAGGGTGGGTTTGGTTTGTTGGGGGTTTTTTTTGCACCTGTAAGATTCAACAGGAAAAAAAAAAACAGGTTGGAGAAGAAGGAGGAGTTTGTGCTATGGAAAGAAAAACCTCTCAAACCCAAGGCTGAGTGAATCACAGAATTAAAGAATCAAAAAATCATTAAGTTGGAAAAGACCTGCAAGATCATCAACTCCAACCTGTGACTGATCACCTGACAACCAGCCCAGAGCACCCACTGCCACATCCAGTTGTTTCTTGGACACCTCCAGGAATGGGGACTCCACCACCTCCCTGGGCAGCCCCTTCCAACGCCTGGCCACCCTTTCCATGAAGAAACTCCTCCTGATATCCAACCTGAACCTCTCCGGGTGCAGCTTGAGGCCGTTTCCTCTCATCCCGTCAAGAGGGGAACAC
Organism: Pipra filicauda; assembly: GCF_003945595.2. NCBI lineage: Eukaryota > Metazoa > Chordata > Aves > Passeriformes > Pipridae > Pipra > Pipra filicauda. The sequence continues at coordinate 799,205 of NW_024104361.1, forward strand.
GTGCTTATGGGTTTCTCTCCCTTGCAGACACCCACACCTGCCCCAAGGGGCCAGGAGGCTCCTGTGGGAACCTCTCCCCGGAATCATTTAGAGGAGGCCAGGCAGCTTGTGGGCTGCAGCTGGCAAGGTGAGTTGTGGCACATCTTCCATTCTGGTAATCCACAGTATTGACAAAACATAAAATATTAACGCCAGAGAATACAGAGTTCTCTTTAAAGACATTGATTTGGGTCCACTGCCGTGCAGAACAGGTCAGGGGAAAAGTTTTCAGCATCAGGCAGAGGGTTTTGGGCCAGGGAGCAAGGATTGCCTTTGCTCTCACACCATGGGCTCCTGCCTGCAGGGCATTGCACAGTGCCTGCTCCCAGCTCCACAGGCTCCCGGAACATCTGCGGTTGGAAGGGCCTTGGGATGTCTTCCCCCCCCCACCAGCCCAAAACAAGGGGTATTCACCTCCCTCAAAATGCCCTCCCCATGCTGTCACACTCCTCCCCACCATCACCCACCACAAAACAGGGGACACCTGCCCAGGGGAAGGAGTGTAGGGAAGCCTACCTTTTATTCCCCCAAAACTTCCAGTTGCATCCGCTTCTTTATTTGCTCCAACTCTCCTCCAATTTTCTGTGTTCTTCGTGCACCTAATTAATGACTCAATTCATTAATATTTTTTGCAGCAGAATCCTCTTCCCATCTATAAAGTGGCCGTGCCAATTCTCAGCCTTAATTTTAAACAACAGCTTTTGTTTAAGCTTTCTGCAGAGAAAACAGCTCGAGACCAAAGACTCCTCTGTCTCTTCACAAGACAATTATCCAGAATGTTATCAGCAGATCTTAACACACCTTCATCTCCGAGGAGAATTTCTCCCAACACAGTCCACCCACCTATAGATGCACTCAGGACTACAATCAATACATGTTAATTAAGCTGTAGCCCCACTCCAATTAAAATTATAGGATCTGAAGGACAGACATTTGTTTTTGTCAGTAAATTAATTTAAGCATTCATTAACTTTAATTTTTAAATTATATATCACTTTAATGATAAATAATTCCTCTCATTACAGAGGAAGCATATGGAAGGGAAAGATAAAATGGGAGAGACTTGGACCCAGGGAGGAATATGTTCTCCGGCGCTTCCTCCTCTTTCGGCACATCAGCAACCCCATTTATGTCAGCAAACTGGGCTCTTTTGAAAATTTGGCTGGCAAGTGCAGTGCTGAAATAAGAACAGAGATTCTTTGAGTATCTCACCTCCTTCTCTGCTGGGAACATGAAAGCTCGGCTGTGAAATCTCGGTGTTTTAGAATAGCTGAAACTTTGTACAGGCTACCAAAATAAACACTTTTCTGCGGAAATCAAAATATTGCCACCTTAACGGGGTTTTTAATTTATATAGAAAAGGGCAGGTTGTTTTGCAGCTTAACCCTTTCTGCACAAAACCCAGGCACAGAGCACTGATTTTTAAAGTGAAGTTTGTGCAGTTTAACTTTCCAGTTAATTAAATACAGAGACCAGCAAAATTTTGGGCCTTCTTTTCCTGGCAGATTCTGGGTGGTAAATGATCTGAGCTGCTCCAAAAAAGGGTTTTTACCCTCAACATCTCCACCCTAAGGGGCTGTCCCTAGAGCTCACCTGTCACTGTCCATCACATCCACACTGGGAATTTTCTCTGCTCCACCTCAGTGCCAAACTAAGCCAACATTCCTTCTGCATGAAGCAGAACTCATCCTACTGATGATGATCATCCTCAGAGATCAGCAGCTCCTCGCCCCGCCAAGCACATCCTGGCATTCCCGTAGCCAGGGTGCTGTATAAATAGCAGCCCTGCACACCCAGACTCCTCCACACAGACGTGTCGTACCGTGCCTGGGACCTGTCAGATGACAAAAACCAAAACAGATTAACTGAATAAATTATTCACCAGAGACTGCTTTTACTCCTGAAGCCTTGTGCTGGGCTGGTAAGAACTGATCAGGCTTCACAGCCCGTGGTGGCAAACAAATAGCAGAGCAAAATTATTCAGGGAATAGACTTCCTGACACAAAAAGAGCAAGAAAAACACCGGGTCTCAACCTCTTGGGAGCTTTAGACCTGCAGTGCAATTACAGGCTCTTCTTACAACATTTCTTCCTCTGAAACAACTGCTGATTTCTGTTCCCAGCCCGATTTTGCAGCTATCATCACAAACCATTCCTGCTGCGTTTTTAGGACACCACATCTGCTACAAACTCCTGGGAGACAGGGAGAGAGAGTCTCTCTCTGAGCCCCGTTGCAGAGGGCTCAGGGCAAACACAGTGCACAAGCACCTCTCTGCTGCCCCTTCATCACAGAGCCAAAATAGGGAAGAGTCAGTGGCACAGCCAGGACTTCCAGAGATAACTCAGGACTCCCAGAAGCCAGACAAGTCACAACTGCTCACACACACATTAAGCAGAGCATCCCAGCCCTCTCAGAGCCAAAAATTACTTTTTCCAGCTCCTCTGCCTCTTGCCATCTCCTATCTCACATTGTGTCACACCCCTCCTTCCCACAATGCCACAATTAACCGTATTCCCTTCTCAAGATCCATACCCTGCCCTCCCCTGGAGAACCATCCCTAGCAGGGGGGCTTTGCTGAAGGGATTCCTCCTGCTAGGAGAAGCCCTGCTGCCCGAGTTTCCATATGTCAGTATAAAAGCAAGCAGGGGATAACCCAGTGCTTTGAGCAGATGGAGAGTTGGACCTGCAGCTTGAAAAACTTCTTTAGGAGGAACAACAGGACCTATATAACAGAAAAGGTTTCATTAAATGGGGCAGTGAAAGAGAAATTAAGCAAAATGTTACTTTATTAGCAACCTGTTTACTTAACTACTGCAGATATTTGAGCATTTAAAAATAGGCTTTCTCCCCATTTATCTATTAGCTCCTCTTCCATCCAGCTGTGTTGCTGAATTCCCATATTTGTGACATCAATGCATGTTGCTATAGAGATAATTAATTAATGTAACATAATCAAGTCAGCAATTTTACTACTTTGCAGGTTAACACAGGACTGGAAATAGAGTGGAGAGAACAGCAAAGCTTCCTTCTGAAAAGCTGGGTTTTTAACGATCCTCTGAGCACTGAGAGTTGGGTCTGAAAACCATTTCCACAGTACAGGAAATGTGCCACTTTTGGCATAATCACTGTCATTAGGAGCCTGGAGAAGAATCAGAAAAACAGCAATAAAGAAGGAGAAAGGTTCTGATGAAAAATTGCAGGTGGAAGAGAGTTCCCTGAGCACCCAGCAGAACTCTTCCTCTCATCCTGGCAAAAATTCACCAGCTCAACAGTTCAGAGAGGCTACAAGCCTCTCTGATGTCCTAATGGCTAACCTCAGAAACACAGGGCTTTTTTCCAAGAGCCACCCCAGAAATCAGTGTTCCAGGGAGTGCCTGCCTTCTGTGGAAGAGCAGCTCCTCGTGGGACCTCCTGAGCAAGCTCGTGCTGAGCAGGGAGTCGAGACAACCTCTTTGTGTCCCAGAGGACTCGATGTCATGCTCAGCCGTGAGTCTGTGGCCTTCCCAGCTGCTCAGAGCAAGGGTTTCCTGCCTGTCACAGGTGGGCCACACGAGAAGGCAGGAGGTGAGTCCAGACTCTTTCACCTCTCTCATCCACAGCTGCCTCCTGACAGTCAGGTTGGCATTTACAGCTGACAAGGACATCGTGACTTGTCAGCGTGTCCAAACAAGACAACTCTGCAATGAGAGCTACAACTCTGCCCAGGAGTTTGCCTTCCCACCAAGAACTGGGCCAAAAAAAAAAAAAAGGATGCTGTGGAGCATTCAAGTAGGTGCCACACTTGATGTTTGGTCTGACTCCACCCTTTTGTTAATTTAGAAAATTAAAATCAATCCCCTTTTCAAGTGAGGCCTTATCTTATTACTTGTCCTGTGCTAATTAGAATCTTTTTATATACTTTTCAGTTCAGGGTCTCTGCCTTCTGAGGTTAGAAAGACGAAAGCAGCACAGATGAAATTAGGTCACTTAACCCTCAGGACGTTCCCATTCCTTAGCAAAGGTTGCTCTGCACACTATGAAGAAAAAGGGGAAAATTCTTTAAGAGACAGACACATGCAGAATAAATGAGCCAAAGGCTGTGTTTTGGGACAAGAGTGACATCATCAAGCAACGTTTCCCTTCCATAACCATTGATTTTTGTCACATTATGGCAAGTTTCACTGCCACACCATAACTGAAGACACCTACACTTCTCAGAGGACTGCCCAGCGAAGAAACAGCCAATCAAATTATTATTAAAAATTAAAAAAGATTATTTAGTAGGAAAATCAGAAGGCTAGAATACTGTTGTTCAATTTATAAACCATCTCCACAATACACAAAGGTAGAGGGACTTTTCACAAGGACATGGAGCAACAGGACAAGGGGGAACAGCCTTAAGCTGAAGGAGGAAAGGTTTGGACTGGATACTAGAAAGAAATTCTCCCCTGTGAGGATGGGGAGGCCCTGGCTTAGGTTGCCCAGAGAAGCTGTGGCTGCCCCATCCCTGGAATTGTCCGAGGCCAGGTTGGACAGGGCTTGGAGTAACCTGGGCTAGTGGAAGGTGTCCCTGCCCGTGGCAGGGGGTGAGACTGGATTATCTTTAAGGTCCCTTCCAACCCAAGCCATTCCATGTTGTCATACACTATTTCAATAAAAGCATGGAAAAGTGTGCAGGTTTTATGTTGCATTCATGTATAGCCCAGTTGAGGAAAATGAGGGTAAAAAAAAAAAAACACCCAAGGATTAAACAGATTCTGATCTGCTTGGAGACTTCAGCATCAGCTACCAATTCTTTCCAGGCTCAGCTACTTTCAATAGGATAAATTGCACCGAGTCACTAAAAATCCAGAGCTTTTTGCATACCATCTGCAGGCAGAGAGAGTTCTCTACTCCCTGTTTTCCTGGCAGGCTGCTGCTCTGACCTGTTGCAAGACATCTCTGTGTCTGCAACACAGTCCCAGAGGAGATGGGTCCACCTTACAGGGTCAGTTTAACTACAGAAAGAGAGAAGCAGAAACCTGTAAGACAATTTTCCTGCCACAGTTTGAACAGCAATATCCAAGCCACCAAAAGATTTTCTTGATCTGCACAAAACCCAGAGCAAAACCCACTCTTGCAGCAACCAGCTGCTGCTGCTGCATAGGTTTATAACTGGGATAAAGAGAGAACACATTTTCCCTAAAGCCAGACAACCCAACTCAGATAGCAGAGGCAAGAAATCATCTCTGGTGAGAGCAACAATGAGCAATTTAGCTTGATTATATCCTTGCAGATCTTCCTATTTAGAATGGTTTGCATTATTTTGAATGCAAACTCGTGGGATTTTTTTTTCCCTGTGCATCAGCTCTCGCAACCAAAAGTTGTCATTAGCTCCTGATTAAAAGGGATTTTAAATAAAGAGTGGAAACAAGCCCAAACAAAGGAGTGCTGCTGCATCCTAGTCCTGTTGTATCAGACCGACTGCTGCAAATGTCAGTTTTATTTACTGTTTGGAGCCCACTAAGCTCTTTTTTTCCTAGTAGGAGAGGTAAAATTGGGAATACTGGGCCAGGTGGCAGAAAAGAACAACAGAGGAGAGGTAAATAAATAAGCAACTATGAGTCCAGGAGGGTCACACTGGCAACATACATGCAAGTTTGCCCACAGATGCAGCAAAGAAATTAAATAAGCTTCACTAGTGAGAGCCTGACCTTTTCCATCTTCCCCCCAGCAGAAATCAAGCTCCAACGGGGGACCACGAAGAGGGTTAGAAATAGCAAAGATAATAAACCCAGGCATCAGAAGCACAGGAGACTGAAGGGGAAAGACAGGCAGGTGAAAGGGCAACCTCAGGAACACCTGAAATACTTCAAGTCATCCTCTACTGCCAGAATACCACAAGATAATCTATCCCACTAAAATATTGGCAGTGGAGGACGTGACCAGGTGAGGCAGGAGCGACGTTTGGATGCTGGGAGAAGGAGCCTGCTCTGCTTTAGACAGAGACTGGCTCATTTTGGCACACGTTTGCTGTGCAATTTTTAGTGGAACAGAACTCCCCTCTAGCAAGGTGCAGGCAGACACCAAATAAGATTAGTCTGACTTTTGCAGTCTCGATGGCATCCAGAGCACAGGGAACGTCACTGGTGATTTCAAGCGGCGGGTTCCCAACCCCGGGGACAGCCCACCCACAGCCTGGAGGGGATGTCTGTGCTGCACAGCCACCGAGTCCTCTGGCTGAGGGAGAACCAAACCATCAGCACAGGGCACTGCCTGGGTTATACTGGGGTTATATATGGGGTTTATGTTCATCTCGAGGGCCATGCCCAGCTCTGGGCCCTCACGGCAGGAGAGACATTGAGGGGCTGGAGTGGAACGGAGCTGGGGAGGGTCTGGAGCACCAGGAATGGCTGAGGGAGTTAGGGGAGCTCAGCCTGGAGAAAAGGAGGCTCGGGGGGACCTTCTCACTCTCTGCAACTCCCTGACAGGAGGGGTAAGCCGGGGGGGATCGGGCTCTGTTTCCAGGGAACAAGAGATAGGACAAGGGCAAACAGCCTCAAGGTACACCAGGGGAGGGTCAGGTTGGACATTAGGAAGAATTTCTTAACAGAAGGGCTGGTCAGGTGCTGGAACAAGCTACCAGAGAAGTGGTGGAGTCCCCATCCCTGGAGGTGTTCAAGAAACAGCAGGATGTGGCACATAGTGCCATGGTTTAGTTCACATGGTGGTGTTCAGTCAAAGGTTGAATTCAGTGATCTTGGAGGTCTTTTCCAACCTAAATGATTCTGTGACTCTGTGATGTAGCTCCTGCTTAATTAGGCAGACTGAGCACCACTGGGAGATGACAAACAAGACCTGAGCATGGGATGTCACTCTGCTTCACCAGCTTGTTCAGTCTCCAGCAGGTCCCAGTTTTATAGACGTATCTTCTGGTCAAAATGATGGGAAATGGGGTAGAAAAGAGGGGACCCCCACTCCTGCACCTTTCCTGACAGTACACACAGCACTCTGCCCTTTGTCAGGCAGGCTAAAGGCTTGATGGTGAGCAAAATCACTGCTCAGAGGAGCTCAAGGCTGCTCCCTCAAACCCCACAGCCCCCACAGCCAAATCCACCAAATCCACAGGACCGATGCACTGCTCCTGATTGCCTTCCCATCACAAACAGCACAGGTCCTCAGCCCTTCTCCAACCCTCCAGAGCGGGAAAACTAACTCCAATAAACGCAAAGCAATTCCATTCAATTCCACCTTTTAAAAGCAACGCTTAATTAACTCTGCTGGGGCTTCTTCTGCTCTCACTGCTTGTGTTTCCATGCCACCGAGGTTAGGAAAACACTTTCTCCCTTTGCACAGAGAGGCCCTGGCTTTCCCTCCCTGCTTTGTGCTGGCATCACATTAAGCAGACACCAGGCCCTCAGGCACACGTAGCCTGGCCCCAAACTGGAAAGGTTTCTCCTTCAGAAACCTGTGACCAGATGGCAGATTTTTACTGCTCTGGCTGCCCCCCACTTGGACTCCAACCCAGAGCCCTCACTGGGCTCAGGGACTCAGTGGAATGGGAGAGACCAAGCTGTCACCCCACAGATCCAGCATTTAGAGTCAGTAATGCTAAACTCTCCAAAAAAAAGAGAAAAAAATAAAAGCAAAGATGGGGGTGGAGGGAGAACAACCAACCCCAGATGTTTCCAAGCAGCTGGCATTGCTGTTTCTCCCAAGATGCTGATGAAGGCAAACTCTGTGGCTTGACAGACCCCCATCAGCCACCCTCTTCCTGCAAACAGAGAATCCAAATCAGCTCTGCTGGATTTAATCATCTTCTCCCCTTAAATAATAAACTAGGGGCAGGATGGGAAAAGGATTTATTCATGTCACTAACTGTCAAAGAAAACGTTTACTGTGCTAAAATAATCTGCAGTCAGAAGAAGAAAAAAAAAAAAAAAGAAGAAAACATCCAGAGGAGAGGGAAGTGTGAGGACTTCAGCTCTTACACATGAGGGACACAGACATGCCCAGGTAGACGTTGAAATGGGACATACACAAGCTCTTCCAGCAGGTATTAACAGGGAAAGACAGTGAAAGCAGAGCAGTAAGAAAGGAAGAAGTGCTCTGGTTGCCTCAGCTCAGCTGTTTGAGCTGAACTCTGTATTTTGGAAAGAGCTGAGAACGCACAATTTTTTTAAGCGGAGTTTGTGGGACTCGCAGCAAACCCCAGCACAAACTCGACAGGTTGCACAGCAGCTCCCCCAGCCCTGAACTGATGCCCCCCAGGACAGACCACCCTCTCCAAAACTCTTCAGAGAGGGGGAGAAGAGACAACAGAAGCAGGGCTGCAAGGTGCTCCCCTTGCCAGAGGAAGGTCAGGGGGTGCCAGAGGCCTGAGAAATAACAGCAAAAACCCAAGGTACGAGGAAAAACAGAGACTTTGGAGCATTCCTGAAACACACCCCCAGCTCTGTCACACAGGGCATGAACCCTTTAAAACGAGGCACATGAAGGGCCCAGCGACCTGGCACAAGTCCATCAAGGACTATTAAACACAAAGTTACATATTAACTTCCAGTTCAGGAAGCCCTGAAGCTGCAAAATGCCCCAGATTAGGAAAATGTCACAGATTAGGAGGGAGCAAGACACGGACACAGGTTCTTTCCCAGGCATGTCATCAGATCCTGCCTCTTGCTGGAGACCCATCAGTGCCCTCAGCACAGCCAGTGTTTGTGTCCACTGCAGATAAAAGGGCTGATGGCCACATTTCACTGGAGCAGGGGCTACTCCCCTGCAATCCATTTCAGTCATTTCATGCAAACCCTGCCTCCTTTCTCTCCCACAGGCTTCCATCCTGTTTTTTCATACTGGTGCTCACAGCTGGAATCCTGTACAGATCTATTTTTTGGTGTTTTGAGCACGTTCCCAGACCTTTTAAAGCTCTCCTGTGCTCTAGCAGCTATTTCTCATCCTGGGAGACACTCTGCTGGTGGGATCTAACAGCACAGTGAAGGTGCAGTGTGAGCCAAACCAGTGGCTCACATCCCCAGCTTTTGCTGTTAGAGGCAAGAGCTACCTGCAGAAAACAGTCAACAGGAGAATTAGGCACCAACAGCACAGCTAGCCCTGGAATCTCTTGTTCTCACATACCCTCGGGCTGCCCAGTAACTGGGGAAGCCCAGAGGCCTTTCTAGATAAATCATTGCAAAGCCACAGTGAGGAAAGCCTTACCATGGATAATATCAAACAGCTGAACCCAGGAACAAATTGTTTTCCGCTCTAGTCCGTGCCTTTCATCACAGTCCTTGGGGGACAAGCAGTGGAATGAGATTCTGTCCTGTCAGAATTAAATCAGGGCGACTGCTATAAGGAAATGAACTCAACTGCTGCGCAATATCCTTGGATATTCCAGTTTCGTGGAGATTTTGAACCTCCGGGATTTAACAAGAGCCGAAGGGTGGGCTGGCCCCCCGTGCACCACAAGGACATCGGGCACACGGGATGCACACCAGGCACGTGGAGAGCGAGCAGAGCACCAAGAGCCACGGGGAAGCAACTGCAACCGGTGCCTCATAACTTATTCCAGCAGCAGGATGTCATTCCAGCTCCACCTGCAGGAATTTCTGCCGCTGAGGAAGCCTTGAAGGTTAGATGGGAAAGGTGTTGCTCGGGGAGGTGAGGGAAGTGAAGGCTGAGGTGGGTGGGGAGGAACAGGCTGCAGGTTACAAAAGCAGGGAAGGTGTTGAGCCTTGAGGTTGCATAAAAATACCATTAAACAGTCAAGAGGGTTGAGTTTCTTGGCATAATCCCACAGGCAAATGCTGAATGCAGCTTCCCAAGAGTGCCTTCTAGCAACCTCCACAAATTCCATGCTCCAGCCCATACTCTCCCTGTGTTCAGTCTCTCCCCACGGCCCACCAGCTGAAGTTTCCAGGACACTTCCAGTTTACAGAACGTTTGCTGAAAGCGAATTTTACAGGAATATTAAAGAGCATTTGCCAAATGAAATCTGAATTGACAGAAGGGGACATTCGTGATACAAATGATACTAAAAAAAAAAAGTTACTTCTCTAAATCGAGGGATCACAATTAATATGTCCTTGCAAAATTATTCACCCCTTTAATTAGAGGTTTTGAGGGTTGAGGGGGGTCAATTAAGTCTCTGTGATGCTTGATCATCTCTTGATGACATGAGTTGGGCATCAAGCTCAGGTTAAAAGAAGTAGCAACCAGCTGGTTTCCTAAGTAACCCATCCTATAAAATCATTAAGGGTGGAAAAGACCTCCAAGACCATCAAGTCCAACCTTCCTATTTAACAGGGAACACCATTAAGAGGCACAAAAAAGACCCACAGTACTTTCACATCTACAATAAAACCCTGAAACTTATTAGATTCGAGGGGGGGGAACCACCCCAAACCTTCAAATCTGCACAATTTAAATATATATATATATTTAAATGTTATCTATACTGCAACAACAGCAAGTAGGAAATGCGTGAGCACGTTATAGCTCACAAGAGAAATCCCTGCAGCTAAAAGACAGCAGAACAGGGCCTGAAGTATGAGAGACAGGAGAGTTCAGAGCACGGATCGCCAGTCCCAGAGCAAGAGTAAGGCAGGGAGAGAGGCAGCAAATGAGCTGCATACAAGGAACAAAGAAAACCGTGACCTTGAGATGAGAACACACCTGTAACAGATCCATAAAGATGTCAATCTCCTATTTATATAGTGGATAAATACTTGTGCAGACACCCAGGAAGCCATGCATAAAAATTCTGCACCAAGAGTCTGAGAAAACCCCACATCAGACTTCTCTGCTCCCATCTCCGTATCAATCCACTGCAAAGCTGTACTAAATGCCTCTTTCCCTCCCCACGGGTAACAATACAAGGCCTAAATGCTGTGCATTTTAGCTGAATTGTATTTGCTGTGCTGGGCTTTACCTCTGCAGGCAGAAATCAGGGAAAAAAAAAGAGAGAGAGGAAAAATCCTGTACGACTTATTCAAAAGGCTGGAAATGCCTCCCAGCCCTGGTTGTTCCAGGGTGGTTTTCTTGCATCTCTCTTCAAACAGAAAAGCAGTAGGGGAAGAATTAGAGATCTAAAGTGGCAGCTGGACTGACCAAGAGAAATGTTTGGTGGGGTAGAACACGCTCAGCAAAACCAACAGCATCCTAAATGGAGTTGGTTTTACCAGCTTTGAAAATCAAACTGAGGCTTGTAGGAGACTCCAGAGGATATTGATGACTCAGAGTTAAAACCGACCCTTTTCCCCTCTACTGGTCTTGCAGAGGTTTTGGAGAGAAAGTGGTGGTAGCAATAACATACTTAACATTAATGCACACACGGGGACAGACTGAGGGGGATTCCCAGAGACGCTGCCACCACGGGGTATCCACAGTGCTGGGCTTCCAAAAAGAAGGGAAATGCCCTTTCCCCTTTGGAAACAACCCGCCGTTTGGATGTTCTCCTGGAAAGAAGCCAGAGAAGCACAGAGAGGTAACATTTTCACTCCAGTGCCAGTACACAGATTGGTATTATCCTCCTTAAGTAATTAAGTGCTCTCTACAAAGCCAGGATTAATGCGGTCTCAGCCCAAAAGGCCAAGCAGGCTCTAGACCAAGCAGTACTCATGGAAATTAAGGCCTGGGCTGAGATGGCTTAAATTTCCCTGTGAACCTGTGCCAAACCATTCCTCTTAGACAGACACCTCCAAAAGCCAACAGGGAGCACCAGGCACAGAGGCAAGCCCAGATTCAAGCAGTTTGTGTTTCCTGCCTCTGCCTTTCCAGCTTGGAGCTCTGAGCACGCTGGTCTAGTGGAAAATGTTCCTGCCCATGGCAGAAGGAGGGAACAAGATGAGCTTAAAGCTCTCCTTCCAACCCAAACCATTCCATAATTCCATGATTCACCAGTGCTTTCCCTCAGTGGGGACCTCTCCCACTGCAGCACTGCCTGTGATCACTGCTCTGAAAAGCAACATTAATGATGTTTTGAGAAAGCATCACCTCAGGTCTCTCAATGTCTTTTATAATGTATCCACCTTTCAATTACTGCACTGAGCCATATCCAGTTCCTTTAGTGTTTCAGGATTAACAACAGGTCATAGATACTACCAAAAAAAAGCAAAAAAAAGCCAAAAGGCATTTTGCAAGGGCAGAAAACCTTCTGGGAGAGCTGCCTGGGAGAAGAAATCCAACCAAACATCCAAGAAACCACCTTTTTCCCTGCTCTGCTCCAGCACAGGTTCATCCAGAGCTTGGTTCCCCCTGTGGATGGTTCAAGTAGAGGTGGAGATGTGTGCTGGAACAGCAGCTCACAAACTCCTGCCACCCTCCAAATAAGCACACGCCATTAGGAAGGATCAATTAAAAACAGCAGGAGAAGGTGCAATTCCCCCAGTGTTAAACTCCTCCATCTGGATTTTGCTGGATGTTTTTGGATCGGTACCTTTTGCCTGCGAGCAACGACAAAACTGCTGATAAAACTTTAAAAAGGGGACTGTCTTTGAACCAGAGGAGAGGCACAGCAGGAGGGTGATGCATTATTTAAAGGAGGGCTTGTGTTTTCCGCCCCAGCAGCCACTGTGAGATTTGCCAGGCAAAGCACGGTACTGCCACAGAGTCAAAAATCCGAGTGCCCCAAGATGAGCATTCCACGGTAATGTGTGCTTGAAAAATCCTTTTAGCACATCTTCTGATTGTAACTTTAACAAGGCGCAAGTTTTACAGCTCATATTTTGGAGAGCTCCAACGGGGGGGTTTTATGGCTTGCCAAGAATTCACAGGAGAACGAGCCTCACCTAAGTTTACTTCTTCCATTAGGAGACTAAACAGATTTTTCAGATAAATTACCTATCACATGCTGCCCATAAAAAGGTGGGGCTGTAAACGTCCCAGTTTTAACCAAGTGAGTGTCACAAGGAGCAAAAATTTCCTCCAGGGACATGTAACTTCAATACACTTTACACCTGTCTGGAAAGCTCTTCTTTGGATTCCATGGTATCACAGACACCAACAGCCCCCTGCCAGATGCTGGAGCAGGGCTGTGCTGCCCATGAGGAGCACACTGTGTGTTTGCCTGTCGTTTAAAGTCAACATTTCTCACTTTTTTTTTCTTTTAAATCAAAGAAGAATTAACCTTTTGGGGGGGAAGAATAATAATTAAAAAAAAACCCTCCAGGTCCATCTCCTGCAGTGTTGACACAATAGTTTTCATTTGCAAGCAAATGGAAGTTGAACTTAAACGTCAAATATTCATTTATCAGCATTAACCCAGCTCCCCCTCCCCTCTTTGTCTTCACTCACAGGCATTTTTCTTGTTTGCCTTTCAGTGGGTTCATGAGTGTGTGTATAGAGCCATTTTCATGCCCCAGATTACCCCCTGAACTCCTCTGATACACCACTTGTCCCCTGTGACAGGATTGCCTGTTCTGGGCAGCATTCTAAAATAATAATAATAAAAACCAAAAACAAACAAACAAACAAAAACAACAACAAAAAACCCCCAAAAAAAACCAACCAACCAACCAAAAAACCCCAAACCAAACCAAACAAACAAAAAAAACAAAAAACCAACCAACCAACCAAAAAAAAACCCACCACCACCCCCCCCCAAAAAAAGACAAAAAAACCTCCAAACCAAACCAAAAAAAAAAAACCAAACAAACAAACAAAAAAAAAAAAATCCCAAACAGAATTGGACTTTCCAAGAGGCTGCCATCCAGGGAAATCCATTCTCATCAATGGCAAGCCTCCCAGAATCTGCTCTTCACTCCTTTTTCATTTTAAAAATGTCAGTGCGTGTTGTCAGAGTGCAATTGTTTTCCTTAATCATCCGCAGCAGTGAAAGTGCTCATCTTTGTGGTGTGGAAAAGTCACTGGCTTTATTCGTACCCCACTCCATTTCAGGAGGATGCTTTCCAGGCTGGGCTGGCCCTCGGGAATCAAAGCTGATACACTCACCACCTTCTGTACGAGCCCGTGTGAGCCAGAAATTCGGAGTTCTTTGCTGGGGCTGCACTGAAGGAAAGGCACAGGCACGAAGGGAGGTGTCAGAGAAACCTTAAAGAAAAGCCATCTAGAAAACTGGGCATCCTCTTACCGTAAATTTGGGAAGTAGGAAAAAAAAAATTAAAAGTCGGGCTTTGTTGTCGTCTGGATTTTCCTCAAAGGCAGAAAGGAGAACTGTAGAACATCGTTCTGTTCCTTACCACTCTCCAGAGCTGTTCCTCAGTGCAGCAAGCTACAAACAATCTTTCCAGTTCAGTAATTGTCGGTTCCCCCCCCCCCAGCAATCACAAAGAAAAGCTGCTGAAAGGTGCGGGCAATAGACTTCTTAAAGAGCTGTTGACAACTCCCAGGAAACTTTTACATTTGGAATGCATTCTGCCCACATTTCCTGTATTTTCCGTGGTTCTTAAGTTCCTCAGTTTAGCACACAAAGCTATTTGCATGAAAATAGCATCTTGAGAGTTCTTACAGAAGACTTACAATGCCTTTCCTTAAAAAAAAAACCCAAAAAACCCCACAAACCACCACATAATTGTAGAATTGTGTGTTGAACATCTCAGGTAGCCGGGGTAAGAGAAGAATGAAGCACAAAACTGATTGCAAACATTTTTCTTTCATTTTAGATCCCATCAAGTTCTCATTCTCCAGCTGCCACTCACACTGGTACTCCTGGATACATTAATCTAGTGCCATTATCGCTCTCTAAAGGCAAGGAGTGCTTTTATTAAAGCAAAGACAAATTAATTTAATGGTTTCACTGTCCGCGTATCTAAAAATACATGAAGACTTCCTCTTGACCCGCAGGTAGAAAATTCTACATTGATATGTTCTTGGACTAAACCCACTCCCAATGAAAGATAATCATCCCATCTGGCAAACACCCCTCTCCCAACATCCCAGAGAAATGTCTGCAACCTGTGGTGCCCCAGACAGGTCCAGCAGAGTGTTTGCTGAGGGATTAAATCTCTTTCTAAATGAGATGATCCTCAACAAACCCACCAGACTATGAACTCCACCAAGACTGTGATTTGCAGGGGAGAAGTGTTATGCAAGCAGAGAGGTAATATTTTGGATAGCCAGCAGTACCTCACTTCAGGATGCTGCACTTCCAGCCGGCATCTTAAATTACACCAGGATTTAATTTAAACAGGAATAAACAGGACAGTTTCAACATGCTCCAGAGGGAAAAACAAAAAGCCAGAGTGATGCATTTGCCAAATTTTATGCCTTCTGGTGTTTCTGAGTGAGTTGCAAGTCTCACAGATAGATCACTCAGCATGTTGGAATAAGCAAGGATGGGTCACTGCTTGCAGCCAGCCCAGCTCCACTGCCTGTTGCTGTGGACAACAGATGCTCCCAGAACCTTTCCAGACTCAACATTTGCTCAGGTTGCCCACAAACACAGGGGGTTGAAGCCAATGACTTGGTCCTGGCAGCCCAAGCCTGGCCACACCTAAATCCAAGGAATCTTGAACTCCGATGGAAAACTCACTGCGGGAAGGCAAATCTTAATAAACTATTTACCCACCTGATCAGGTGCTTCCCGAAATGAACACCATGCTTTGGATAGCCCATGTGACCTGCCAGGGGCTTGGTTTGGAGAGATTCTGGCAGGGGAGAGCCGTCAATTAAAACGATAGTCCATATTCTCCCTTTCAAAACCCAAGTGTTGCCCTCAAGATCATTAGAAAGTCACAAGAAAGGATCACGAACCACCACCTTCCAGGATGGATCACAGGAACTGTGCATGATGTTAGGGATCAGTAAAGGACAAGGAAGCAGGAGAGTATGAAATTTCAACAGTAAGTACCATTTTTAAATGGTATTTAACCCAAAACTGGAATTGCAACAGGGCAAAAAATGTGTTCAAAATCCCTAAAATATTTTAAGATCTGGAATTTTTGACCTTTGATCTACAAGACTTTTGCTGCAGCCCCACAAATACCCCTGAACAAGACCTTGGAGTTTATTCTAAAGCAATGCCAGATGATTTAGAGACCATTATGAATTCTCAAATGCTCTGTTTCATGCCTCACCCAAAATAATACACACACCTTCAGGAGCATAGACTGAAACTGTGAGATGACATCACATTAGCAAGAACCTGGGGGGTAGAAAAAAAGGAAAAGAAAAAAAAAATAATGGCAAATCACTGGAAATAAACCCATACAGCACCTGGACTGTTCTTTGTGGAATCCCAGCTTCAACATTGCTTTTCTCACAAACCACGTCAAGATCATCTCCTTAAATGGCACGTAGGAAGAATTACTTTTTGAGTGAACAAATGTCAAATTTCCTTGACGACTGGCACTATCAGCAAATCATCACCCAAATTTGATTGAAAACAACGACAAGGTCACCTCCAAGTAACTCTTAAGTAGCTATTCTCATGCAAATGTTTGTGTGCACAAGTGCAAGGAAAACACAAATAGCAAGAAATATACTGAAAAATAAAACTGAAACAATTTAAAAATCACTGCAAATAGAGGAGCTCTCCCATGAGGCAGCAGGAGATTTTTTTTTTTTAACACTTCTGAATGTTATTGCAAAGGCAAAAAGAAAAGACAAATTAGAAAGATGAGAAGGTAGCAAAACACAAGGTCAGCAATAATGCGACTCCGAGGTATTATTGAACTCACTCAAGGTTAATCACAGAAGCCAAGTTTTTACCTTAGTGCCTTCACCAGGTGGCTAAAAATGATGGAAGGATCCAGCCCAGGAAACATTAGATCCTCTCATTTCTGCCTCACAAAAGAAGCATTTGCAAGACCCTGGTTAATTAAACTAATAAACCACAAGTGAAAGCCTGGCCTTGTGCCACTTTTTGACTAACATGTTGTGCAGGGTGTCACATTAACAGCTTTTATCCCATCGTGGTGGGGGGAGAGGAAGCAGGGAAGGAGCAGCATGGAGAGAACATGACAAACCAGCTGATTTTCAATTAAGAGTTGAAACAAAAATTAAGTGCTTTTAGTGCTCAGCCTTGGAAGTGCCAATATTCTGAAATAACACAGATACCTGGCCGTCCTACAGCCCTGTTAAATCAGCTTCCTTTGTTTAAAGCAAAGCTGAGCAGCACTTATTTAACAAGCACTGCTTCAAGCATGGCTCAACACGCAGGGAGGAAGGCTTTGAGGGCAAAGGAAAACGTCTCAGAGGGATGGTGGGAGAAAAGATTTCTCTTTGGACTAGAAATCACTCACCGCAGCAGCTTCTGGCCAGGCTGGGAGCATCTGAAGATCATCTACCTCTGCTCAGGCTGAGGTAGGTCTTTCTTACTTTGTCCCAGGAAGGTATGTTGATGTCCCCAGGTGTTAAGCAGTTGGTGAAGGTTTGAGGTCGTTATCAGAGGATCCCGGAGGGAGAAGCAGACACCTCAGAAAGAGGCCTCAGTGAGGATGCCCTAAACATCCTCCTCAGTCACCACTTTCTCCTTGTTGGCCTTGTTCATGGACTTCTAAAGCCTTTAAAGCTTCATATCTGGTTTTGGTCTGAGTGTTGGAGGGTGGAGGTTGAATCAGAACCCTGCTTTTGTGGGGCACCGGAGTCCGAGGTGCCCGTGGAATCCATTGGAGGTGGATGGTTCCAAAGCCACATTATCTGTCTCTCTTTCAGCCCCTCTAATACTGCACAGCCCATTACCTGCCTCTTGTAATTCAGCCACCTGCTGCAACAGGTCATCCCCCTGTGCACAGGTTGTACAGGCACCTTTTCTCCAGGAGTATCTGGGCATCCACTGCAAGTCCCCACCTGTACTGACATCTCCTTCCTTACCGGTTCCATCTGGGAGGACTCACCTCAGTTGCCTGGTTATTTAGGGCTCAGGGAAGCTCCTGGACCTCCTTCACTACCTTTGAAGTGCTCAGGGCTTCACGTTTCATTAGTGGTCACTCACACCTGCCATCATCTTTCCCTCCGGTTTCCATATCCTGATTTCTTTGATCCATTTGCAACGAGATCCACTTACTCCAATCCCTGACCCCTCATCTTTGATACAACACACAACCGATGCTTCCTGGGAGCCTCTCTCCTTCTTCCAAAGAGCTCTCCAGCTCTTTGTGTTACAGCCAAACCCATTCAAAAGGCCCCTTCATACACTTGTCCTGAAACTCTTTTTCCATCAGTCCCTGGTTCTCCACACGCAAGTGCCCTTGTCTGCACGTGACCAAGGCTCTCGTGTGCTCCATACAAAGCCTCTCAGTGGCTCCAGAGTGGTGGTTGGGAGCCAACGTGCATTAACCTTTCCTCTCAGAAACCTGAATACTGAGAACTGCGATTACCCAAAAGGCCTAATAACTACTCTGGAGAGCACCTTGCAGAATGTTGAATTGCCTTCTTGGGATGCTTTGATGAGGGACATAAGCACAGAAGTATTTTGAAAGAGTGTGGTTCCATCTCTCTCAGAAGTACCAATAAGCAGTAGCTAAATTTTCTCTGTCCTGTTGGAGCTTGTCTGATTTCTTGAGAAATTAATGCCTGTCCTTAAGCCGAGGCTGATACAAGAGCCACTGATTTTTCAATGGCTCCACTTTGGCACTACTAGAACAGCAAAATTATCGTCATGTAAAGGTATAATTAGTTAAAGCAGAGTTTTCATTATCTAAAGTAAAAAGAATGTGCCCCAATGTTGTTTGTGATACATGCAGAAGCACAGCTAACAGAATATCCTGAGACTGGAAGGGACCCACAAATATCATCAGTCCAGCTCCTGGTCCTGCATAGGACACACCAACAATCCCACCATGTGCCTGAGAGCATTGTCCAAACTCTCCTTGAGCTCTGGCAGCCTTAGGGCTGTGACCACTGCCCTGGGGAGCCTATTCCAGTGCCTAACCACCTCTCTTCTGTATCCCAACATTTTGGAAAACAGATCCAAAGGGCAGATCAAACTGAAGACATGGGGAAAGAGCAGCACCATGCTGGAGACACAAATAGTTTGCTTCTCACCTGCCCCCACGCATCTAATTTTAAATCCTTCCTCTGTGCCTTGCCTGCAGGGCACTCGGGAACAGGGCAGTGTCCAGATCCCAGGCTTAAAGCATTTGTTGTCCAATGCTATGTGGTCCTTTCCTTTCTTTAGGGGTGCACCCATGCTTTGGGGAAAAAAAAAGTATGGGCAAGAGCCATAAGACCACTGTACTTCTCACAGAATCTGCTGAGCTAGAAGGGACCCACAAGGATCATCGAGTCCACCTCCTGGCCCTGCACAGGACCCTCCCCAAGAGTCACACCCTGTGCCTGAGAGGATCACCCAAACACCCCTTGAGCTCTGCCAGCCTTGGTGCTGTGACCACTACCCTGGGGAGCCTGTTCAGTGCCTGACCACCATCTAGGGGAAGAATCTTGTTCTAATATCCAACCTAAACCTCCTCTGGCACAACTTCAGGCCACTCCCTCGGGTCCTGTCACTGGTCCCCACAGAGCAGAGATCAGTCCTGCCCCTCAAGGACCCCGATGCTGGAATAGCTGCCTCACTCTCCACCACCCACCTTCCATTTCACTGAGGAGCTCCAAGCTGCAAAGATTGAGGTCGTGCAAAGGCCTCCCCCCTCTGTTTCCCCTGCCATGAGCCCTGGCAGCTCCACTGGACACACACAGAGCCCCAAGAGCCGAATGCCTCCCACGCTCACCCCGCTCAGGGCCGCGCAGTCGGGAAGGGGTCAGTGCGGGGGTGTCTCGGCCCCTCTTGTTTCAGAGGCAATAAGCAGAGAAAGGGACGAGGCTGTGATTACTATTCGAGGCTTCGGAACCAGGAGGGATGGGGGAGGTTGGAAAATGTCACCAGCTTCTTGCAGCCGTGACACGGGCTGGCTCGTGGGCAAATTAACACGAGCGGGAGAACTCGCTGGGGCTCATCAGGGTAATGAAATGTGATATCCACTGCGGAAAGCAGGGGAAGGGACAGCTCCCCTTTGCTGTAGCAGCGATGCCCTTTAGACAAAAGACTCCCTGGTGAAATGCAAAACAACTCTGGGATAGAGCGTATTCAAACAGGATCCAAGGACAGCAAACCCATAACCAGGAAAGTTGATCCCTCCTGCTTGTTTCTGTGCTGCATCGGGATGTACCAGCGTGTATTTGGGAAGCGGGTGCTGGGAAAACACTGCCATTTTCCTTTCTTCCATTCTCTAATAGTCCTGTTGTTCAGGGTCCAGATAAAAAGGTCTCACCCCTAAAAGCCCTGCTGACTGCACATGTACAGGCCATCCTGTTCATCAGCCACAGGTTCTTTAAGACTGATTTACAGCGACTGCTGCACCACACACAGAGGGAAATAACCAGCAAACAATTCTGCCCATCCAGACAGTCCTCTTTTCTCCTCCAGCTCAACCCAAACCTCCCAGCACTCCTTTCCTGTGAGGACAGAGAAATTCCAGCCCTTTTTAAACTCTCCTGTTCATGACCACTGGTCGTTAGCATGGTCTGTGTCGTCTCAACACAATGCAAGGAAATCTTCCTTACTAACCCATCGGCTGCCATTCCCACCTCTTCAGAAATGCTTTTTTGGTGCTGTCCCTAGTTTTGATCCCAAGGCACATCCTCCTAACAGCTCCCAGCTCACATGACTCTCTCCAGGCCTTACAGGTGAAGACTTGCCTCCTGACCTACTAGAGTTTTTCTCCAAATTAACCTTATTTCAGGGCTCTCTGCCTTGCACGTACCTTCCCATCTTCTGTCATTACAAACAGTAGTTTCTGTGTAAGTGGGATTCCTGGAGAGCTCTTTTGGAGGAACTTCAAGGAGATCCTAGGAAAGGTTCTCCAAAATAGCAACTATTCCTGCCCTAACACAGCTTGAGCATTGTACATCCATCCAGAATAGGATAATGCCCATTACCCCATCGATAACACCACCTGAGAGCTCCTCTCTGAAAGTCTGCCATGGTTCTGAGTAAAAGGGAGACACCAGTCCTAGGGACAGGAAAAAAACCAGCGATCACAGCTTAAACTTTTTTCTTCGCACCTTCCCTCACAGCGGAAATACTGCATTAAGATGTTGGGTGAAGCATAACACATCCCACACTCCCCATCTCAGCTTGAAACGTGTAGCCCTCTGTTACAGAATCCCAAATTGCTGCGCTGGGGCCGGCAATTCATTTGTTAAATCATTTTTTTGCTGTTGTCTGGACTTGAAATAATTTTAAGGAGTCCACATCCAAAGATGCCGATCCTTGTTGCTGCAAGACCGGGCTGCTGTGACATCCTGACACGCTTTCTCTGACATGGTTCCCTCAAAAACCATTTCAACCTTGATACCAGCTACACAGAGATATTTGTTTCTCCACACCAGTTTGTTTGGGGTTTTTTAAGGGCTTTAAATAAGCTGTTGGAAAAACGTTGACTCTGCAAACAAAGTTTCCACGCAGAGCAATTTATCTGCTACATGGCATCTTAATTTGGGTATGTGTTTTAAGAACACTGTGAGCAGCCAGGCTTTGGGAAGTTACATAAATCAGTACATTCACTTTTGTACGTGCTACCAAGGAATGAATGCCTCTTTCCCTTCCAGTTCGCATTTGTGTGTGTCACGGGCACTGCTCCCTCTCCCCACCTTTTCCAGTGTCTTCGGGATACGACCACAGAAATTGTCATATTGAATTACACTGATAAACCATCCAATTTGGTGCCCTCTCTCCTATCATACCCCACACCAGCTGCTACGGATTTAACACTCCTGCTAATTGACAATGATGGAACAGCACCACCACAAGGGACATATTTCCTTTGCATTAGGGGACCCCCTCCTTTCCTGCAGCTTTTTGTCATGTGGATTTTTATCCCAGCTCACATACCTGTAAATGCTGTACATTGACAACATCTGCTGGGGTTTTTTTTGGACAGACTCAGCAGTATCAGCCACGAAAATGCCCCAAAGGCTGGAGCACCTCTGCTCTGGAGACAGGCTAAGACAGCTGGGGGTTGTTCATCCTGGAGAAGTCTCCAGGGAGACCTCAGAGCCCCTTTCAATGCCTAAATGGGATATATAAAAAGAAGAGAGAGGGACTTTTTGTATGGGCATAGAGTGACAGAACAACAGGCAATGGTTTTAAACTAACAGAGGCAGGGTTAGATGGGATATTGTGATGAAATTTTTCTCTGTGAGGGTGGTGAGGCCCTGGCACAGGGCCAGAGAAGCCCAGAGAAGCTGTGGCTGCCCCGTCCCTGGAAGTGTTCAAGGGCAGGGCATGGAGCAGCCTGGTCTAGTGGAAGGTGTCCCTGCCCATGGCAGAGAGATGGAACAAGGTGAGCTTTAAGCTCCCTTCCAACCCAAACCATTCTATGATTCTGGCAAGGAGTTTCACAGTTTGGCACATTAATTGAGTGAACATCATATTGACCCCTGTATTGCCACTCAGTTGCAAGTGGGCATCCCTTAAGCCTCTCAAGAAACCTACACGAGGGCACAGGGTGACTTCCCAGTGTTATTCAGCAACTTGCACATCTCAGTCACATTCTGTCTCTTCTGCAAATGAAACAGTCCTTGCAACTAACACAACCTCAGGAAGAAGAGCTTTAAAACATGTGACACTTGCTGCAGCAGGGAAGCCTTCCCTTGCCTCTAATCACTGTCAGAGCCTATCTTCCCAAACCTTCTGTTTGTGCTGGATCACCCTTCCTGCCCGCCGGAGGCTCCGGGCAATGCGCCAGCTCCCACAGAAACATCCGAGACCTCCCTTCACCCCACGGCAAGAAAGGGATGAGCCAGGCCAGACTCAGCCTGGCTGGAAGTGTTCCTCCTGTGGGAGACACGTACAGCAACTCGGATGAAAAAAAAAACCCCATGGATTACTGGATGTTGCAGGGATCCCATGGCAAGGAGGGGACAGGGACAGGGTTGGGCTGCCCTGCAGGGTTCAGCTTTCTTCCGTAACAGAGAAATTTGCAGCGTAATTAAAATGAAATGCTGGTGTCTGTGCTGCACGTTGAAATATTGATGGAGGGAGGCATAAAGCATTTTATGAATGCAGGCTCCCATTTTGTGATTTACTGCCCCCAAACACCACTTTCACAGAACCTACTCGGGAAGAAACGGGCAGAGATGAAAGAGCAATAGTGGTTTTATGGCTGCAGAAAAAGGGAATGGAATTGGGCAAAGTTAAATACTATGTATTGAGATAGTCTTTCACTCTGAACTTTAGATACAGCAGGAGCTCACTCATACCTGGAAAGGGTTCTCTGAAGTTCATGGAGGTTTCTTCCCTTTCCTTGTGCCATACCAGTGCTGGGAAGGGGCTGCGGTGCTTTTAACTGCAGTTAAAAAGAGGTCAAGGCCCTATTTATAATGAGGCTTGAAGTAAAGTACTCAGAGCTGTGTGGGGAGACACAGAAGTAGGACTCTGCATCACCTTTACCTGCCACTGTGTCTTTGTTACTCAACCCCACCAAGTACAGTTCAGCCAAATGGAAGTCTGACCCTATCCTTATTTCAGAAAAAGGGAAAAGGAAATATTCAGGGACTATTTAATTAATGATCTAATTACAGCATAGGCTAAGACAGAGGCCTTTGCTGCAGTGACTCTACAGCTAACTCTGCCTGAAGCTTATTGCCACAGGAACTAGTAGCAAATTTGCCTCCAGGATGAGAAAAATCCCAAATTTGAGTCAAAGACGAGACCTCAGCCTCCATCAAACCTCAGGCAAGGGGAACGCAGAGCAGCAGGGTACTGACACAGCAACCAGCTCCAAAGAGGATGGAGGAAATCTTGCTGGGATCTAGGAGGATGGTTTAAAACATGTAGTTTCACTTCACTCAGTCACTCCTGCCCTTGGTTTTGCTCTGCCAAATCAATGAATGAACTGCAGTGAGCTGGCAGGAGCCGAAGAAAACATTATTAGCCCAGGTGAGGGTCAGGTGGGTTGTCAACCCCTGGCCCAGCAACCCACACTGCCCACCTACAGCTCTCTCCTGCCATTCCCCAATCTTGCTTTTTCCTTTTATTCCCTCTTGTTCCTCTCCTCCTTATAACCAGGTTAAAGCAAGAGAAAGCAGTGCTGACCCCATATTTGGGCTGGGAAAGGGCTATTCCAAGGTGAGGCTGTGTCTGCACCTCATGAGCACTGAAATCTCCCTTGTAAACTCACAAGCAACTCCCTCCTTCCTTTCCATTTAATCCCTCAAACAGATGGGGCTCCAAATTTGCCAGCTGTTTCCCAGAGGGTGGCAGAAATGCCAGCCTGGCACTCCCCAGCCATTCAACCTGCCCAATTCCAAATTTCCAAGCTCCTTGCTCCCAGACCCAGCCACTGTCAGGTCCAGCTGAGGTCGTGGACAGACCCTCGTGGAGCTGTTTTCAACACACACAGGACCTGAATCATCCCTTAAGACTCATTCAAACCATTTCTCTCAACCACAGGAGGCGAGATTAGGTTCCCAAATGCTTCACTGGGCTCAGCCCAGCTCCCACAGCTGGAATATTCTCTTGCCACTGCACTTGCAGATAGAATCTTGTTTCACTTCTTTTAATTCCCACTTCTTCCAAAAATGAAGTTCATTAGACTTCAGCTTTAAATTTCCTAACTACGCTTCTTCCAAGTTTCATTTCCTCTGCTAAGCTTAAGAACATGGCTTTCTGAGCCAACTTAAAAACATTAAATTTTTACTGTATCTTTCAATTCAAGCATTTACAGGTACAGCTTTGAACTCCCAGTGCAAAGCACGTGTTGTTTCACAAGCTGAGGCAGAAGAGATAAAAACCAGAAGCAAACCCAACCAGGTTGAACATTCAAAGCTTGCTGGTTGGAAGAGCCCTTACTACCTACTCATGTTGTGAAAATACATTTAATTTTAAGGTTTGAGTCTGTTTTGACATAGAGATGGGATTCATACAACAGAGCAACTTTCTTGCAAGATGAGTTTTTACATCCCGTGTTCCCTTGACAAGTAATTCACTCACAGCCATGTGATAAAACACTTTCTGAAGCCCCTCAATTTACTGTTTCCTCAGCAAAAAAAAAAAAAAAGTGCGAGAGGCCTGTAGAAAATTAAATATATGCACATATTGAGAACAACAGTAAGTGATAGATACCACTCAGTAAAGTTTGATGTGACCAGGACATGTGATTTAAAGGTTGCATTAAATATCTGAAGCTCTAACTAATCACTGTATAAATAACTTACAGTGGTGGCTTCAGGCAAATGACTGATTTTCGGCTTCTCATCAGACACACACATGTATCAAGGGAGGGGGATCTAAGATCTACAGGAGGAGGGGAAAAACAAATTCAGGAACACTACTGGAAAACAAGAGAGCGAATCACAAAAGCCAAAAAAAAAAAAAAGCTGCAAAAATAAGACCTGTTGTTAATCTCCAACACCCACAGTGCCCTGGGGAGTGAGGCCCCAGCAGGCCTGAGAGACTCCATGACATTATCCGCCGCACAACTCCTCCCTGGGCCATCCATGGGTGTGGTAAGGACGCCCCAGAAGGCCAAAGGAGCACGGAGATTCCCTGTGCTCCCTGCCCTACAGGCTGGCATGGTCTGCGATGGTCAGAGGGTCTCTGTGCCCCACAGACACACCTGGACATGGTACACAACCCCTGGAGGGAGCACCAAAGCTGCTCAGCCAGCTCAGTCCTTCAAATCTGGGCCTCAGTTCTCTTTTTTTCCTCCCACACCAACAGGAAAGGACATGCTACACAGAATCTCAGAACCATGCAGGTTGGAAAAGACCGCCAAGATCACCATCCCAACCTGTGCCCGATGCCCACCTTGCCACCCAGCCCAGAGCACTGAGCGCCACGTCCAGTTGTTCCTTGGACACCTCCAGGGATGGGGACTCCACCAACTCCCTGGGCAGCCCCTTCCAACGCCTGACCACCCTCTCCATGAAGAAAGAAAGGAGAAAGAGGAGTTGTTAAATAGGAGCCAAATCCACCACAATGCTGATGGACCACATCGTAGAATCCAAGAGCGGGGGACAAACCTCAGCACCTCAGGAGGCCTCACTGAGTCCTTTCAGTCCTTTAAATCACATTAATCTGACAAAAGGAGGTGTTGCTTCAGAGCAGATTCACCTGGCAGGAAGGAAATGACACAACTTCCCAACATGACCAAATATTTCAGGGAATAACCTCAGGGATGGGCAAGGACAGCGATACCATCTCGTTTTGGGGAGCAAGGGTGAGCACACAGAGGTGGCTTCCCAGGAAAACACCAGATGTTTGGCTGGGTCAGGAAACACTTCCAAGAAGTGTAACTCTTCCTTCCTGGTTTCAGAGTCGTGCATACAGGTTGGGCCAATTTTGGGTTACCTGTGAGCAGATGTGGCTCCACCACTGGCAAAGTTAATTTTTAGTACGGAGGAAGGTAATTCAGGCGTCAGTAAGTATTGATCTTCACTTTCTCTCCTTCATGACCCAAGAGGCATTCTCAGTTACTTACAAAATGTGGATAATCTCATGTTATTTATTACCTTTAAAGAGCATCCTGTCTCCTTTTTCCCTAAGGGTAGTCACTTTGGATAAGGAGAGGAGCTGAAGCTACTGCTTATTTTCTACTTTAACCAACATACAAGGGGCAGGGAGGGAAAGAAAGAAAGAAAAATATCAAGGTCAGTTTTCACTGGGATGAGGAAGGAAATCGCCCTTTTATTGTCCCTTTTGGCTCCTGCTCCTGACGTTGAAATCCAAGAGCTAATGAAGATAGATGGGTTCATCCATACTGTTGGGGTCTGGATACTAATGAATATTATTTAATGGTCAAGAGCTGTCACGGGGGGCATTGATTAATTAGCAGAGTTAGGAGGAGAGTGACTCTACCAGCACATCAGCTACTAATAATAGAACCCAAATCAGTCAGGAAGCGGATCCAAAAAGATGAGGCAACTGTAGGCTCACAGCTCACCTTCACTGCAAGAAACAAAGGCAAAAACTCTTCCAGTGGGATTTTTTGAGGATACAAACTTTTGCTGAGAATTGGGTCTTAAACACCTCTTGATTTCTCCTTGATTCAGTTTCCTACTTCTACAAGTAAAACCTCCCCCCCATCCATTTCCAGCATAATCTACTCAGAACACAAAAATCTTTCTCCCTCTCTGTGTGTCTACAAGGCCTGGGAAAAAAAACCCAAACGAACCCACAACAACAAAGAGCTTGTTATAGGGGTTTTCTACACTACTGGAAAACAAACCAAAAAATGAATTAACAAAAGTGACCCCGGGGAGAAGAGAGCTGCACTTAAAATAAGCTTCCCAGGTGTCTGGAGGAGTGCAGGGAATGATGATGAAATAGCTGTATCATACACACACACATTTGTTAGAGCACACACTGACACAGCTGGGAGACACTGACAGCTCTGCAGAGTAAGACTGATTTCCAAGCACTGAAAATCATCTTGGTGGAAGGCTTAGGAGTAAAAATTACCCAGCCAATCTGACAGAGTGGTCATAATTTCCACGTCTAACATCTCAGTAATGCCTGAGCCACAAATTACCGTCCTGCCTCAGCAGAAAGCAGAGATCTTCATGCTTTTTGTTGACGTGGCAGACTTGATCAGTGGCTACAGTGATTTGGAAAATAAGACAGGTGGGTTTTGCACAGTAAAGACAGAGGCACAGGGCAAAGAGGGAGAAGATCCTGGCCTGTTCCCCAGCTTGTTGAAGTTTCCTTCAAGCTCTAAAATACCATTTCTGGAGCTCTGCAAGGAAAAACCGCAACTCCATGCACTAAAGCAGAGCTAAATCTCCCAGCAGTGCAAATGAAAGCAAGTGAAATAAAAGCCAATCTAGTATCTCTTAAACTTGAAGTAGATCCCAGGTCATGACTCAAATTTCATCAGAAGATGGTACAACAAAGTAAAAAAACCTTCTCTCCATTGACTTTTGTCAATGAACCCCCCCAAAAAACATGGCCCAAAACCACAGCCCCTACAGTCAGATTTTTCTGGTGGGTAGCCCATAATGCAGGTATTTTACAGCATTAATTAATGAAAGCCACACACCACTAAGCAAGATGGCAGGACGATGCTGCAGCCCACACCCAAGCTCCAGAAGGAACAACTCAGATCCCAAATTTTACTGTGCAGGTGGGTTGGGTAAGACATACCTGACTGCTCCATGGATGGGCTCTCACTCCTTTTCCCCAAGACAGTCTGTGCACTGGAGAACTGCAGCAGCACCAGGAGGGTACCCAAAACTGCAAGTGCTTTTAAATATCCCAGTTCTTCTTCCCTCCTTATGCTGAATTTTCTTGGGAAACCAAGACTGGATTCCCAAGCAACTCCTAGGACGAGGCACCCTCAAACCCTTCACAAACTATCCCTGCTGATTCAAGGCACCTGACACTTATATAAGCCCTTAGAGACCTGATGAAGGAGGCAGAGCAGCTGTGGTCACCAGGCTGGAGTTAACCAGCTTCACCTGGGCATCAGAAGACACAGCTGACTTATCACAGAGCTCGTGGCCTCAGGTCTGCAGCACCACCCCAGCCCCTGTATTTATTTCCATGCTGGGAATTCATTGCAAACTGTTGATCAATAGCTGGAGAAAAACCTCTCTCTTTGCTGAGTGATGCTGCTGCCGCTGCTGCTGCTGCCGCCCAGAGGTTGCTTTGGATCACGCTGACTTTAGTCCCTGCTGCCACAGAGGGCAAGGTCACATCTCCTGTGTGCCCTGGAGCTGTTCATTGTTTATAATCACAACAGAAATAGGAGTTTGGGGAGAAAAGTTCCTATTTTGTTCTCCCTCTTCTTCTGCCCTTGGCCACTGGTCTGTTCCTGTCCCAGCTCCACTTCAACCAACTGTTCCTTCTTCCTTGACTTTGCAGGCAGTTTGCCCAAAGCCACAAGCACGCCATGGCTGAGGAGGGTAAAGCAGCTACAGCACACTCCTGCTCCTCACCTTCCCTTTTGTGTGACCAGGCTGTCCAAGGACAAGGACCTTCTGAGGAGCTCATGGCTGAAAGGAGTCCTACAAGACATTGAATCCTGGATTGGGTTGGGTTGGAAGGGACCTTAAAGATCTTGCACTTCCACCCCCCTGCCACAGGCAGGGACACCTTCCACTAGCCCAGGTTGCTCCAAGCTCCATCCAACTTGGCCTTGGACACTTCCAGGGATGGGGCAGCCACAGCTTCTCTGGCCAACGTGGGCCAGGGCCTCCCCACCTTCACAGGGAAGAATTTCTTCCCAAAATCCCAACTAAATCTTCTTCCTAATATCGAATCTAGGTCTACCCTCTTCCAGAAAGCAGTCATGTTCTTTCCCAGAAAAATCCTGCTTCCCAGCTCTGTCACCAACATCTTCACTGCCTCAAGCAGCAGCACCAAGTGACAGTTCTCTTGTCCCAGGACATTGGCTCTGAGATAATAACACAGGACAGCTGGTGCCACCAAGCACTGTCCCCCAGGAGCTCACAGCACCAGTGACTTTCCACTTCAGGTCATAACCAACCTCCTTCCCTTTCTCCTTCCTCCCCTGCAGCTCCAGCACTCCAGCTTGACAACGTCACAAACCCAGCCTGCGCCGAGAAGCAACGTCCAAGACCAGTGCGAGGTACTGCTCAGACAACCTTCAACAGCATCTCAGGGCCACGTCAGCAGAGGTCCAAGAGACAAACCACTACGAGTGACAGGTCCCTCCTTTTGAGCCCAAACCCCTTCCAAGCTGTCACAGGGGGGAGTGGAGGCAGCTGGAATTACACACAGCCCCATTTGGCTGTAGCACATCCACAAACTTCCCAGCCCAGGCTGTGAATCCATGACAGTTTGTAGTATTTCATCTCTCCCCTCCTTGCTGTGCCTGCCACCAAAATTCTTTATCCCCAGACTTTCAGGCAAGCTGCTACATTATCTAATTTGCTGCCCCCCTGGGTGAGGCACAGTTGCATTTTGAGTTCTTAAGATTGCCACGCACACGATTTTCCCATTAATTTTGATCCCACTTCCAACAAACAGTGCAGAGAGCGCAGGCCAGTGGTCCTTCCCACTAATAGCAAGAGCAAGCAAAGTAGACAAATTCAGTTTGTAAGAAGCAGCACAGACTCATTAGCCTCGGGAGAAAGAGAGGTGGTAACGTAAATAAGAGAGTAACCTCATCACCAGAGGTTGTTTAATGCTAACAAGGAAAAAAAATAATCAGTGCTGCACCTGACAGGAATATCACGAGTTTCTGATGTCAGGTACTGCACTAAGAAAGATGCAAAACTTGCCAGTGTGTCTCCAGCAGCTCCCAGTACACCACACTCTATGCCTGGATATGACCCTGTGCTTCCACATTTCTCCCAGCTGGCCTATTGCCCTCCTGGGAAGGAGGAGATGCAGACTGAGCACCCAAACACACTCCCACAGACAATCTGAGAGAAAAGCCCCTCCCAGCAGCCAGTGGGGGGATCATTTATTACCCAGAAAAAAATAATTTGCTTCCTCTGCTCTCTCAGCTCTAATTGGAGAAAAAAATAAAACTACTATGAAACACCTCCCAAAGGCAGATCTGGGAAATAAAATTCACCACTCTACCATAGAGCAAAGCTCCTGGAGTTGGCCACTGTCTGCTCTAGCATCTCATTGTGTTCCATAGCCCGTAAGCTGCCTCTCTGTCTCCAAGGAAATTGCTGCCTTAGCATATTGTTTCTCCACTTGTCTCTCACCATCTCCTGTATATTATGGTCACTCCTTCTAAAACATCCACATGTGTTAAATAGCTCACTAATCTCACAGCAGTTCTTCTCAACTCATTTGGCTTTGAAGCCTGATTTTTATAGTTCTGATGAGAAGGGTTTGTATGCCCCAAAGCTTCCCAACACTCCATAATCCTGCCCAGTGAAAAGTCTGTGCAGACAGACCTTGCCCTTGCATACACACTCAGGGTGCCTCTCCTGTCCCCACCTCAGGGCAAATTCCTGCAACTGGAAAGCTGGGAATAAAACCCAAAGACTTCCAGGACTTGAAAACAGCCATGACAGCCAAATGATCTGGGGAACAAGACTTCTAGCTGGGGGTGTTGTGATAGAACATCAGGGAATGGTTTAAACTAACAGGAGAGATTTAGATGAGATATACGGAAGAAATCCTTCCCTGTGAGGGGGGGGAGGCCCTGGCACAGGATTGCCCAGAGAAGCTGTGGCTGCCCCATCCCTGGAAGTGTCCAAGGTCAGGTTGGACAGGGCTTGGAGCAACCTGGGCTGGTGGGAGGTGTCCCTGCCCATGGCAGGGGGTGGAATGAGATGATCTTTAAGGTCCCTT
Organism: Pipra filicauda; assembly: GCF_003945595.2. Classification (NCBI taxonomy): domain Eukaryota; kingdom Metazoa; phylum Chordata; class Aves; order Passeriformes; family Pipridae; genus Pipra; species Pipra filicauda. Next base: position 830,379 of record NW_024104361.1, read on the forward strand.
CCAACCCAAACCATTCCATGATGTCCAGCAATCTGGCTGGAGAGATAACCCCAATGCAAATATGTCCCAGCTGTGGGATGCTTTGGAGCACACCAAAGGATCTGGAGGTGCTTCTCCTGAGAAACCACTCGATCAGGAAGGTCCAGCTGAGAAGCTGCTTCCCTGAGCGCAGCCACGCTCCCGCAGAGCTGACCACGTCAGCATCCACTCCCGATTTTCGGGATCAGGTGGGGTTCTGAGAGCCCCCACCCCGTGCCTTCCTGCAGGGACTGCGGTTTCGGGGACATCTCCCGTTTTCCAGCATTTTCCTGACCCCTAGTGACAAGACGTGGCTGTACAGCAGCCGCTTATCATGCAGCACCCGACTCTCCCCGCGCAAACAAGGAACAAAACTCACTCCTTAACATGGGAGAAAGGTTTCCAGATCTGTCAAGATACTCACCCTCCGCAACCCCCGCAAATTTGCCAGAAAATCCGACCTGTTTAGCAAAGGCACTCAAATTTGGACTGAAAGTCAGGAAACAAGCTGAATACAAGCAGCTTCCCTTCCCCAGGCTCCATCTGTGCCCAGGGAAGCCGAGCTACAGGACTAATCCATCAGCAGGTGAGACAAAACAAGGGGTGGGGAGAAGGCAGTTTTGATGGATTACCTTCCCCCGGGGCAAATGCATCCTGGTGCAGGGAACTGAGTGACCTTGGCAAGACCACAAAATCCATGATCTCACCCCTGCCTGCTACGGACCATGGAGCAGCTCCTGGGAGCTGGAGGACAAGACATGGGACATCGGCTGCCAGGACCCAGGGTCCTCATTTTTGTCACACCACTGGGTTTCAAGGGCAAACAGAGAGTCAAAACAGGATTATTCTGGCCCCACTTTGAGTTTTCACATCTAAATCATGCCAGGTTTCTGACTGCACGGGATAGGAATGGGCTGCCTCTTCCAGCACCAGTCTGATCCAGGAGAAGTGATCCGCGGCAAAGCGCATGCAGCTACTTTGGACTCAGGTTTGAATCATCCTCCTCTGGGAAACCTCCCTTTAGTGCAACATTTCTTACTCCTTCATACTGTGATAATCCTTGCAAACAGTCACCTCCCACTTTGGGATTCAAGTTTTCTACACATCAGAAGTGGTTATGCCACTTTCTTGCCATTTTTTTCATCTCAGCCTTCTCCAGAGGGGACCTGCCCTCTGCCTGACACAAAGGACCTTCACCTGAAGCATCGTGCGAGCAGACCAAAGCCTCAGCTTCTGCCAGCCTCCAATTTATTTTGTTGGATGCTCTGAGGCCCTTGCTGACTTTGATAAAACGCTGCTACAAGAGGAAACCTCACACAGGAATAATTAACAATTCATCTCTGTTTATTGGGCCCTTTTGTCAACTTAGACTTGTCACAACTGCCATAAATCCCCTCCAGTGCTAAACAAACTCTTTAATTAAATCTTTTGTGCCATGAGACCAACGCTTCAGACATCAGATGATGAGGGAGTTTGGCCCACCCTGGCTTAAAACATCCTTTGGGGGCTGAGGTTCTCCAGGAGGTGGGGATCCTGTCCCAAGCTGCTTCCTCTAATGCCATTAGCATGGATGCAACTCTGAAAATGCACTCCCAGTGAATTCCTGAGGCACTGCAGCTGGTTAATTGTTTCCCTGCTGAATAAGCAGTTGTTCCCTCCTTGCCCACACACATGAGTTTCAGTCTCATCACAGGAGCAACCTCAAAGCCATAAACACAAAGAGAGTTCAGCGCCCACCAGGCAAAAATGTCTTCCCCCAATTCGTGGGTGACCAAGAATCCTCCTGCCCAGGGTCTCCTCATTTAGGAAAAAGAAGTCAGGCATATCAAGCCTTCCTCCCTCCTGAATAGTGGGAAGAGGGAATGGGAAGAGGGTGCCAGAGCTGAGGAAGAGACAAGAGCATCAGTTAAAGGTGAAGCTAATGAACAGCACACCCAGGGTTTCCTAAAGGCCTTCTCTGTGGAGCAGGGACATCCTGACACAGGGGCTGCTTCACACCCTGTCTCCAGCCTCAGCCAGAACTGAACCTGGAAAACCACAGGATTTAAAATGGTTTGGGTTGGAAGGGACATTACTAATCATCCAGTTCCACCCCCCCACCCCCACCCCACCCCCCCCCGCCATGGGCAGGACACCTTCCACTAGCTCACGTTGCTCCAAGCCCCATCCAACCTGTCCTTGAACACTTCCAGGGATGGGGCAGCCACAGCTTCTCTGGGCACCCTGTGCCAGGGCCTCCCCAACCTTACAGGGAAGAATTTCTTCGCGATATTCTATTTAACCCTGCCTCTGTCAGTGTGAATTCATTCTCCCTCGTCCTGTCACTCTGGACCCTTATCCAAAGTCCCTCTCCAGCTCTCTTGGGCACTGGAAGGAGCTCTCAGGTCTCCCTGTTCTTGTCTTGCTCCTTTATCACAAAGACAGGCTGAGAGAGCTAGGATTGTTCAGCCTGGAGAAGAGAAGGTTCCAGGGAGACCTGAGAGCCTCTTCCAGATCCTAAAGGGGGTCTGAGAGAGCTGGTTCCAAGGGTTACCTGGAAAAGCAGACTTGCAGGAAGATAACTGAGCACATTCTTCATACTCCTAAGTGAGGAGCCAGCACAGACCATGGGGACGGAAGAAAGAAAGAGACTCAAACAACAAAAGAAATCAACACATCCAGACAACACTCATTGCTCTATTGGACCATCAAAATGTTTCAGGCAGAGTGAAATGAGAAGGGAGAGACATTCAAAAGGCAACTTGAAATGGGAGACAGAATAGGGCTCTCAACCGAAGCAGATTTCAGGGTCAGATATATTTTGTTAAAAACTTACTGACAAAATAAAAATAATAGTAGGTGAGTGATATTGAAGTGCACCTCAAATATCCAGAATCCCCTGTGGGTCAGTGACAGCAATGTGGGTTTAGCTGCCACTGACCTCATCAAAGGAGCACAGCTCTAAACTAGACAAAGAGAGAAGGAAAAAGAGCAAAAATCTGCTCCCAGTAAACAGGCACAGGGTGCAAACTGCTCTGAGTAAACACCTTGCCCAACATCCCTCAATTAATAATTAAAAGCAGATCTAAAGGGTCCCATCTCAAAAAGAGAAATTAAAGCAGTGCAGAGGGAGAGTTTCATGCACTTGGATGTTCAGGAGTTGAAGTCAGCCAAAGGATTCCCCTGCACAAAGTTCCACATCCCAGAGAGAGGAAAATCACAACTGCCCCGTTGACATTTTTTGGACAAGCTCATCTCTCTGAGAGAGATCCCACCCATGAAAGGTTGGCAGTTAAAGCTGGATTTATCACCCAGGAGAGAAAATGCCATTACAAAGGAGCTGAGCCATCAGCAGACACAGGATAAGTGACCTCTTTTCTCCTGATGCTCTCCACCTCTAAGGGACTGAGGTGGTGGCAGGCACTCTGGACTGGCAGCACACGGATTGCCAAGGGAAACAGGATCAGCTCCAGCCAGGCTGGAGCAAAATCCAACAGAGAGAAAGAGGGGTAGCACGAGAAATGGGGGATTTGTTTCCTTCACATCTCCAAATCAATAGGAAGGCCAACAGAGGCACTGTCACCCAGCCCAGGAGCACTCAGGGCCCTGACAGGGCCACCAAAGGTCACCTGCCCATATTTACAGGGGCTGTGCTGATGAAACTGCTTGTCTTGCACTTCCAGCTTATGCCAAGGAAATATTCTGCTAGCCTTTCCCAACCTGACAAACAATCCCACCTCTCGATTTCATTGCTGGAAACCATACAGCACACCCCCTCCTTTCATCCATATCGGAGCTTCCAGCTTCACATCCACACACAATGATTTTCTTCTCAGGTGCTGTATTTCTCTCCAGGTCTTTTCTCCCTGGACAGACACTCAGGGTCTCCCTGGACACAAAAGATGTTCATTTTTTCCTTTCCGTTACACTGGAAAGGAAACATATAGAGAGGGGGGAAAAAAAAGAAAAAGGGAAAGGAAGAATTTGCTTCCCTCTGACTTGCCTGCTGGAGAAACAAATCATCTCTGTGGTACCCACAAACCCTTACAGTAGAAAACAAAATATGCATGAGAGTATATATAAGGGATGTACATCACACTATATTAAAAAAAAAAAAATCCAGACTTAGTTGCTTCAAGAGTAAAGGAGCCACGAGGGTATAGCAGGGGGCTGAATTCCTGTCTGCCACGTACATAAGCACAGTAAAAAGTTGTTGTCAGCACTGGAAAATTGCCCATCACATGAGTGGGTTTAGCAGACGAGGAGCTGCAGGACACGGGCACAAAGCTGGCGGGCCTGGAGAGCAAAAATGCCAGGGAGCAGCACAGGGCATCCTGCACACCCCGTTCCCTCGGCAACGGGAGAAAACACCTTGGAAATGCTCAGGAGGGCTGTGCTGCACACACTCTCCCCTTTCCATGGCTTTTAGTCCACGTGCTGCGATATAATCCAGGCTGTCCCAGGCAACGCATCTTGTGATTAGCACTGCCCGGAGCTCAGAGGGCCGGGAAGCACGTGGGTACACTCAGCCAGGATCACCGTGCCGCTCATCACACGTGTTGCCAGCAGCACCCGGTGGTACCTCCTTCAGTTGGCCCTCTCCATCCTGTTCCACCTTTTCCTTGTGCAACAGGTTAAAAAAGAGAGCCCTCGGAGAGGGGTGGGTGGGTTCGGGGCAGACACAGCATCGCTTCGGCGGGCAGGGGTTCCGAGAGCCCCTGGCTGGGCATCCCCCGAGCCCCACGGCGCTGTGGGGCCCCGCAGGCGGGTGCCCAGCGTTGGGAAGGCTCTGCTGGCCGGGGGAGGACCCGGATCCCTCGCCACGCCTCCCGCCACCCCGGACACGCCGCGGCTCCCGCGGGCTCCGCACGCCGAGCATCGCCCGACCCGCACCGGGCACGGAGGGCACGGACACGCGCGGGCCATGGTAAGTCCCTGCTGGGAAAAGCCGGCTGTTTCTTTAGCCTTTTCCAAGGCAGGAAGGTTTCGGCGGCAGCTCCAGACCCGGAGGAGAGGCAGGAGGGAAGGGAGAAAGGAGCAGAGCGCTGTGGTTAATCAGTAACGCGGGAGCTCCGCGGCCGCTGCTGAATTACCCAGAGGCAGCGCCCCGCGGGGTCCCTGCGAGGGGGAGGGAAAGAGGCCGTCAGCAATGATCTCCCCCTCTAATTCTGTAGGGCAAGGACGACCCCCGTGTGTGCTCCGTCTGCACAGCCCGTGCAACACAGCCCGGGCCAGCTGGAAATCGGTTTTTCCACAGCAGCAAGAGACCGTGGGCCTTGTGACATCATTCCAGGGCTGTGCCCTTTACCTTCTCTCAGGTGACAAGTCACCACTAATATCGGGAAGGAATCCTTTCCCTGTGAGGGTGGTGAGGCCCTGGCACAGGGTGCCCAGAGAAGTTGTGGCTGCCCCATCCCTGGAAGTGTTCAAAGCCAGGCTGGATGGGGCTTGGAGCAACCTGGGATAGTGGAAAGTGTCCCTGCCCATGGCAGGGGTTGGAATGAGATGATCTTTACGGTCCCTTCCCACCCAAACCATACCGTGACTCTCTAACTAAAATCTTACAGTTAGGGCAAAGAGGGCTGTTTCATCTCCTGACAGCTCAAAGCTCTCCCAATTTCCCATGCTGGTTCCTTTCCCTCAGTTGCACAATGCATCTGCTTGGTTTCCTGCTGGCAAAACATAAAAATCCCAACTCCTTGGCAGTTGAGAGCCAGCAGAAGAAAACAAAATAATTTAATTTCCCTAATGAGAAGAGTGTGTTTTAAAGGACTAAGTGCACTTGAAAGCATTAACGTGCCATACTGACAAAACCAGCGGGCTGGGCAATGTGCTGGGGTGGAGAAGGAGGGATTGGAGGGGGCTGGAGGGCACAGGGGTGCTCCAGGCAGAGGGTTTGCCATCACAAGACACAGTGTTCAGTGGACCAAACCTCAGCCTGGCCATGCTTCCCACTGGTGCTGGGCTCTGGCAGAGGAGCTGGGCCTGGAAAAAGCCCCGGGGCCTGTCCTCCCACAGCAAAGAAAAGCGTTCAAGAGAACAATTAAACCACGTCCCTCCCAAGCAGCCTGGTTTCTTGCTCTGCACAGGGGAGGCTGTTTTGGAGCCCAGCCCCGGCATCCACATCCCTCTTCTCCAAGCAACAACTCCAGCTTTACTCAGCCTTTAGCACCGATACACGAGCAGGTTTCAGCCCCGATCCCAAATCCTGCCCCGTTCCCATCAGTCCCCAGGGCAGCTCCCACGGGTGCCCCCCTGCCTCTGTCCCCACCTCATCCAGTTGCTAAGCTACCTGCGCCCGGCTTATCACGCCATGCAGGGAAGGGCAGCGGCTCCAGGTTTATTGTGCTAAGTCATGTTTACTCACTACCTTCCCTCCAAGCCCAGAGCTCGGAGGAGGACAGGGTTGACATTTGGGGGATGGGGAGGGAGGTGACAGAGCCGGGGCTGGCAGGGGGCCGTCCAAAATGCTGCGAGGCCAAAAAAAGAACGAGCAAGGAAGGCTTTCCCCAAAAATCACGCAGCTGCGATGCCAGGGGGACAGAAACCATCCCACCCCCAGCCACCCCACGCTGAGGTTCAGGGCACGCCTTGGCACTCTCCATCTCATGCAGTTGGCAGCATTCTCCAAGCATAAGGGTCACAGCTCCACAGACAGGGAGGCACCCACACAGCCATGGGAATAGGGCATCATCTTTCCAATCTTCCCGAAAACATGCAAGAACCACCCCCAAAAACATCAGCTTCACGGCTGCCTCTCTGGTTCTGTACAGCCTGGGAGAAGGTAAACCACAGGAGAGGATGATTTGCCATAGTTGTTTAAGGTGGTAATTCTCAGCATCGATGCCCAAGCACAGTGTCTCAAGGCCCTGCTGCTCAAACACCCCCAAAAAAGTGGTCTGGATTTGTTGGGACTCACATCTAACTTACCACAGTTTGCTCTGCAGCACATAAAGGAAAAGAAATTGCAAAGAGATATTGATCTTTGTCGTCACCAACTGCAAGGATCAGGTCACCCAAGGCTGTCAGAGCTCAAGGAGCTGTTGGACAACACCCTCAGGCATATGGTGGGATTCTTGGGGTATCCTGTGCAGGGCCAGGAGCTGGACTTGATGATCCTGGTGGGTCCCTTCCAGCTCAGAATACTCTGTGATTCTGTGAAAGAATTTTAATTGCCAGAACATAACCTTTCAGAGGGAGCAATGCCCCTCTGCACTCACTCCTGCCTTCCCCAGAGCCAGAATAGATGCTTCATTTTAGTTTTATCTTTGCCTATAATCATTTCCCAAAGCCAGGAGTTGCTGCTTCCCCACCACCACCCCTTACAAACCAAGTAACAGCAGCTCTGTCCAAGACAAGGCTCACTCAGTCTCTCCCTCTGCCCTTTTTTCATCACAGACAGAAACAGCCTCTTGAACTCCATTGTAATAGAAGGGAGATGGAAAAGGAGCTGAACTGCAGTTTAGTGTGACTCATCTCTGATTGACGCCACTTCTTTCCTCTAAAACAGGCTCCCAGTAAATAAATATATAAAATAAATAAATAAATACGTAAAATAGGGAAACATAAAGCAATTCTCTGATGTAGAGACCATCACAGAGTTTCAGGTTTTGGTTTCCCCCCCCGAAAATTATCTGTAATGCATTTTGGAGCTTAACCTCACACAGGTATCATTTCTTAGTACATCAGGTTGTAACAAGGACATACAGACACTGTGGGAGGTGTTGCAGGTGAGAGGACAGAAGGGGCCAGCTGGACCTTGGACACATGCAGGATGTATCCCAGGCAGGGAGCAGAGGGCAGCGTTGATATCCCACCCCTCCCACCCACCCTGCAGCTGCCTCTGTGTTCCCATAACTCCAGGATCCATGGGATGCCTCGCTGCTCTGAACAGCTGCTCCATCATCCCTGTGCCACACTGATTCTCTCTTCTTCCCTTCCCGCGGTGCCAGGCAGGAAAAGCCCACAGGCTGAGCACGGAGGAGAGGGAGCAGCTGCTGCCAAACCTGAGAGCTGTGGGGTGGAATGAGGTGGAAGGCAGAGACGCCATCTTCAAGGAGTTCCACTTCAAGGACTTCAACCGGGTAGGAGCACCAGTGGTACGCGTTTTACAGACTGGGAGACCTGGTTTGCAGAGCAGGGAGTCCCCTCTGCAAGGCTCAGCCACAGAAACCCCTCCGTGTGTCTCCTGAAATGTGATGGCTGAGCAAGGAAACCTCCCCCAGGACACCAAAGTGGTCAACTCAGCACACAGTTTGTCTGGAGAAAAACTCCTCAGAAAAAAAGGAAAACCCACAGAAAACCCCAAGAAAGACATGGAACATCCCAGGCCTTGCATTTGGTTGGGTTATCTAAAAACAGGTGGTGTAAAATTAACAGTAATGGGGTGAAAAGCAATATACTGCAGGGTCAGTGGTTCAGAGTTAACTTCCCTTCTCACTTCACAGGCCTTTGGCTTCATGACCAGAGTGGCTCTACAGGCAGAAAAACTGGATCACCACCCTGAATGGTTCAACGTGTACAATAAGGTAAGAAACAGGGATGGTGGGGGCAAAACAGAGCTCTTCAGTGAGCAGATCCCTTTTCTGAGGGATAAAACAGGAGCAGCAAGTCCTGTTCCCATCAGCAGGACTTCTTCCCTCAGATGCTATTCCCCTATCCCAGACAGCCTCCAGCTTTCACAGATCCTTTCCCTCCTTGTTTTTCCCTGTCCAGCTGAGCAGGAGCTGCCCTGGCCAGTCCCCGGGGGTGTCTTTTTTAAATCATATCAGAAGTAGCAGGAGTAGTAGAGGAGAAGCTTCTGGGGAAGGAGGGAGTTGAGAAGCGGGCACGGTGGCTGCTGTGACCGAGGGAGGGGTAGCAGTGACAGCTTGTGGACAGGATAAGCTGCAGGAAGGAGAAAACCAGGCAAAGTGCCAGGCCACCTCTCCCACCCCAGGAAATGTCTGGAGCCACCTCACCTACAGCACTGGGGGAAACCATCCCTGCTCTTTCTGCCAGCAACACTCTGTCTGTCTGTCTGTCTGTCTGTCTGCTTCAGGTTCACATCACCTTGAGCACCCACGAGTGTGGAGGGCTGTCGGAGCGGGACATCAACCTGGCCAGCTTCATCGAGCAGGTCGCAGCTTCCCTCTCCTGACCTCTGGAGAGACATGAAGCCAAAAAGCCACTGTGCCACTGCCACAACCCATGTCTAGACAGCTGCCCCCAGAGCCTTGTCCTGCTTCCAAGCTACATCCTGGGATCCAGACTGCCTGACACCTCACCCATCCCCCTGCCCCAGCTCACCTGGATGGAGGCCCTGCTCAGGGTGCATATACTGAGCTTGCAAATTCCACCCTTAAAACCTTCCTTAGCCACGTGCTCCCAGCCCACCAAGTGCTGAGCCTTTCACCAGGAATCAGTCATATCACAGAAACACAGACTGGTTTGGGTGGGAAGGGACCTTAAAGATCATCTCATTCCAACCCCCTGCCATGGGCAGGGACACCTTCCACTAGCCCAGGTTGCTCCAAGCCCCATCCAGCCTGGCTTTGAACACTTCCAGGGATGGGGCAGCCACAGCTTGTCTGGGCACCCTGTGCCAGGGCCTCCCCACCCTCACAGGCAATAATTTTTTCCTAATATCCAATCTAGACCTCCTCTCTGTCAGTGTAAAGCCATTCCCCCTTGTCCTGTCACTACATGCTCTTGTGAGAAGTCCCTCTCCATGTTTCTTGTGGGCTCCTTTCAGGTCCTGGAAGGCCACAATTAGGTCACCCCAAAGCCTTCTCCTTTCCAGGCTGAACAATCCCAGTTCTCCCAGCCTTTCCTCATAGTAGAGCTGTTCCATTCCTCTAATCAACTTGGTGGCCTCCTCTGGACTTGCTCCAACAGCTCCATGTCCTTCCAGAGTCATGTTACACAATTGCACCAGTAAATCTTTCCCAAGCCTGACTCCATCCAGCCACTGTGTTGTTGCTTCTAGAATATGCTTTCTGCCTAAAACATGTTTTGTGAACCCCTTGGTCTCTCTGTAACAAACCAGCAAGGTGATGTGCAGTTTGTCATCCCTGTAACCCCTCTCCAAGAGTATTACAAGCAGGCATGTGGTCTCACCCCAACTGGAACCGGCCTTTAGTAAGATACCAAGTGATAATGTTTATAATAAATGTCTTGGTTAACCTGATGTCAGCTTGGAAAGAGGCCTCACTGATCAAATGACACCAACAGGTCTCCCCGAGGCAGGTACTGCCCTCAGAAAGGTGCTTCTGCCATGGGAAAATTTCATAGAGAAACAGCACATGCCTTGGCCTCAAAGTGATCAGGGTCTGAAAAAGCAGATGATCAAAGCCAGAGCAGGTAAAAACCGCTCGTGTAAAATCACGTGTGTGCCATAGCCAAGGCACAAACACAGGGAAGGGACAACCAAGAGGTACAAAAGCAGCACAGCAACAGGTCAGGGGTTGCTTACATCCCAAAAAGAAGTTGGGGGTGGATTTGGTGGTACAAGATCTTCAGTAATACAATGATCAACTTGATGTGAAACCAAGAGTAGCTGCTTTCAGCACAACAGTCTGGGGAAAAACATTACAAATACCCAGTTCAGATCTGATTTTTTTCCTCTTTTTTTTTTAACCCTTTAAAGTTCTACAAAGCATTAGTAGAAAATCCATAGCTCTTAAATGAGAGCTTTCAGCATCTTTGAACATCACACACACAAGACGTAGCCACAGACACCCTTTATCTTGGCAGAATGACAGAGCAGACCTCAGGCAGAGTTGTTAAGATTCATAAACCATCCCTACCTGCTACAGCCCAGGCTGGGCATGAGCAAAGACCAGGAACAACAGGTCCCCAGTCATTCAAATGACCATTGAAACAGGAAAATAAGAGCTCAAGGAGCCTAGATAGCTAAACACACCATTTTAATACAAACTAGGCCCATTTTCACCATCTCTTCAGCTATTTCAGCCTCCAGTTTTACAGTGGCAAATCAGAGAAACACAGAAATACTGCCATCAGGTGAACTCATCCTGTTTGTTCATTAAAAAGTCCATGTGGATTTACTGGGCAGGATATTATTGTGTTGTACGCAACCCTTCCATTCCCCTCTCCTCCACGTCATCAGAAAAGTGCAGATGAAATCCATGGCATGAAGACACACATCTCTTCTTGGTCCATCCCATTGGATATTCTTCAGTCTAGTACCTAAGAGCAGGCAAATCCCTTGGAAGTTCTCTGTACAAGCAACAAATTCAGTGTCCAGCTGGGAAAACCTGACAGCTGGAAATCTCACGGGAATTAACAGTCATGGAAATCCCTCCAGGTCTAAAGTACCATCCAGTCTCAGATCATAATCCAGTTCATCAAATTCTCCTTTTTTGTCTTTTAAGTAATCACACAGCCTGTTAATCCATTTTTCTAAGACCATTTGGCATGATAAAGGAGATGCAGATTACATGTGAGGTGACCAGGATGAATAAAGACTACACACAAGTAAATTACAGTGGCCCGCTCCTGACCACGGGATTACATTACAGTATAGAACAAACACACATGAAACAACTAAACCCACAAATATTATTAATAAGCAAAGCCCAGAATAGAATACATTGATTTACAAATAACATCTTCAAATACTTCCAGAAATGTGAAATGGAGCACTGATCTGTTAGATCCATCTACTTCCTGGGAGGAAAAATGCAACTAGGGAAGGAAGAGAAGGGATTTTCTCTCTCCTTCAGCCCACCCTGATCCATCCCTTCTTTCTTTTAAAGCAGAAACAAAAAGAGTACCTCCCTTTTTTGCTTTGTTTTGTTAAATCTCAGTTCAAAAGAGAACCATCACAGTAGCCAGACACTTAAGACTGTCTCCAAAGTAACTGCAAGCTCAGAGATGCAGTAATGGTCACACTGGCAAGACCTTGACAGAATAAATGGGTCCAGTACAAACTGCCAGAGCTGATAACCCCATCAAGAGACTCTCAAGCAATTCAGTGATTTCAAAAGGGCCCAGAGACACGCATCAAGTCATCAATGTCAGGGCAGATGGCCAAAATACTTTTGTCTCCCAGCACTGAGAATAAAGCTGTTGGAAAGCCAGTATTCTTGCCACAGTGGCTGGGCCCAGGGCTGCACTGGTTTGTGCAGTGGCTGGTAAGTGACTTTCTCATTCTGTAAAATTACTGTGCAAGTGTGTGCTTCAGCAAGGGTCAGCTTCAGGCAACAGGCCCTCTACAGCAGAGAAATGTCTTCTGATCCCCTGTGCAGACATGGCATGAAATCTTTGCCCACGTGTGGAATTCTGCCTGGAAAACTCTCTGTTCCAAGCAAAAAGCTCAGAGGAAACATGGGAAAGCCCTGCAGGAGTAACTCCACTGGTATTTAATAACTTAAGGAGATTCTGGCTTGGCCTTGAGGCTACAACTGCCTCACAAGCTGCACTGGGAAAATGATCTCACCATAAAAACAACAGAGGAAGGCTGAGCCCTATGCCCAAGGCTTGAGCACCTCCAACTTGCTGCAGAGCTCTCCCAGCATCTTTGTAATACTGTGAAGGGACTTGGCTCAATACAACTACTACCCTACCTTACAGGCAGGTGTCCTTCCTCTGAGGCCAGCCTGCCTTTGCAGTTTATTTTCAGCATAGTACCATAAAGAGATGACCGCAGCCGAGGCCACGGCCAACAGCTGAACCCTCCAGCCCTCCCTGGCATCCCACAAAAAAAATAAACAACCAAAAAAAAAAAAGCCAGAGAAGCATCAAGGCACAATGGTGAATGCCCTTTTGAGAATGTGCCTTAAAAGAATCAGTGCAAAGATTACTGCTCATACAAAAGTCACCTTTTTGATACTAAAAGATCGTGGTAAAAAAAAAAAAGAACCGTCAGCTTTGGCACCGTCCGTTTGCACGTGACATCCAGGGCCTGGCTAGCTCTGCTACAGCATCACGAGGGGACAGTGGAAAACCTTCAAGTTATGAGAAGGGAAATTGGTTTTGCACCTCCCTCCGGAATTGTGCAAGGTAAAAACCAGCCCTCCGGGTGGTAAATGCATGTCTTCTGGAAGAGGCAGGGAAGCAAAACAGCTACGATGTACCCGGGATTTTCAGTACCATCCAGCTCCTCTCCCTACACCACCCGCTTGGGTTTCTATTTCTGCTGCTACTCAAGAGGTTCCAGAAAAGGATTTTGTGTTGTTTTTTTCTCCCCCTCAGCAGATATTGATTGCAGTCTCGCTGAGATCTCCAGAGGGGATTTCAAAAGGAGTCCGTGACCATCTTCCCTTTCCCAATTTAACAGCTCTGCATTACACAGATATAAGGCTCCCAGCACAGTCTGTTAAATGCAGTAGCTTAGAGGAATACTCAAAACAAAACAAAATTTTCAGTTTATTTTCTGCCTTTAACTTCTGGGAAGATTGAAGCTTTGGAACACAACATGAGAACTCAAATCTAACACTTGGCTGGACACTGGCTGAATACCAGGTCTGAGGAGGAGGAACAGCAAGGAATGAAGTGACACGCAGAATACCTGAGGAATTTGGAGTTGTGGAATGGACATTCAACTGACCATCAACAGCCATGATAAAACAGGCAGGGGGAGGGGAAGAAAATCCCTAAAAATGAAGTTGGGCATGAAAATAATGTGGATTTCAGAACAGACTAAGACAGGGAAGGAATTCTTCCAGATCAAGCCACGCTCAGACCTGCAGTTGTAGGAACAAAGGCTTACTGCAATCTCTTCCCTAGGAAACTTTTTGATCCACTCCAGTGCCAGCTGGCAAGGCATCCATTGTTGCTGTACAGTCAGTGGTGGCTGGGAGAGCCGTTCATGTGCTTTTCACTGCAAGGAACATCCGTGCTGTAGAGGCCGTCCAGGTACGCCTGGGAAATCTCTGCTACCAAGCTCCTGTCTGGGACGGACTGTGCCATTCCATAGATAGCTCCCTAAGCAGCGAAGAGCAGGCTGTTACAAAGGAGAAACATGCCCACCCCCCAAGAACATCCCCTCACTGTGTGCTGGCCTCCTCACCATGCCTGTGGTCTTGGCGTTGAGGTCCTTCACGATGTCCTCGATGCCGTCTCTGACATCCTTCAGGAACTCTTCAGCAACGCCGGGCTTCGTGTGCAGCTGAGTAATGCAGAGATGGATGCTGGGTAGGCAGGGCAGAGGGAGAGATTAACCACCTCCAGAACATACAGCTCCCTATTTTCCAAGCAACTGACGGCACTTTAGTCCTTCTGTGAGCAGTGATAACCATGTATCTCCCTAAAAAAGCATTCCCTAAGCACCACTAAGGGTAATCCCTGCAAAATACTTACAGGAACTGAGCTTGGAGAGTTCAGCTCTTCTTCTGCAAATGTCAGCTCCTCCTCCCTTCCTTCCTGACTTCACCATTACATTAAAGGCCTATCATTTTCTCACCTCATTCCAGGGACCTCTGGTGAGAAAAATGCAGCTGCCTGCAAGGATGGTAATCCTTGCCATCATTTCCCTCTCCTTCCTCTGCAGCTTTCAAGCCATCACCACCCCCCAGAGTGGAAGCTGGCATCCACCAGAAGGAACAGGGCTACATGCACCTCTGAGCTATCACCTCAGGCTCCCTAGACTTTGCTTCGTGTGGCCAGTCAAAAATTTTTTCAGTGCAGCTACGTCTGACAGCACTGGCCCCTTTTACCCACAAAAACCCAACTACCCACTTAAGGAAAGTCTCTGGCAAACATTCATTTTACATCACTGAAAATGATCAGCCCTTCACTGTTCTTTCAATTACCTTCATCTCCAATGGGCAGCAGGAAGATACTAAAAATAAATCTATAAACCCTCAGTTAACTAATGTGAGATAAAGCCTTGGTTATTTATATTTTTCTGCTTGCATTAGAGGTAAATAGAAAGCGAGCCTCAGATATGTTCCTCTGCCACGCTCATTAAAATTACTATTGCTTTATCCTCACTGCTGTATATCAGCAGTTACAGAAGTAATTCTTTCTCTGCAGAGGACAAGTCTACATACAATTTACCAGATACGGACAACACCACTCAGAAAATCATAATAGCTGTGTGGCCTGAAGATGCCTATCTTGCACACCCTCTTGCATATTCTGGCCTCCACACACTCACCTTGGTGGGAACTGTAGGACATTTAAGTTCCATCCTTTTGCAGCTAAAAAATTGGATAATCGATAAATGTCGAAAGTGTCCGAGCCAATGGAGATCACAGACACCTCTGGTTTCCCAAAAATGAAGATGCTGTCAATTTTTCTCAACCTTGGATGGAAAAAGGAGAAAAGAAATGGCTGACCAGGGTTCAGACATTCTGTCCACCTAGCTGGAGCCTTAAGGGAAAAGCTACAGAAGGGAACAGATGACAGCACATTCCCACCCAAAAATCATGCAGCCAGCCCAGGTCAGTGGGAGTTGCAAGAGGAGCCGGGTCATGACGTACCCTAAAGTCAAGTAAATTCAGGAAGAAACGGAAAAAAGGGAAGACAGAAAGGCAAGGGAAGACAGACTAGCAGAGAAAACCAGTTTCTCTCATGCAGCCACACAAATACCCCAACAAGAGAGAGTATAACCCTTCTTTTGTCCTCCCTCCAGATTCCCTCCTCAGCCATGGCTGAGGCAGAAGGAATTCTCCAAGCAAAGCCAGCTGAATAAAGGTGCCTGCACCCCTCCTCTATGGACACAAACAAAGCATCTTCTCCCAGTACTGCCCAGCAGGTCCCTACCCAGCAGGTCCCATGCCATAGCTCCTCCAGGGAAACAGAAGCAGGAGCAGTTTGGGAGGAGGAGTGCAGCACAGGGTTGAAGAGCACAACCCAAACACAAAGACACGTACTCTGACTCGAGGAAACGGGCTGTTTTAATGATCCTCTTCGTGGCCTCAACGTAGCCGGACTCTCCTATGTGCAGCAGAGTTGCCCAGCATGCAGCTATGATCCCACCAGGCCTGGAGCCTGCCACGGAGGGGGAGGCATAGATACCCCCCTGCCAGTCGGGGGCTATGAAGAACTGGTACTTCCTGTACTTCTTGTCGCTGTAGAGCACCACCGAGGAACCCTTGGGGGCGTAGCCATACTGCAAGGGGCACAGACAGTGTCAGAGAGCACCAAAAGGGCACAGGAACACAGCCAAGCGCTCACCAAGTGCCTGGACTGTTGATCTGTTGGAGGGCAGGAAGGCTCTGCACAGGGATTTGGACAGGCTGGATCTGTGGGCTGAGGGACACCAAGGCCCAGTGCCGGGTCCTGCCCTTGGGTCACACCAACCCCTGCAGCTCCAGGCTGGGGCAGAGGGGCTGCAAAGCTGGGAAAGGCCCTGGGGGTGCTGGTGACAGCAGCTGGACACGAGCCCGGGTGTGCCCAGGGGGGCAAGAAGGCCAAGGGCCCCTGGGCTGTGCCAGCCATGGTGTGGGCACAGGCCCAGGGCAGGGATTGTCCCCTGTGCTGGCACCGCTGAGGGACCGCGAGGGCTGGGCCCAGTTCTGGGCCCTCAACAGGAGAGACCCGGAGGGGCTGGAGCGTGTGCAGGGAAGGGAACGGAGCTGGGGAAGGGGCTGGAGCAGCAGGAGCGGCTGAGGGAGCTGGGGGGGCTCAGCCTGGAGAAAAGGAGGCTCAGGGGGGACCTTCTGGCTCTGCAAGTCCCTGACAGGAGGGGGGAGCTGGGGGGGGTCGGGCTCTGCTGCCAGGGAACAAGGGACAGGAGGAGAGGGAACGGCCTCAGGCTGTGCCAGGGGAGGTTTAAGTTGGACATCAGGAGGAATTTCGTCACAGAGGGGGTTGTCAGGCATTGGCAGGGGCTGCCCAGGTTGGTAGTGGAGCCACCATCCCTGGAAGTGTTCAAGGAATGACTGGACATGGCACTCAGTGCTCTGGTCTGGGTAACAAGGTGGAGATCAGTCAAAGGCTGGACTCAATCTTGGAGGTATTTTCCAACCTAAATGATTCTGTGATTCTGTACTTTGGCACACTGCACAAAGCACATGAACAGAGCAGCCCCTACCCCTGCACCTCAGTGCTCCCTCCCACAGATAAGAAATGCCTGAAGGCAGGGATAGCAACAGGAATCACACCCCAAAAACGAAAGCACTGGAAGACCCTCTTCTTACCTTGTGGGTATCAGCAGAAATGCTGGTCACACCTTCTACACGGAAGTCAAAGGGATGCTTTAGAGGGAACCCTGCCTTGTCCATGAAAGCAATGAGAAATCCACCCAGGCAGGCGTCCACATGGAAGGGGATTTTGTACTTCACTGCCAGCTGTGTGTGAACAAGAGACCAGGGAAGAAAATGATGTGGCTGGGGCACCCAAACTCCAGTCACCAAGATATACTTGCCATTTCACAAGTAAATGTTCACTGGAGCCTTTGGGAGCATCATGCCATTCTCAAGCCTATCTCAAGAGGACAGGAGATCTGGAAGGGCTGGCTACCTCTGGGACACCTTTTCCTGCCTTCTGCACAGAGGAAAAACAAGGCATTTTGGTAGTTTGTTGTGTCTGACAAAGGGATATGGCAACACGGTCTGAAAGGAGTATCCTCGATGCAGGGTAAGGGCGTGAGCCAAACGAACACAAGGTCAGAGGCCCTGGATGGTACCACACAAATTAAATAACTGGAGCGCAGAGAGGGAAGAAATCAAGAGCTGTGTCTGAAAACTAAAATCTCAGCCCTTTGACTCCTAACTCCCTCCACACAATTTCTCAGACTTCCACGCCGATTTTGACACAACCATCAGGCCCTAAAACAAAGCCTGTTCACCAGGTGGACTATTTAGCTGTTCTTTTGTTTCAGGTATCAAGGAATATCAGGAATATCACTCCCAAATTGCATCCTACATACTCTGCTGTTGGTCAACACCTCATTTGAGGACAGTACTACCCTTCAACCAGTGTGCTTCCCCCACCAAATTCACTGGTTGGCATCCTGGAAGCCCCCTCTGCTCTTCTTGTGCTGCTTTATTCCTACAACACACAGAAGTCCCTGGAGGGAGGGGTATCCTACCTCTGCCACCTCTTCAATAGGGTCCATAATTCCATGTGGGAACTGGGGAGCAGAACAGACCAGCATGGCTGTGTTCTTCGAGATAGCTCTCCTCATTGCCTGAAGATTTAAAGAGAGAAGATGCTCACATTCCATTTACCAAGTGCCACCCTGCCAAAAAAGACAAAAAGTGAAAACATGCAGAGTCTGGTCCTAAAAACCAACACACAAAAAGCAGACAGAGAGCAAAGCAACGAGCCACAAGCACCAGCAGGCATTAACTCATCCACCTAGAAATCCTGGAACATTTTTGTTCACCCTTATCTGAAATCTGGAGCTATTTCTGAAATACATAAATTACTTGATCCTGAATTAATCAAACAAGGCAAAGGGATGATATACATCCAGTTATTTTAACTTAAAGTCTCATGTGCAGTGACAGGCACTTCCCTCACGCCCTTTTTCCTTGTTTCCAGAAAGCATTCGTCCCTCTTGCTACCTGGATTGGTAGATTTCTTGCTAGTTGCTGTACAGTGCTAATTATTCACAGAAAGAGCAACGTGCTGCCTAAAGCAATACCTGGACATCCACTTCCATAGCCTTGGTCAATGGGATTTGAATCAGCTTCATCCCAAAGTAGTGTGCTGCCTTGTCAAATGCCGCGTGGGCACTCACCGGGACCAACCTGGAAAAGTAACAGAGTGTGTGTGTGTCAACCCAGGCAACACCTGGTCTGGACTAACATGATGGACACTCCATCTTGAACAACCCTCTGCGTGGCCTTCTGTCAACCAGGAACTAGAATTCCCAAGAAATCTACTTTCCTGTCATATCAACCAGTATTGTACCATCTCCATCTTCCCCCGGCCACCCTCCCCGAGAGGAGATGATACAAAAAGGAAGGAGCAGCATAAATATACCAAATGAATGTAACATTTGTGTCTCCCATCTCAAATGGCAGAGGCTGTTTGAACAGCCTTAATTAACCTTGTTTTCTAAGGCCTCGTATCATTATCAGGGCCTTAAACGTTAGAGAGGGAAGGAAAGAACCACAGGAATTCAGCAGAAGACGAACACCAGTGTTTAATTTCTTTTTTACATTTTCCCCTCATCAGCAATTAACCAGAGAAATAGTTTTGCTGCACCATCTAGAAAAGAAGCAGCACATTAGAGACAGCAAATCCTCTATTAGCAGTGTAATGATTAGCACAATTCCTCATTTGAGCTCCAACCAGTCCGAGCATTTTAAGGCTAAACCCTCTTTGATCTGAATAAATCAAAACCCTCAAATACTTCAAAGGGCCTGACAATCTCTGCTCAAGAGAGGCCCAAAGCTGGTATGGACAGGTTGTCTAGAGCAGCAGACAGATATTGTCAAAATACATCTGCTCATCACAGCCCCCCCAGCAACATTTGTGCCCCCCAGGCTGCTTAAAGCTTCCTGTGCCTTTGAACCATTTTTGAACCACTTCTTTCCACCCAGGGTTCTCTCCTCCAGACAGAGATGGACAAGGAGGAGGTGGTAATGAGCTATGAAATGAAGGATTATTGAGGTCCATCAGCCACCTCAACTCAAGAGGAACAGTAAATCCCACAAGCCCCCAAAGCCAAGAGCTGTGGAGGTACCACTCACATTTCTGGCTGTTTGATGCCTCTCTCGTACGCCAGGTCTCGGTAGGCCTTGCAGGCCATCAGGATGCTCTCAGTCCCCCCAGATGTCATCTGTCAGGAAGGAAAGAAGCAAACAAGTTAAAACAACTGCTTAACATGCATGCTGCAGAAGGGAAAAGCAAAAACATAGGGATTCAGCCACAGGACAACTCGGGGTTTCAAGGCAGCAGAAGCCACTGAACAGCACGAGGCAGCTTTCTGACATTCAGCTTGAAAACGCACATTTAAATGTTGAATTCTCCATTTAAATGGGGTGGGAGAAAGGGAAAACAAAATAAAGTATTCAACTCCAAAGTCTAACAGGAGGGGACCACGCTGCATAGTCACTAGCTGGCAAACACACTCCACCTCACAAAACTGCAAGTACGTACTTAAACTCTTGATTACCTGGGGATTGTTTATCAGGATTACAGATTAATTATGCCACGTACACGGAAACAACAAAGCTGAGTCTGTGTTAAGTCAACTGCAGTCCAGCAGGGTTTATTAGGTCTGGAGCAGTGCCACACTAAGGCACAGAGTCAAGCTCAGGGCTCAGAGCTGGCACTGCTCCTGAGCTACAAAACCTTCCCATAACCTGGAGAACTGCAGGACACAGAGCTCTCTCCCACCTTCTCTCTACAGAGCCCAGCCCAGGCCTTCTCAACATCAGGGCTTCTAAGCCCTCAAGGACCCACCAGGAGGAATTTCTGTCTCCCTCTCCCCAGCAAGCCCCTCAGTATCCACACAACCCACCAGCTGTGCTGTCCCAGCCCCCTTTACCCTGACCAGAGGAGAACAAAGGGGGTTTGCATCAGGAGTTAGAAAAGGTGAAGGTATACCCAGGTTTATTGTTGCAGACTGGAACTCAAGAGCTGCTGCAAATACATAAATTAAACTCTTTACAAGAAGCGATTCCTCAAGTGGGAGGACTGTCTCTTCTTGGCCAGGCTTTATGACTTCTGACACACGGGGGACACTGGGCACAAACCTTCCACAGTAAAATTTTAACCTGGAAAAACATGAGGTTGGTTTCTCAAGCAGCCAGCAGGACTCCCTTACTGGGAGGCAAGGGGGTACCTGGGACAGTTACACAGAAGTGCAGGTGAAAGAGGAATCAAAAGCTGCTTATCGGGCATATGGGGGACTAGTTTTGATCCTCAGATCTGTTGAACCAACTGCAACTTCCCCTTTTAACCTCTTCCTCCCAGAAATAAACATTAAAAGGATGCAATCACATTTTTATGTCTTGTGACACCTCCAAGTTTGGGGTTTCCTTGGGTTTTTTCCCAGCTGACATAGCTGAAAACCCCCAAAATAAAAAGAGGTGTGACTGTGTGACAATGACTAAACATTAAGTACAGAGACAAGGAACAAAGTTCACGGGCACAAAAACCAGCCTGCCACATTTGTTCCTAACAAGACCCAAGCCAGCAGCAGCTGCTGGCACAGGCAAGTGTGGAAGTGACTGTCACACCACAGACAACTTCTGCTTTTTTTTGGTAGTTTAAAAGCAACAGCTGTCACAGATAAAACCTAACAGAGCCTCACACTGGATAAAGACATCGCTGCATTAATTGTGAAGCAAATGGATGGTAGCAGGAACACAATGTCTTAAGTTTTTTATGGGCTGTGTCACTTCTCAACTCTCCTTATGAAAAGATCTGTCAAGCTGTCAGCTATTACCACTGGGGAAAAAAAGCCCAGCTGGTATAACAGGGACTGCCTTCCTTCCTACTGGGTGGGAGAAGAGGAATTACTGCGTACTTGTAACACTCCTTGCAACACAGATATTGCAATGATTGTGAAAACTTTGCCAGGAAGGACTTTGGGATCTTGGGATTCATGTTACTGAACACCAGGCACTCCATGCTATCAGGCCTGCTCCTTGCTGGGCAAGCATTCCCTACTCTCATCTAGATAATCTGTTCTTGAAAAAAACCAGCCTTATTCCCATATTTCAGTCTTTCCACCAAAACACCACCATCTTGCCTCTATATAGAAACAAACCTTTCCTCAAAGTCTGGCTTACCACCTGCATGGAAACGCTGAGCCATACTCAGTTTCTGGTAGGTCAGTCAACAGTTGTCAGCAGTCGGTCACGTGCAGGATAAGGAACAACATCCAGGATGGATCCTACCGCCCAGGCAGCAGGACTGGCATGCAGACAACCACACAGAAAGCTTGTTCAAGCAGCTGAAAATCCACCCAAAAGGCTAAATTTCAGCCAGCTCAGCTTCCTAAACTGGCCCACAGCCAGCACATCACAAGTCTCCGCCAGAGAGAAGTACCAGAGCAGCTTGACCTGGAGGCAGCACCTTTAGCCAAGTACAGCTACAACAGCCAAGTCCTTCTGGTCCCCACAGACTGTACCTGTGGATGGAGCCTGCTCTTCTGTATAGGAGACTTTGGCAGCTCAGCTACCCACAGCAAACCCGTTCTGCTGTAGCCAGAGCCCGAATCACTGTCACAGGATCGCACTTCCCCAGCCCTGGGGCAGCCGGCACCCGGCCAGCACGCAGTGATTCAGCACCACCGAGGGCTCGCACACAGCTCTCTCCCTCCTCCAAATGGAAGTCCACAGGCTCGAGCCCTGCCATGGGAAAAAGGGGCTGGAAACAGGCATTGTTTTAAGCGGCTTTCCAACCCTGTGCCATCTTCAAGAGCCAGGCAAAGTGTGCGGGAAAAGGTGAGGAAACAGACTTTTTGTGTTCCTGAGTTATTTATTGTTTTCTAAATGGGAGGGGAGAGGAGAGAGCACAGGAAATAAACATCCCTCCTGCTTTCTCAACCAGGTATATCGCATCTGTTGCTCCCTCCCTCCAAATCCCACTGCTCTGGACCCTCGACATTACAAACAGCAGTAAGAGGTACAGTCCCTATTCAAGGATTTCCCTGGTGTGTCACTGTTAAGCTGTCAGACATTAAAAGAACTTTGGTTCGTGGGCTCTCAAGTTTTGTTTGCATTTTCACCTTAAGAAATGCCTCCATTCAGGTCCTGGAGACAAAGCTGACGAAAAAAAATTCATTGAGCTGAATTACCCCATGAATAAAAAAGCACACTATAATTTATTTCTAAGGTAGCATTAGAATAAAAAAATACACCCCGATCCACTGCATGGTCATAATGTTGTGGCAGCCTCCCATAAAACCCCTGTAAACCTGCAGGTTGTAAATTCCACTAGTTGTGTCTTGTCTCAAGGTGACCTGCTCATCACTCCAGATAAAATCTGACGGATCTGCACAGTTTAAGCCTCCCCTCAAGACACATCACTTACATTTCACTGTTCAAGTCCTACTTCAAATGTGCAGCCAGCAACAGGACAAAGTTTGGAAGCCCTGGAGTTTGGGGAGAAGAGATAAAAATGGGTTTCTACAGGAGGTTTAGGTTTGCATCTGCTGATTTCGTCTCCCACTTCTGCCCTCAGCTGTTGAAAAAGTGGAATTCACAGAGAGACTGACATCAAAGACGCACATGTACACCTCCAAACACAGTTTCTCCCTACACTTCAAAGCTGCCCTTTCTTTTTAAAGGTCGAAAAACTGCTTAGAACACACAAATCATTGAAGCTTGCATAAAAGAGGTGATTTCTCCCCAAATTACAGGTGAAACCCACAGAGCCAGCACTGCAAAACAAAGCACCTTGTGAACACGAACACATGCACACAGCAGACAGGAATGAATCCCCCAGTTCCTCCTCTCAGTGCTGAGCTTAATTAGTCCTTCCAAATCATTGCAAGAATGTGATTAGAATCTCCCAGGTGCCAAAACTCCCCAACTGCTGTCTCTTTGCTCTTGCCTAACACAATTAAAAGTAAGAACAATAGTAGTAATTAGTGAGAAATAGGAAACATCCATCCACTGCTGAAAATGATTGCTTTTAAAACTGCTTAAAAACCTGGAACATCTCTCAGAGCAATTTAAGGCAAAGGCATGTCTGCATCCCCCACCACCACCAGGGCACTGTTAGAGGTTTTATGCCTATGTTTAAGAGAAAAAATTACAGCCCACGTGGCTCAGCTAAAGGCAACTCCTGTAAATAATGCAGCCTGCTCATCTAGTTTAACATTCAGAAACCTAAAAAAGATAGGTTTCATCTTAGCATTTATTAAACACACCAAAAACCTTTAGAGAGGGAGCAGGGGATTGCTCCCCAGAGATCCTGCTGAGGAAGGTGTCCACACAGAGATGTGTGAAAACCTCAGGAACAGCACAAATGTGGCACCGTGCTGCTCTTCCCAGACTGAAAAGCAGACTATCAGTCCCACAAAATGCTGTTTTGCAACATGCTGTGGAAATCAGAGCACAGAGTAAGTGAAACTGCCTCACTGAGAAGTCCAGACAGAAACTTTTGGCATTTTCCACGCAGCATAGCCACAGACACACTATCCAGAAACACCAGCAAGCTCCATTTGCCTTCAGGGACCACAACCAGGCACCAAAAAGTTGGCCAAGCAGTCCCTGCTGCTTAAATCCAGTGGCCAGGGGGCCTGGCACTATGGCACACTGCTTCTCAGAGAAGGCAGTGGTGACATTCAGAGAAATTAATTTTCAACACTGCAAAAGTGGAATCAAGTAAACCAGAAGCCTTCTCAGCAGAACACGCCAGCAGCCCCTCATGAACAGATCAATTTAAAGATAACTCAGAGCATTGCACCCTCCCTGGTTTAGCCTTAAAGCCTCTGTTTTACAGCCTCACCAGCTACTGAAGTGTAACTGTGGCACTCTGAGCCACAGGCAGGGCCTTCCTGAGAAACCATTGCATCAGTTGGAAAAAATGCTCTTTTTAAATGACTTTGTAACCGTCCAAGTCTCCAGAAGTTACTGTGAAATGTTAATTCTGCTTTGGAAAGAAGAAAATAAGGAGTCTTTGAGGCCAACTACTTAAAGAGCATGTGACCTCCATACACCTACCCACATCTCTCTGTCAATGATTAGCAACTCTGGATGCTTCCCAGTCAGGAAGGGACACGTGGGAGGAAGACAAAAAGTCCACTGGAGACACTTGTTTGGACATGATAATTACAGGGCTGCAATTAATCTTCTGTTTCCAGCCAATCAACTCTTCAGCCCTCCCCTTCACCCTGCAAATGGGACTGTTCATCCAGCTGGGATGTAACTCCATGGCAGGTTGTGTGTCTGCTTTGCTCCTTTGTTTGGCTTTATGGCACCATCCTCAGGAGGGAGGGGAGGACCGAGGGAAAAGCAGAAGGTCTCACACTGGCTGTGTCACAGTCCTACTATTTTGGAGCAGTTTTTTACCTGTTCTGACCTTCTCTCCAGCAATTCCACTTTTCAGTTTCAGTGGAGGAGCACACAGGGCTGAGGTGACGCTTTTACAACACATTTTATGAAACAAACCCCGAATGTCCTCCTTGCAGGCTTCAGCAAGCAAAGTTCTCCAAGCATCCATCAGCAGCACACAGCTATCTGCCTGTTTTATGTCCCAACTGGTGATAAAAACCAGTTTCAACAGCTTGATCCCCAGCCTCCTCCCCACTCTAGGGATAATCTCACCCCCGTTCTCAGCGCTGCAAGCCGGGAGGGAGCCGAGGTGAGGTTAAATGTTTCTTATAAAAGCAAAGAGGCACATTCCTTCTGTACACTTGAAGGTGGCACAAGGAATACAGTCCTGAGAAAACAAGTCAGGTCACAGGGTGTCACTTCCTCCTATCAAAGGCAATCACATCTTATACTCCCACACAGTGCACTGCTGAGTTTCAGCTTCAATGCAGCTGGAGTCTGATCCCAACTACACCTACTATAAGGCTACTCCAGTACTTAACTCCTTAGCACAACCAAGCCTCCAAGTGACAGATAAAGCCCATTCAAGCCCATCTCCTAAGCTCTTGTGTCAACACTGCCTTCCCAAGTGACCAGCCACTGCCAGCCTTCTCCCCTCCCCAGCACATTTTACACCAAGCACCTCTGCCAAGTCTCTGGAAAACCTCATCTGGATTCTTCTCACACACTCAACTAACTCTTCTCAAATATTGTCTGCCAGTTGTACCTAACCACCATGCCAGGAGATAAGACCTCACTGTCCCACACACCATGTAAACAGGGAGAGAACCTGCCCTCAGGAATTCGGGATCCTCACCAAAAGGAGAGAGAGGAGGGGAAGAAGACATGATTTATTTTTATAACAATATTTCACCGTGCAACTTCTTATCTTTTGCTCTTTGACCAACACTGAAAGAATCAGTTTAAGAACACACATTTGGATTCCTGCTAGGAATTTTATCGAGGCTGTAAAACTGGTTTCCGCTGTAGTGCACTGGAAGGCCACACAAGCCTGGAAACACAGCTTTCCAGCTGGACAGCTGACAATACATGCCATGCCTGCTTGTTGGTGACCAGCCAGCCAGCTGGCCTTGCCCTCAATCCCAGCAATCTGCCAGGCTACAGATTTCCAGTCCAGAGACTAAAACTGAGGGGAGCTACTCAAAGTAACACTGCTCTCTTCACCATCCCCCACGGACCACCAGCCAGGCTGCATTACACCACTTCTCTTTTCCAACTGCCATCGAGCCTGTGTCATTTAAAAGTGGAGAAAAAAAAGCTGAACTAAATAGTCTTGTCTAGAAAACTATTTCCCTGAGTTAAATTGTCTCCCATAAAGCTTCACCAAGAAGAGGAATAAAGCAACCATCCTCCATCACACAGATACGTCGGCATGGAATTTCCCAGAGCGAGCTCGACCTCAGTCTCATCTGCAGAGCACAAGGTGCCTTTGCACTTTGATATCAGAGTTAAAAATATCCAAAATGTCCAGGAAGTTAAGACAGGCTACTTACAGCACCACAAGACTTGGGGCCCCCGTTGAAGAGTGTACAGGCAATCCTCACTACTTCCGCTTCCATCTTCCTCAGGCCAGGGAATATATCCGGATGGAGAGGGTTACTCCAGGCAAACTCTTCATACACCTTCAGGAAACAAAGACAGAAAGTCAGCCTTGCAGATGGAGCACTGGATTATCAATGCAGCTTTGAGAACTCCCCACATGCACTGTATAAGTAAATTAGCTGCATTTGACCATAAGAACACTGCGGATCTCCTTGGACTTAACTGCTCCTGCGAGTAAATGCCACAAGCTGACGAGTAAAAAAAAGTTTTTAAAAAAACAACACGTTTTTCTAGGGCATTTTGACCTTTGGATTGATTCTATAACATATCAATAGTTCTTGTTGTAAAGACAATTTTTAAAAAAGAACAACACGCACTCTGAGATCGCTTTACACAAAACAGGCCAAAAAACCTCCTTTGCAGAACTAGTTTTCAAGTTTACTATTAAGGGGGAATTCTGAAGCACAAAAAAAAAAAAGAAAGCACAAATGGCCACCCACACCACAAAAAAAGTGGATGTGGAAACCAGTATTTCATGCTTTTCTGCAACTGTGGACTCACAGGATATAAGGCTGGAACAGGCCAGTTCCAATCTCCTGCAGTCCAGATCAAAAAGCAACTGCAGGGATGTTAAAAGAAATAACAGCAGAATAATCAGCACAAACAGAGGGAATGTTTCCACAACACTCTGAGGCCCCTCCAGAAAGGCTGCTCTGAGCTTTATGTTTCCCTTGAAGTGGCAAAGAAAATGTCAACACGAGGAAGAAAACAGCAATAGAAACCACCAAACAGAGCTCATTACACTTGTTACAAAAGCTGTTCCCAGAGTAAAACTTCCTTTCCTAGCAAAAGAACTCTGGTAGGAAATGTACTAGTAAACAGACCTTTAGGCTGTTCAGGTTATTCTCCAGCCTCCTCAAAGGGAGAAGTTCCTGAGCAGGTAAACAGACCTAATAACAAAGACACCACTGAAACATGCCAGTGCTCCATTGTTTAAGATTTGGCCAAGCCAAAAAAAAAAAAAAAAAGCAACACTTTACAAACTTCTCTTTTATTTAAATCAAGAAGGATTTAGTTTTGCTCAGTGAAAGTTGTTCCAGTACCAGTTTCCAGTTCACTTGAAACCAGCTCCTTACCTTCTCACTCAAAACATCTCACCTGACTGGCCCAGTTATCTCTACGAGGTGTTTCTGCAGGGACAGTTATGTGGCCAGATTTATGCTGCTCAAATGCTTTGCTACTAATTCCTCCTACATCTACTCCAGGCTGTTTACAAACTTGGGCAGCCTTAAGTTTTTCATCTTCCTTATTTATTTTGAGGTGCTGGAACAGCATTGAGGGGTTTCTGGTCACCCTGAAGGTGCAGAGGGTATCTGCAAAGTTGGACTGCTTGCGATTTACCTTCACTAGCAGCTGGGTGAGCTTCTCTTCACCACTGTACACAGTCCCAGAGACCTTCCCGTCCTGCCAACGTACGTCTCCTGAAAGAGAGACACTGCTCACAAACCCAGCCATTCTCAGGAAGTGTGGAAAAGTGCATGGAAAAGTTCTACCCTTGGTTCTACAGATGAGGACTCAGCTTTTGAGATTTCCCTGGGTTTTGTGCCCCAGAGGCAGCTGTGTGTCGGGCTGAGCCCCTGGCATTGTGTGAACTTGGCAAACAGCAAGTAAACAATGACTGAAGAGTCAGCACATAGCACATAGCAAGCAAGCAGTTATACTAATATGTAATCCACTTAATCCCCATCAGTCTCCCCAAACTGCTGTTCAACCAACTGAACACTAAATTGGCGAAATTGAAGCCACTTTCAAAGAGCACCCACCACCACTGTAAGCTGAGAAGAGATGGAAAGGCCAAGTTTATACTGCTAAAACCTACAGTACACCAGGCACCTCAATCAAATGTCACCTAAACCAGTATTTCCAGGCAACTTCCAAAGGATAGCGTGTGGGGGGCAAAGGGGGAGACCTCAGGAAAAGAAAAAAGAACCCAGTGAAGGAAGGAAACGATAATTTAAGGGAAAACACAGACAGAAGCAGCACTAGCAGTACACATCAGCAGAAAAGAAGGAAGTTGTTACAGGATACTCTGCTGTGAATCTGCTTCTGAATCTGGAGTAGATGCACTGTTGTAACAGAAAATTCAAGGCATTTCTCAAATTTGGGATAGGAGCAGGGCAGTCATTACCTTTTCCTCTGGACAGGAAGTCACCCGGATCTGCTCATTAGGAGTAACAGTTCCACAAATCAGGGTGGAGATATTTACAGGAGAGAGGCAACTCAAATCAAGTGTCAAACACCACTTATGTGGGCTCAAGCCAGCAGAACAACAGCATGACTTTTCCTTCCTTAAAAGGCTTTTTCAAGGTGCAGACCATTATGGTCACTTCAATTAAGAGAGGCAGTCTCGGAAATTCCCTAAAAATCCTACTTGGAAGTTGCTTTTTTTGATTATGAGTATTTCCTGGGGCTTCACAGAAAACACATTTCTGGTAAAAGTCGAACATCAAGGCAACTGCTCAGAAATGCAAACCAAAATGCATTCAGATAACTTCCTCCGTATTTCTATTCTCCTCAGCTCTCCCACCTCTCCATCAGTCTAGAATTCTTGGAGAAGGAACGGAATTTCAGTGTGAATACCCAAATACAGTATTAAAAGTCATAAATACAGATCTTAGTCACTTCCAGAAGGTAAACAGAAAAACCTGCAAGCAAAGAGCATCAGGGATGAAATATTTAAGGGGAAGCCATGTGCAGGAGTCACTGGAATTCGTTTAAGAGAGCAAGTGTAATATCAGGTGTCTGACAGACCCACTTCTGCTGCAGCACAGACTCACCTTTGGAGCTGTACTCTTTCATCTTCTCCAGCACTTGGGGCTGGCTCATGCCTTGTTCTGGCAGCGCTTTGATATAATCCTTTTCATCTTTCAGGAAGGATAAACTGGATGTGACATCATTCAAGGCTTCATCAATCTTCTTTTGAATCTAAGGAGAAAGGAAAAACCTATGAAACAGTGGCACTGGCCATATTATAAATACTTGAGTGTGTGCAGGACAGAACCTACTGGTTACATCAGTGGTGCTGAGTAGAACAGGAATTGCCTCAGCTCTGTGATCAAAGAGCCACAGCCTCCTTCCTGCCAACCTCTCCCTCCAAAAACAAGCTGCCTGGAACAGCAAACTGGCATACACCAGGCTCTAAACCTGTGGGAATGGTGGCTGGCACAGCCCAGAACTGTGCCCATTAAGCCATTGCAGAGTGGCACTTGGGCCCCTGCTCAGCTGCTCGACACCACCACTGCAACATCCAGACACAGGACATTCTCTGCTGGGTATGGAAGAGCAGTAGGAGCTTTGAGACCCTCCCTTAATGCTTGAGAAAACTGCACTGTTATCCACCAAACCTCTCTAAGTCACAGTTTTTAATCTGCAGAAGCCTTCAGATGTGTTCTGGTCTGTACCTTGCCTCCTCTGCCACCACACACACAGTTTAGAAACTCATGAAAACAGAGACACAACAAAGAAATCTCCACTACAGGCACAGTTCAGAGATTTCTTTCTTCTCACTCACACCTTACACCCAAGAAACTCAAGACTTTTTCTCACAGAACATTCCAAACTAAAGATTCTTTTTCCAGGCAACACAGGTGTTGGGATAGTGACTTTTGGACATTGGAATGCCTCAAAGTCAAGGCCTCACAGTAAGCAACTGACAGGTTATCAGCTATCAACCTACCAAAGAGCAAGGACAGCACACAGATAGGGCACAGCAGGAGTCCTCTGGCACAGGAGAGCAGTGTCAGCCCCAAGGAGGGAAAGCCTGGACACAACAGGAATTGTACAAGGTGTCCTTTTCTAAGAGGTAGGCAAAAAATACAAGCAGAAGAGAACTCATCTGATCAAGGGCTACTCAGGTGAGAAGGTGAAAGTTGGGGTACTTTACATAACAAAGAGGGGATGCTACTCCCTTCTGGAGGGCTGGGGGAGAATTGGAGAACTCCTTCTGTGTCTACAGCAAAAGGAAAAAGAGTTCCTCTGCCCTACTCTCTTGATAAAATTATCTGTAACAGATCTGACCCCTCAGTCAATGTGCAAATATGCCAACACACTAAGCAGAAAGCAGTGCCATCAAGTGTGATACCATCATTTACCAGGTAAAACAAACCCAGCTGGGCATTTCTTCATCATTAAGTTGTTAACGTGCTAAAACATGCTGACATTTGTGCTTGCAAGTTTCCATGCAAGAAAAGAATCTCCCAAACCACAGCTCATGTCATTTTAATGATTACACAAAGTTCTGATAGCCTTGTGCTACAATGCTAATTACTGCTAATAGTTATCTGAACCCTAAACTAATCACGGCCAGTTCCCTGATTAAAATAAATATCCTTCCAAGTTGCACAACTTAGCTATCTCACACTTCACATTGTTTCAGAAGAGCAACTCAAGTTCAATCCTGTCCTCCTTCTCCCAGAATTAAAATTATTTTCTTGAAATCTAACAACGAGGACACGTTACTGGAAAATTCTGTTACCACACTGATTCTTGGTTAAAACAAATAAAAAAAATTAAAAGAAGGTGGCACCTCCATTTTATGAGGGCGATACTATGACAAAAAGAATAGGTAGAAATTAAATCTGTCATTCAACCAGGTGGCAGCAGAAGACATTCCAGATGTATATCCTTGGATCATTATGATCACACTGACATGAAAAAGATGCACAGAACTGTATATTCTCCAAGAGAGCTGAAACAAGGACCTGGGATAATACCAGAAGTAGTTGTTCCAATACTTACTATGGCTCCAACAAGTGGCATTTTTCTCAGCAGTTTAAAGAACTGTTTTTTAGTTCGGGATGTCAAACCTGAAAGAGAAAAGTTAGAAATGAACCTATAATGAGTCAAGACAAAAAAATAGGGACTCTGAGCACAGTACTTCTTACAGAGACCATGATCCAGGTTCAGCATCACTGGTCCAAGCTAAAATAATTCAGTGACCAAGGGGATAGATGAGCAAATGGAAGAACAAGGCTCAGGAGTGGACCATGCTATGGAAACGTCTGGACTGCAGAACAGGAATCCATAATTTGACTTTCTTACAAAGCAGTTCACACCCACCTGTGGAATTTTACAGGAAAGAGAGGGATTTCAGGGTCTGCTAAAGGAAAAGTCTCCAGCAAAAAGGGAAAGTACTTTTTGAAATTATCTTCTGCCTCTTCGAACCAGAATAGTACTAGAAAACAAAAACACTTAAGATGTGAAACAGGCTCCCAGACCAAAGGAGGAAACAGTGACATCTGTGACCATGTCAGCTGTGGCACAACACAGATTTGCCCCATGTGTGTCCACCAGAGATAGGAAACATGATGCAATGGGAGGTGACTCAGGGAAAGGGGATGGACAGAGGGAAAAGCAGAAATTGCACCACACGAATGAGAGAAGCCATTGATGACAAGCACTGGAAAACTCCTAGGGGAGCTCTATAGGCAGGAATGAAATCAGGATGACACAGATGCTTTATAGCCACCAAAAACATCTGCCAAGTCCTGCAGGCATTTCACTTGCACGCCCACAGGACACTTACACCAAGAAATAACTCAACAAAAGATTAAAAAAATCGACCCTTTCAAGACTTGGTAATTTTATTTACACTTTCCCCTCCCACTTCATACATATATTTCACTTCATATGTCCAATTTGAAAGGCTACCTAAGGACACTAATTGGAACACTCTGTAGCAAATACTCAATGCTCTGACAACATTTCTGCTGCACATCTCACTGTGCACAATTTCATTATCAATTTTCTCAGTGAGTAAAGACTTCAAACTCCTGAAATATTCAGACAACCTTTTAAGTCAATACTTTAAAAATATACACTGTGCAACAGTACAAATACTAGCCAAGAAAATAACATAACCCTGTCCTGAGCAAAAGCTTCACACCAATTTGTTCCTTACAGACATTCCCACTGTTGAAAGACAAAGGCCTGCTTGAGAAAGAGACACAGAGGTTGACATCAAGTTACAAACTTGGCTGTTTTTAACAAGTTGCCACTGGAGTGTAACCCTAAGGCCTGTGGGAAATGAAAAGCACTGTGTTCTCTGAGGGCAAGGTAGTGATCTCTGGCCATAACACAGCCAGGGGAAACTGCAAGTTCACCAGAAGAGATCCCACTGTCAACATCAGAAATCACTCAAAACAGGAAGAGGGTCCGGAAATTAAATAAAATTTAAAAAGAAACAAAACAAACAAGCAAAAAAACCCAAACAAAACTCACACCACCACACGCAATTATCTTGAACATCTTGAAGATGAAACACGCCTCCAACGCCAAATCAAAACCACATCTCCTCCCCCAGCAGGAAGGGAAGCAACCAAGGGTTATCCAGACACTTTGCAGCAGTGACTCAGTTCACAGGAACCCGGCTCTGGGATAAACCTCCCCAGGGTTTGAGCAACAAGAGTGTTGCGACAAGTAAATGGTCCAGCCAAAAGAAAAACAGAGACAAGGGAAAGGGAAGGAGACAGAGGCACATTCCAGGCTGGGCTGCTGCACCCTCTGAAGGAATGGAGGTGCTACATTGATCAGACAGGTCTTCACCTTAATTTGGAAGAGGGGTTTGTAAATATTAGTTGACAGCAGAGAGTCTGTTTTAATAAGCGTTTGTCCTTGTTTCACCCCCTTTCCCTTCTACTACCTGGGAACAACTCTGATGCCCCTCCCTTCCCTCTAAACAAAGGAAAATCCCTCATTTTCAAATACTCACTCTCAGGCTGGAAGAGGAAGCCATGCAGCCACACACTCAGAAGGGTAGAAGAAAAGGTCAAGCCAATGAGCTGCCAGGGTTCAAGTCCAGCACATCGGGCATTCACAAAGCCCGTTGCTTTCTCCCAGTACATCTGGAGGACTTCCTTGTAGGGAATAACAGCATCCTGTGCAAAGGAAAACCAGAACGATATTGGGAAAAGGTTAAATGCACGCAAATCAAAAAGTCTATTGCTGATTAAAAAGGTGCTTTCCAGCATGCAGACCCAATGCTCTCCTTAATTCCTGCAAACAGGAGATAAGTTTTCAGCCACCTCCAGTTAAGAGTCACTGATAAAAATACACACCTTGAGAGACTTCAAATATTGAGAGAGAAGTGCCAAGAGCAGATGAGTAAAATATGGTTTTCTGCACAGTCCCAAGAACCACCAGATCTCACCATGGTCCAAGAGAAGCAACTATGTTAATATTTATTGCCAAGGAATTATCAGGTGCTGAGTGAAGGTACCACCAAAACAGGTCTATTAAGTACCTAGGGCTGGATTTTTAAGGAAGATGCCAACACTCAGCAATTCCTTAAGTTTAGAGTCTAATTAGTACGTTGCACACCAAGGGAGGACGGAAGGGAGAAACACTCTTCCACCAAAATAAACCCCAGAAAACAGTGATGCAATAACAATTCCACTGTCAAAACAGGAATTACCATCAGGATTAAACCCAAGTGCATCATCAATAGCTTCAAACCAGATGCTCTTCAAGAGCATCAGAACAGGGTGAAGAAAATTAGGTGTGCACAAGGGGAAAGGGATCTAAACAGCAGTCTTCCATCCAATTCCCTGGAAAAAGGCTTCTAGAGATAAGAAGAACCCACACTTTGTTTGGAGCTATGACTAATAATGACAATTTTGGGGGTGGGGGAGTGTTGCATGCTACAAATGAAAGCTTGTGCATTTTACTTCAGTTTTTAAAGCTTTATCAGCTGACCTCAGAGCCCTCTTCCAAATCCTTCTTCTCTTTTAACCAGCCTTGAAGCCTAGCTTTGCCCAGTTTTCCAGGGGAGATCTCCAGCACCACAAAGCTTCACTGTCCCAACAACAGGGAAAGTACATGGGACCTTTCAAAAGATTTGTTACTAAACTTTGGAAGGAACAGATCGATCCTTGATAGCTGTGCTGTTGGACTGTGGGTGGGATTAGAGCCATTTGCAAAGGTGAATATAAATAATCCACTAAATTAAAAACTGCTAAAACTTTCCTTCTCGGGACCTTTTTCAGATCTCACTTCTGGATCAAGCCAACAACAGAAGCAGCATTTAATTGGGGTTTTTTTAGGGGGTAATGTGTCATTCCAAAACAACTGGAGAGGCTACTAACAGCCTAAAAGGAGCCACGTTTTTCCAAATAATCAAAGGAGGAAGGCAGGATTCCTTACCAAAAAACAACACTAATTAATACTCACTACTTTGGAAAAGCAATAAAATGCAACTAACGTGACAGAGTTAAAAAGAATTTAGGCAACCCAACCATAAACTCCAGCAAAACAACAGCATTTCCCATCACAAAGGAATAATTTCACCCACGTCTTAGCACGGGCTGAAGGGACACAGGCAGAATTAGGCAAAACCCGGCAGCACTCAGCTGTGAGGAGGCAAATTAGCACCTATTCACTTGGCAAAGGGCAATTTAAAAACACACCAGGCACTTCAGCCTCCAAAACAAGGCAGCCACACCAACCACTGCAATTAGGCAACGTCCCAGCTAATGCCCAGTCCTCCAGTCTGCTCACCACAAAGCTGATTTAACCCCAGAATTTAAGGGAAGAGCCACCTTTTCCAGCTAACTTAGGTTGTACTTAAGTTTCAGCGAGTTTGCAACAATCTTCTCTGGCAAATCCCTGGAAAAGAGTGTTTAGCCAGCAACAATGACTTTGGTTCACTGCCTGGGAGCCAGATGCCAGGATATCATTCAGTTTTGGAACTGCACTTAAAGGATGGAAATGGAGCCACTAATTTACTAGTGTCTCAAGAGCTGTGCTCAGCTGATGGCAAGAAAATGCTGTGGCATCAAATATAAAGTGGGCTGTGCTATTTTTTTTCCTGAATATGGAGGATACTGTGAACTATAAGCCCTCAAATCAAAATGGAACATGATTTTCGAGACAAAAGTCACTTCAGTCAATGGCCACGTTAAAAGAAATAAATCTGGCACGAGATTGATGTGGCTCTTGGAGAAAGTTCTGGGCAGAAGATCCCAGCTGACAGCATATTTTGTTGTCAAATCACACAATCCCCACTGAAACCCCTGAGCACTGATATATGGTAGAGCAATGGTACTTCCAAGTTTTTGAACAAATAAGAGAAGAATTGAATTATGTTAATTCCAAGCCACTGAAGATTTTCTGTCTCTTTCTTGCTTTAAAAAAAATAATCTGAAATCAATCCCTAAATAATACAGTTTGACCAGGTAATTTTCTCTGTATTTCTCAATTTCCTTCTTCAGTCATTTCATACTTACAAGAGTTTGAAGGATGAGATTGATCAATTTAGGAGGATATTAAAAAACCAAGTGAAAATTGGCATGGAAGGCAAGTTAGCAATGAAATACAACTCCCCAGATCCCCAGCTAACTATGAACTCAGTTTTTTTCCAAGTGCTTCTTTGCCCCAAAGTACCAGCAAGGTACAAGAGACCTCTACTTTCTCAATTATTAACTTAATCCTGGAGAAACCAGAAGGTTGCACTCAAATGTTTTTATTACATCCAGGAACATGCTGGGTTAAAGAGGCTTATAAAAAAGAGGGAGAGACTTTTTACACAGGCAGAGTGACAAGGGGGAATGGCTTCCCACTGCCAGAGGACAGGGTTAGATGGGATATTGGGAAGGAATAGTTCCCTGTGAGGGTGGGGAGGCCCTGGCACAGGTTGCCCAGAGAAGCTGTGGCTGCCCCTGGATCCCTGGAAGTGTCCAAGGCCAGGTTGGACGGGGCTTGGAGCAACCTGGGCTAGTGGAAGGTGTCCCTGCCCATGGCAGGGGGTGGGACTGGATGAGCTTTAAGGTCCCTACAACCCAGTTCATTCTGGGATTCTATAGGATTGCAGTCCCAAAGCACTTCCTCATTCCAGAGGGAGGAGGCAGGGGGGATAAACAGCCTCTGTTTAGCCCAGCCACTGGAATCCCTTCCCCTGCAGCCTTGGAGGTGCTGCTCAAAACATAGTGAAAAACTACTACTGCTTCCTCAGCTGGCCTAAAGAAAACAAGCTGACCTGATTTTAAAGCTGCCTACAGGACAGCATTTAATGTAAGACAATAACCTGCTTATTTGTGAAGGCATCAAAAAATATAAGTTTCCCTTTCCATTATAGGAGAGTAGATAAGCTGGTTTTATTTCCACAAGAGAACCTTCCCCGCTCAAATGCTTCACAAGTCACAGGATTATTTCAGAAGCAGTTTAAAAACCCAACTTATGAGCACACTAAAATGCTGGGGGGAAAAAAATCTCCACTGGAGGATTTGTTGTTAATTCTGAGAGCAGCAGGACAGAGCCAGGTATCAGATAAAATACTAAATGCTATCATTAGGACTTGCAGTGTTCATTTGTACTGATATTAATGCACTTAGCAACCCAAGCAGTTTACATATTGAATTTTTAGCTCCACAGATTAGGAATACATCCTCAGTACTTTATTTCTAAAAGCCATTAGCTTGCTGAGCTGGTTCCAGGGATAGCCCTTATGCCACTACAAAAGAGGACAAATTAACTGCAGTAATGCTCTTCTGTCCCAGATGACAGAAAAGAGAGGGAGGGGGGAAATGCCAAAGCTAATGAGAGCACATTTTGCAGTTTTGCCAGAACAGCATTTCCTTGGCTGCGAGTTTTAGGACTCGAATAAGCTTAAAAAAAAAAAAAAAAAAAGAAAGAGAGAGAAACAGAAAGGCAATAAACTGAAGAACCCCAGAGTTTTGTTACAAGTGCCTCCTGTTTCTGACACTGTAAAGTGGAAGTTTACCTGTGGCAAGAGCAGGAAGAAAGGTTTTATCAGCTCAATCTTCCTTTCACCAGAAGAGCGTTTAACGTGGGCCACGGAATAAAAGTAGCTTTTAAAGGCAAGTTTATTTTATGCAATATCATGAGTCTCAGGCTGACTGTGCAAGTAGGAACTGCTAATATCACAGAATGGCCTGGGTTGGAAGGGACCTTAAAGCCCATCTCATTCACCCCCTGCCATGGGCAGGGACAGCTTCCACTAGCCCAGGTTGCTCCAAGCCCCATCCAACGTGGCCTTAGACACTTCCAGGGATGGGGCAGCCACAGCTTCTCTGGGCAACCTGTGCCAGGGCCTCCCCACCCTCACAGGGAAGGATTTCTTCCCAATATCCAGTCTAAACCTACTGTCTGTCAGTTTACAGCACATTCTCAGCTTTCACTTGAATCCACACAGATTCCCAAGCCAGGGACACTCCGAACACCTCCCCATGCTGAACCTTAATGTTTGTGTTTGCCATCTGTCTTCCCTCACATCACCAGAGCCAAGGAAGAAGGTGACATGTCACACTACTCAGTATGTAGTAAATCAAGGCCAACAGAGATGGCTCAGAGACAGCACCAGCCAGGTCAACCCTGAGGATGGGAACACATGGAATACTGGTACTGCCACTGTAATTAAAGCCTCTGCTCCAATACAACAAGTTTTTCCAAGGAGAAGCTTCCTGACTGGAAACAAACTGCACAGAGCCAGCAACCACACAGCAGCTTCGCTTATTTATTCTGCTTCTAAGTAGAAGGAAGAGCCCAATTAGCCTTGCCCGAGCTGACACCGTGCTGCCTGCACGTGCTCTGGCCACAAAAGGCACGTCAGACTGGTGTAACTACACGGTGTAACTACACGGTGTAACTACACGGTGTA
Source organism: Pipra filicauda (assembly GCF_003945595.2). NCBI lineage: Eukaryota > Metazoa > Chordata > Aves > Passeriformes > Pipridae > Pipra > Pipra filicauda. The sequence continues at coordinate 868,506 of NW_024104361.1, forward strand.
ACTACACGGTGTAACTACACGGTGTAACTACACGGTGTAACTACACGGTGTAACTGGCCTGGCCGCAGGGAGGGACTGGACTCGCAGCCACCAGCCTGGCAGCTTCCTACAGGAGAGCCATGGAATGGGATTGAGCAACGCCACCCCAGCCTGGGAGGGTGCTGCGTGTGCCTGCAGTGTTTTGATTTGCACCCCGGTAATGACTCTGCTCCTCCCTCCCCGCCACCCCCAGCGTGACAAATATCTTTACACAAGCACCAGGCAGAGAATATTTGTTAGTCAGCTCCTAATTACAGCTCGAGGTTTGGACCACGTACTGCCTCCCCCCCCCCGCCGTCACCAAAGGATGTGGGCACACGGAGCGACACAGGATGCAGGACCTCTCAGGAATCAAAAATCATGAACTTTCAGTTGTATGGGCTGAACTAAGTGAAAGAAAAACATAGTCAGGACACGCTAATGTCTTACCACAGCTCCCCAGTACCACCAGTTCTGTCTGTGTTGCATTTATTTCCACCACTGCCATACTGAAACTTCTTCCAGAACAACAGCAATTTTGGGTGGTTTTTTTTTGCCATGTACAGTGTCAGCAAAATGAAGGTATGTATATACTATCCCACCAGCCCTGAGATTTCAAGAGGAGTGGCTAAACAATGGCTAATTATAGCTTCAGCACATAAACAAACAAGGCAGCAGCTCAGAGTAAGAGCGACAGCATTCCAGCTTCCACTGCAAAGAAGGAATGTAAAACTATCAAAACAAGATGGAGCAAGGCTGATTCGAGGCTCAAAAAATGGACAGTTTTACAGTAATCCAAAGGACTCCAAAATCAGGTGCCAGTTCGAATTTCGTTTAACACAAAAGATGCACAAGGTGGTGTTGTGTGTGTTCTTTGCTCACTACAACAAATCAATTTATATAAGTTTCTGCAAACATCTGGGCACGCTCGAGGCAGAACAGACCTCACAAGAGACAAGGATTCACACAGTCAGTGCCGTACATAAACCCAGCGTGGATCTCTGTGGGCCACCAGGTCCAAGAACGTGCAAGGAAACGTCCTCTCACTGCACCCGTGATAATTAGGATAAAAGAAGAGCCTGGTTCCCTGCGTGCTGGGACTCATCTGGACATATTTCATCCCTCCACTTGGCATCCTCTCAGCTGTGGATCACTTCTGGAGAATAAAAACGGGTGTTTATTTGAAACATTTTGCGAGTAGCACAGTGCCACACAGGGGCACACGCAGCATTAAAGGATAAAGCCTTGGTGGGAGCTGTCTGGAAGCAGAGCATGGCATGGCAATTGTTCTGAAGACGGGCATCCACGAACAAAGGCAGCACCAAGCCCTGGCACAGCTTCCCAGCAGGGTTATGCAAGCCTCTGACAAAGCCCCCAGTATCAGCACAAACTGAATGCTGCTATTATACGTTAAGGGCCCTGCTCTTGGGCAAGTCTGTCCACAGGGCAAGATCCTCAAAAATTATCTCATCAACACCAACACTCAGAACCTTTTGACCCCGTGATACCTCACCCCATGCCCTTCCTCACGTGGCACAGGTGGATCTCGATGAGAGAGGCAAAGGAAACACTCAGAACACAAAGGATTCCAAGCGGCTTTTACCTGTGAATTTCTAGGAAACACAAATCTTCCTTGAGAAACAATAACTGTATCACAATTTCTAGGAAATACAAATCTTCCTTGAGAAACAATAACTGTATCACAATAACCACAGCAAAGAGACCAGCACACCTGCTACTGGATCAAGTGACAGAATCCTAAATCTCAGTCCACACCACGCTCTAAGGACAGGACTAAGACATACTTCAAAGCCCCTCTCAGTACACCAACCAGTACAGGCCATAGCCATTGGCCAGCACACAAAGATTTCAGTATTAAACACCCCAGGAGGAAGGTTTGCTGCTATGTGAAAGGGAATGTCTTGGACTGCCTGGGATGCAAGGAATGGGAGCAATAGAATCGTAGAATCACAGACTGGTTTGGGTTGGAAGGGACCTTAAAGCTCATCCTATTCCACCTCCTGCCATGGGCAGCACCTTCCACTAGCCCAGGTTGCTCCAAGCCCCGTCCAACCTGGCCTTGGACACTTCCAGGGATGGGGCAGCCACAGCTTCTCTGGGCAACCTGTGCCAGGGCCTCCCCACCCTCACAGCCAAGAATTCTGTCCCAATATCCCATCTATCCCTGCTTTCTGTCAGTGGGAAGCCATTCCCCCTTGTCCTGTCACTTCAGGCCCTTGGAAATAGTGTCCCTCCATCTTTCTTGTCAGTCCCTTCAGGTCCTGGAAGGCCACAATTAGGTCACCCTGAAGCTTCTCTTTTCCAGGGTGAACAATCCCAACTCTCCCAGCCTTTCCTCCCAGCAGAGCTGCTCCATCCCTCTGATCATCTTGGTGCCTCCTCTGGACTGGCTCCAGTAGCTCCATGTCCTTCCTATGCTGTTCCCCAGGGCTGGAGGCAGCTCTGCAGGGGGGGGTGGGGGTCTCACCTGAGGGGCAGAGGGGCAGATTCCCCCCCTGCTCTGCTGCCCCTGCTGTGGAATCAGCCCAGGGCAGCGGGGTTCTGGGTGCCAGCACACACAGCTGGGGCATGTCCAGCTCTCGCCCACCAGCACCCCCAAGTCCTTCTCAGCAGTTCTAGGTAAAGAACACATCATTCCATTTCCAAAAACACTGTGTGAACAGATCAGGCCTTCTGAGACAACCCCCAGTGCATGCCAGGGGTCTGTGGTGGGAGCAGCCAGTGCAGGAGGAGATCAGATGGAAGCTACACCTTTTTATTGCCAGAACTGTGTGCTTGGAAGAAGAAACGAGCAGCACCTCAAACTCCTTACACAGAAAGGGGCCCTACTGAATCCCTTCTACCACAGGAGTCACAGCAAGGCTGTGATCGCTGCCACGGCAGGCAAACCACACACAACAAACGCTGTGATTGGGGTTATCTCCACACCACCAAACAGCGCTGGAGAAATCCAGGGCAGGGAGCAAGGCATCAGCCACCTCAGCAGACCCTCCCCCCTGCTCAGGTCAGCAGTTCAGCCAGGAATTCTAAGGGGAGCAAGAGGGTGGGAAACTCCGAGAGGGCTGGAAGTGAGCAGCACATGGGAGAAGCAACATTTTTCTCCACCTAGGTTAAGATTTCCAGTGCCTCATGCTCTGTTTTGCTAAGGTTGGGGGAAGGATCGCAGAGTAAAACCCCAGTTTAGGAAAAATGTTATGTGTTAGTGTCTCTCCAGAGAAACGCTCAGCCTCTGAGTACAAAGCCAACTTCCTTAGCTTTCCAGAAACCAGGAATCCCGTGCAATAGCTACTGTCCAATCTAATGAATAAAAGAGCAGACCTGAGCAGGTCTTCCAGGTGCAATAAGTAGCAGCTTTCCCTGCAAAGCCTTGGCACAGAGGGACTGAGGAGAACAGCCTGACCACACAGCACGGCTCCAGCAGCCCCAGGCCAGTCTGGACCACCCCGTGTACATGACGCGCAGCATTTACCCAGTTCCAAATTTTGAACACAAGCCGTGCTGTCCCAGGCACAGCTCCACGCCAGAGTGGGAAGAAGCAGCAGCACTTGAGTGTTTGGGAATGGAGAGACCATGACCAAGCGGGGAAAAAGCAGCAGGACACAGATAATGCTGTTTCATCTATCACTCGGCAGCAGCTGTGATTTCAAAGTACCCTCCTGATGGATTAAAAAAACCCACAAACTAGTGCCCTTTCCAGGTCTGAGGAATTGGAAGATACATGCCATGCCGCGGCGTGCCGGAGCCGGCTGTATTCCAAGCAATCGTGAAGTTTGCTTCTAGCTAAAAAAAAAAAAATGATAGTCGATAAGCAAACAGAGTCTCTAAAAAACCAGGAGTCAATAAGCAAACAGGGCCTCTAAAAAAAAATTATAATCAATAAGCAAACAGGATGTCTATCAGCCAGACAGGCACCTTCACCAAAATCTCAGAGGAAAACACGATTTCTACCCCAGCGGGGTGCAAGGAATACACAGAGACAGGCGAAAACGCCCTTTCTAACCCCCCCCGCCCTGAAACTAGATACCTGTGGGATATAAGGGAAGCCGTGCATGGACAAGAGGGACACATCCAGGTTTAGAGGAAGGGCACGGGCCTCGCCGAGGCCCGACCGGGACGCCCCCACGCCACCGCGCCGGACAAGGCCCCGGCCTCGCAGCCTCACAGGCCGCGCCGGGACACCCCTGTGTCTCTCTCCCCGCGCACTCCCCGCTCACCATCGCTCCTGCTGCTGCCGCTGCCACCGCCTCCTTCTTTCCTTCCCTCTTTCCTTCCTCCCTCCTTCCTCCTCCTCCTCCTCCTCCTCCCGGGTCCCGGCGCGGCCGCCCCGCCCCGCGGTTACCGCCCCCTGCCGGGCGCTCCCGCCCTCAGGGAGGAGCGGCGGGAAAGGCGCTGCCCTCACGTTAAAGGAGGGGGGGCGTTGAAATGTCATAAATGCCGGGGGGGGTGGTTGGTGTGGGTGTTATTGTTAAAATACACCGCTCACAAAAAAAAAAAAAAAAAAAAAAAAAAAAAAAAAAAAGCAGTTTGTGAGCCCGCCCTGGTTTGTCAGTTATCCCTGGCTGAGTGCTAAACATAAGGAGGACCCCTCGCTTCCAGAGCCCTGCACTGACACGCTGTGCATATGGAATACTTGGCCGGCGCAAGATCAGCTGAAGCTGATGACACAGTTTAATCCCAGGACTATTCCAGTTGTTCTTAATCTATATAACTGGTTTTAAGCTGCATTTGCTGGATTCGCGGTGTTCCTGAAGGGACATAAAGCTCCCAGGGCTGGAGCCCCTCTGCTCTGGAGCCAGGCTGGGAGAGCTGGGGGGGGGTTCACCCGGAGAAGGGAAGGATCCAGGGAGACCTGAGAGCCCCTTCCAGGGCCTAAAGGGGCTCCAGGAGAGCTGGAGAGGGACTGGGGAAAGCGATGGAGGGACAGGACAAGGGGGAATGGCTTCCCATTGACAGAGGGCAGGGATAGATGGGATATTGAGACAGAATTCTCCCCTGTGAGGGTGGGGAGGCCCTGGCACAGGTTGCCCAGAGAAGCTTTGGCTGCCTCATCCCTGGAAGTGTCCAAGGCCAGGTTGGATGGGGCTTGGAGCAACCTGGGCTAGTGGAAGGTGTCCCTGCCCATGGCAGGGCGTGAAATGGGATAATCGTTAAGGTCCCTTCCAACACAAACCATTCTCCAATTTTTTTTGAGGAGAGTTTTTGTTCTGTGCAAAATATAAGGCAGGAACTACTGGTTGATATAGCATTAAACTCCAGTCTGTTAATCTGTGGATTAAAATCCACTCTGCTCTGGGTGGATCAGGTGGGACCCCATGAGACAAAGGCTGGGTGCTGGGTTTCAAACACAGTAAGCAAAATATTGTTTGGGACCAGCTGCCTACTAGCACAGTGATTTCCAGACATCCATGGGCAAACACCACCTGACAAATATCCAAAGGGCATTTTAGTGGTGGAAAGGAACATTTTGAAGCAATTGCGTTGCAGAATAGTTAGAGCTAGAAAGGAACCTACACCATCATCTAGTAGAACTGCCTGAGCACTTCAGGGCTGACTAAAAGTCGAAGCACGGTATTAAGAGCGTTGTCCAGTAAGTGTGAACTCAACAAATACCTCAGCAGCATTTGGCTCATTTCCCAAAAATTAACACACACAGCAACTGCAGCTCATTGTGTTATGGGGTGCTGCCCCTGCCACCTGCCTGACACACTACCCGGAGCAGCTGCCCATCTCCTGGGAGGTGGCAACAGGAGCAAGTGCCCATATGAAGACATTATGTTCATTAAAACTAAAATTGAGTATTTCTGGTTAATCTACAGAACACATCCTGGCTTTAGAATTTATAAGTCTGTATATTCTTTTACACACATTCAGGTGTGGCGTTTAAAAATTTTCCTCTTAACCTCCCTCACTTTTGTTTTTACCCTGGTTTGAAGCAGATAGACAAGAATCAGCTCTTGGCACTCGTAGTTTGCTGTGTTACAAGCAGTAACTGTTTGTCTGCTGTCACTGTGCCATCCAAGCTGTCTCCTCACAGAAGATGGCATCTCGCACAAGCCTCCAGACAGAACTTTTATCTCAAGCAAACTGCCCTCGTGGGGTTGTTTTTAGAAGTATTCCTAGATATCACATGTTCTTTTTAGCAGAAAAGGGAACAAACAGATCTGTTGGTAACCCGCTATCAGCCTCGCAAAATAGGTTTTCTTCCTGCGTGTCTGCCAAGACAGAAAACATCTCTTCAAGACAATCCCAAAAGAGCTGTGTTTTCTGATTATAAAAACCTCTGCAAACACCGAGGACCCCAGTATTCCAGAAAAATGTTGCTGTTTGGGAAACATCCTTTAAAAACACGTTTATGTCTAAGTAACAACTTGCTCTCGAGAGGGTAAGAGGAAAACTTGTTTGTTCCTTCAACCCTGAAAAGAGCCTCTTTGGATGCATCATTGCAAGCTTTGCTAATCTTCACGTACACCCTCACATAATACCAGGAAACAGAGAGCTTGGTTTGTTTAATATGGCTAAAAACACAGGTAGAAGGGAATATCTTAGTGTAAATATGTGGGTGGGAGAGGAAGAGCCACACCGGGGGGGGGGAGAGGAGCCATTTGAGTGAGAGGACAATGGTGGCATGAGAACAAATGGGTGCAGGTTGGCCCAGAACCCAGTTAGGCTGAGAATTGCAAGAGGGTTTGTAGCCGTGAGAGCAATAACAGCCTACAAGCCTCAAAAGCCAGAGCCACCCTCCTCAAAACATGTTTTCATCTGAGAATACTTAAGGAGCTGGCTGATGTCATTGCAAGGCCTCTCTTGATTTTTGAGCTGTTTTGGGAATCTGGAGAGGTCCCAGCTGACTGGAAGCTGGCGAACACTGCCCTGATTTTCAAGACGGGCAAGAAGGGTGACCCTGGAAACTACAGGCTACGTCACACTGAAAATCCTCAAATGCATCCATAACTGGTGTGGTGCAGATCAGACTAAGAAATTCGTCAGTCAAGCAGTTAATGTCCAAAACCTGGGGACATAATTACTGAATCATTTTCAGAAAATGATCTGACTGCTATCTAGGAACAAAAAGGAGCAGCAGCAAAACTAAGTAAGTTTAGTGTTTCCCACAAGTGATTTGCGAGGATCAAGATCTATATTTTCCATCCAAACATCCACGATGTTAACACAGCCCAAGTCAACTGCTCCTGTCATTTAGTTTTGTTAGTGTGGTTCTGTGCAAGTCTGGAGGGAGCAGAGGCCAAGAGAGACTTGATGGTAAAGGAGAACATTTTCTTCTCCCTTTCCCTTCCACCACTCCGTGGCTCACGTCAGGCAGGTGGCCATGGCATTGCAAGCCCAGGCAGATCAGCTGAGTGACTGCTGGGGCACAACCCACCATGTGGGATGCCAAATCATGCACCCATTGGGCATAGAATCATAGAATACCCTGGGTTGGAAGGGGGCCACAAACCTAAACCTGGTTTTGCCAAGATCAAAAGTGAGAAATCACAGGCAACCACTCACGTACCTATGACACAGGACACTTGTAACTCGACTGTGAGATGCTGTTGTAAGGACAGCCTGGATTTAGGCTGTTTACAACCCTGGGTTGCCTCAGAGGCAAATCTGGTCTTGAGCAGACACTCTGAGCCTTGTCTCAAAGTACAGCACCAGCTTAATCAAAATTTACAGGACATAAAATTAAACACACCTCTGAGGGAGGAGGACTAGAAGAAAACTCACAGCAATCAGAGGAACAGACTTTCAAAAAGCAATATAAAACCAAATGACCTCTAAAGGGCCCTCACAATGAAAGCCGAACATGGGTTTACATAAAGAAACATTATGCCTGGTTAGCCCAAAATTTTCCAGTTGATTTGATTTGTAACTAAACAGCTCAAAAACAGTAGCTGTTTTCTACATGAGCAAGTTCTCTCCTGCAATCTCATCCATGCAACTTTATATTGTGCACGTAGGGGCTCAGCTCCTGAAACAACTGTACACTATTCCTACTTGGCAGGCAGCAGAAGTTCTTGTCTTACAGAAAATTGCCCTGAAATTGAGGGAATTAAAAGGAATCTGATTTCTTTTCTTGTTTCCAAGTTGTTCAGGACAGAAGCTGCTCAAAGTGCTGAAATATGAGCCCTCAAAAACAAATATTTATGTTGTGCATCTTGTGTATGTATTAAAGAACTACAGAAGTCTGGTTTTATATAAACTCTACAGAAGTTAAAGGACACAGCATAATACATTTTTAACATTTTCCTCCTAGAAACTTCAGAAGTGACTTAGTTTAATAACTGCAGCCCAAGACTGTAAAATGGTAAAACAGTCAAAAAAAAAAAAAGGAAGTTCTCTGGAAGAAAAACAGATACAGGGGATTATTTTTCCTCCTTCCTCTCCAGTTTTACAGCCTCATGTGTAGCTCCCCTGAAGAACTTGTTGCCTTTCAAAAAAAAAAAAAAAAGAGCTGTTTGCGTTAGACATCATCTACCACGAGCTGAAAACAGGAAGCTTTCAGCTCCTTGAACCACCCAGGATGCTGAGGAGCAGATTGCAACACTGACATTTCCTGAGCATCCTGAGGGCTTCCTGTCCGTGCTGACCCCACACCAGACATTTCTGACAATGCTTATGGCAAGAACACTTCCAGCTTTCCTTTCCAGGGAACAGTCCTGCTCAAAGGACCCTGAGCTCCATCTTGTCCCAGTTAGCACCCACAGGAGGTGCTTAAGGGCCAGCTGGGAGGTGACACCTCCTTGCAGCATTCCAGATCTGTTCCAGTGCCACCCTCTGGTCCCCCCAGCCTGTCCCTCCCATTAACACTATTGCTCTGGGAGTCTGCCCTTGTTCCTGTGCAGGTTCCGTGTCTGCTTTCACACCCCTGTGATCTCTATAGGTCTGACAATTTCCCTGCTCAAAACACACATTTCTTTCCAAAGTCAGTGGATTTATTAAAGACCAGTGACATAAAAGGACAAGATAGACCAAGCTGCACCAGTGTAAGCACTGTCTTCCCAGGGCATTTGTGTGCATGAGATTCCACCATCAAGTGCCACCTCAACTGCCCCAGGAAACCCCTCTAGACATGCACAGAGAGGTACCAAACAAATGTAAGCATCATGTTGCTGCTGGGACGCAGGTCCTGGCATTCCCGGATGCCCTCAGGTGCCACACTGCTGCCCTTTTTATTGAGGATGCTCTGGGTGCAGCAAACTGACAGAGGCCTCACTCAAAGCAGGGGAGTTGTTTGTTTATTACTTTCTTAGTGCCCCTCCTCTGAGGCAGCAACGGGACCTGAGACATCCATAGAACCAAAAGACACCTGGAAATCTAACCTAACAAATCCCCTCTTCTACTCCTCCCCTGGCTCACTGGTAGTTCTCAGGTCTCACTGGGGAGCAGGTTACAGGCACCCAGGAGCTGGCTGAGCTCAGATTTTGGCCCTGGACTTTCTTCTATAGCTGCAAGAGTTCAGATGTCTGGGTTAAGACACCTATGAGATAATTTCCAGCACCATGACCCTAAAACAGCTTAGGGAATCAAGTGGTTTGGATTCTGGTTTAGCTGCATAGCACATGCTACATGCAAAGGCACCTCAGAGGAGGTTTGAATGAGATCCTCACATTTGCAGCTTTCTTTTTGCTGCCTGCACAAGCATTTTGTCAGTGTTTCACCACCCTGAGCACTGGGATCCAGCCCACTTTGGAGCAATTCCATGTATTACCACATCCTGCTGCGTGCTGGTTTTGGTCAGCCATCGCAACAGCAGACTAGCATCACTCCAGAATACATTGGGGTGGTTTGTTGTTTGGGGTTGGTTTTATTGCATCAGGTGATGCTCTTGGCAGTTGCAAAATAGACTTTAAAAATTAAGCCAGACTTGTAAAATCAAGAAGATGACAATTCCCAGTGTAATGGCAATGGTTCTACCATTGGACTGCATTAGCCCAATACATATTAAAAGAGTTGGATACAAGCTTCTTACCACTCCATCAGCTCAGTCCAGGTTGGAAAGCAATGCAAGCTGTTACCAAACATTTAGACCACAACCCAGACAGCTCCTAACACCTTTCCAGCAGAAGCTGTTCAAACTCAAGAGAAAATCCTGCTTGCCAAGGACTAGGTAGAGGCACTGCTCCCTGCCAGAGGCACCTTTCCAACAGGATTTGGATTACCGCAACAAGTACCTCGTGGTGCTGCCTTCATGGTGGCTGTAGTGATGTTTGCAATTTCAACTCTTTCTGTGTTGCAATTGGTTTCCCACTGATTTCTTCAGAGCTGCTTGTCAGTGAAGAACTTTTAGCTCCACTCTGGAGGCAGGAGAGAGAGGCAATAACCTCTCCCTTCAAAACAGAAACCCCACGGCACAGCAAGCAAGCAAGCAGAAATTAAAAGCCTTGCTTGTTACCAAAGAGTGCTTGTTACCAAACAGGCTCCAAATCCTCTCCAATGTCACGTAAATGCCAGAGAACTTCCATCTTTGTTTCTTTTTTCTTGCACGCTGACAACAAACATATTCACTAACAGAGCAATAAAATATTGGCTATCCCATATTGCACAGCAAATTGAGCCTCAGCATGGGAGAAACCCCCCGAGAAAGCAAGATGGGTGCCTGGAATACAGCTAAGCCCCATCTTGTAAAACCATATTCTACCATCTTCTGCATGTTCTCACACATACCAGCTTACTGTCTCCAAGCCTCACAGTGGACCTGGTCCTATAACACAGCCACAGCTGCCACCACTGTGTTGCTGTATGGACATGCAGAAGCACTTATGGTCCCCTGACAAAGTCTGTTGACAACCAACTACTCTCCACAGCCCCATGGTGGGAATTAGCCTGAGACAACTGTATAATGCTTCTTGCTATCTGTGTGGCACAGAAACCACAGCATGGATTTATGCCACTTCCCTGGAGTGCCTGGGATCAGAGCAGTGATGGAAAAGGTTCAGCAGCAAGATCTTCCTGACCATGAATAGGCTGTGTGGCCTTTGGAGGAGTCCCTCTGCTGCTCCCAGCAGAGCAGCTCAGAGGTGACTGAGCTTCTGAGTGTTTCAATTTAAGCCCCCAAAGCAAGAGAGGAGGAGCTGCTGCCCATGTTACACCTCACAGCTCCGCTAAGGAGCATCCAAACCCAGGTGTGCCCAGCAGGTGGGGATGCAAACCCAAAATCCCATCTCCACATCCCTCTGCACTCGGTGCTCTGGTCTGGTTGACAAGGTGGGGATCGGTCACAGGTTGGACTCAGTCTTTTCCAGCCTAAATGATTGTGTGATCCTGATTGTTCAAAACTCATTTACGAACTCTTTCACATCTCCAGTCACACCTTAGCAGGTGTGTAGGCCCAGACTCATACACTTGAGAGATTTACCACCTCAAGTGGGATCTACACCACAATTTTAGGAAGAGGCAAGACTTCAACTACTGAACAGAGAATACCCAACTCTGCGAGAGCATCCTCTGTAAAGACATCCTGCAGGAAGGTGTCTCCCCCTCTTTTGACCATAGAGGGAGCTGAGTCTCCAGCGTTAACCTCTAAAAAAGAAAATAGAAAGCGCTCAAGCTCCAAATCCGACTCCCAGAAATTCTATTGGCCCCACTTCCCAGCACAGTACCAAGTCCTCCCACGTAGAGGAAAAAGGCAATGTAGATTAAATAATTAATGCTGCTGGATACTGTTTTCCCCTAAACTACAGATGATCACAGAGGGAAAAAAAAACCCTAAAGATGATTGATTGCTCTTGCTGGCACAATAAGAGAAGGAGAAGTTAGACAGGACTATTCTCCATCATTCTGCAGAGGCTCTGTCAAACACTCTACCTCCTGCGTTTCAATGAATAATAAATTGCTTTTAAGAAGTAACTTTTATGTCAGTGAGCATGTTATTATTGATTAATCTCATGCTGGAAAACACTCTTCAACCGCTGCTGCTCTTTGCATCGCCCGAAGAGTTTAGAGGCTGCTGTCTAACAAGCTCTTGAGTCATATCTTCCTCGTCAATCTTATCAACCCCTTGTTTAATTGTAAAAATGTTAATAAAATGCAGCAAGCATTGGCCTAATGCCTCAGGACTCACATATCTCTTCCAAAGAGAGAAACAAGAGATTCTTCAGCTGTGCTTGAGGCTTGTAAAACATCATTCCAGTTCTAAGCAAGTGCTGGTTCTCTCAGAGCCACAACCAGTGGTTTGATGGATAACAAGACACACATGTCAGAGTCAGGAAAGCCTCCATGATTCCCTTATATCTGAGGAATATCAATTTTAATACCAGTTAAAGAGCAAGACCCCCTGGGACCACCCATGACTTTGTTCTCTATCCTCACTATGAGAGACAGTGATGCTCTTGGTGGCAGCACAGATTAGGAGCAACTGGAAGATGATCCCAGCATTGGCTTTTCTGGCCATTTTTGGTGTTTGTTCATGAAGCCTGTTCCCATTTCCAGCTGGCTTTGATCACGCTGGTAAATGCAGTATCTTGCTTTCAACATCAGGATGCTCAGCAAAGTAACAGGATAGCCAACACAGAGGGGAGCCTCTGAGCCAGAGAGGGGATGAGAGCCGGGTACAAGCTTGGGAATTGCCGGGAGGGTTTTTGAAATGAGTGTAGGGGAAAGGGACGTCTAAGAACAAGTCCCTTAGGAGAGGGAAGTGGAGAGGCTGAGTTTTGACGCCAGCACTAGGGAGTGCAGGGCAGAGTGGAGAATATGCCCACTTAAGATTCTTTTGCGTCCATCTTTGCAGTTCTGACAGGCACTTCTTGTCACGGCCTGTGGAGGAACAAGGATCAGAACGGGAACGGTTTCAGGAATGGAAAAAGATATACAGCGACTGAAAGGACTTTATGATACGGACTTTACAGTTCTTATGTGTTTATATCGACTTTGCATGATACTTAGTCCACAGTTTTTGGCACTGGTGTCCTAAATGATGTCACCTAAGTGATGTCATCACCCTGTGATGAGACTGATGTCCCCAGGGGTGGCATCCGTGTTCTCAGTGATGTCACCAATGTCCCTGTTATGTCACTGATGTCCCCAGGGGTGGCATCCGTGTTCTCAATGATGTCACCAATGTCCCTGTTATGTCACTGATGTCCCCAGGAGTGGCACCCGTGTCCTCAGTGACGTCACTGCTCCCCCTGTGATGATTTTGGAATATAAATACAGTGATACCTGAAAGACCTCCCCCCTTCACAAGCAATCCATAATTATGTCATGATTTGGGGGTCAAAGAGCATCTTGGATTTTATTCGTGGAGCAAGGCTGCCATCTAGCGTCCCTTTCTTCTGGGAGGGGCAGTCATTTTTGCAGACTGGTCTTCTCGCTTGACAGGCATCCCAGAATCTCTGATGGATCCATCTGAGCTCTAACCACTAAACTAAATGTCCTAGGACCAGCTAAGACACATCTATTCATCGCTGGTTAAAGATAACTAGGACTTCCCATTAGTTTAAACAATATTTAAATGAATTTCTTTTTAAAAGAATAATCTCTTATTGAACAAGTTTTCTGAGGCATGTAAGCTAATTTCTTGAAGGTGGGCACACGATACACTCTCTATTAGTTTCCATGTATCATCTACCTTCTACATCCTGAAACTAATTGTAGTCTTAAAAGAAAAGACCACTACTATGACAAGAAAACAAATCCTTTTGTTGATTAGGATATAATTTTTATCTAAGCTAAAACTTCTGATTTATTGAGTCATTTAGAAAGGAGACCTGCTCCCATTTCAGTGCCTTTGTGACAATACAGGGCCTCATGTAACCAATGGAACACTGAACACTGCAGATTCCCATGGAATCAAGGGGCACTCTGGGGCCTCATGGAAGAGGGAGGACATGCAGAGAGACCTCAGATCAGAGGTTTGGGCAATCATCAACCAGAGGAAGTTCAATAAGGGGGAGAGCTGGATTCTGTCCCTGGGATGGGGCAACCCCAGATGTACAGACAGACTGGGAATGACATGCTGCATAGCAGTGCTGGAAAATGGCCTCTGGGGTCCTGGTGGATGGCCAGCTGGCCAAGAGTCAGTGGTGCCCTGGCGGGGGCTCACTGCTCGGTCACACAAGGGTTTTCAGACACACGAGTCCTTCCCTTGCACACAGACACAGACAGTTCATGGCAGCAGGGGCAGTATCTCCTGGGGCTCCTGCTGCCACACCCAGAGTCTGGATGCACCTCAGCCCTGTGGGGTGCCACCTGCTCTGCCACTATCTGAGGTGCCCCACGGCCTGAGGGACGGACACGGGCAGCTCTGTCCACAGAAGCACATCCCAGAGCTGCATCCAGGGGCTTTGCCAGGGTTTAGTTCTGTAAATGCAAAGTGACACTGAGACACTCTCTGTCCCACATAACTTCAAGGCTCCCCCAGGAGGCTGATGGCATTTGTGCTTGCCCAGGGTCACCTCCCCACACCAACACCAGAGATGTGCTCAAGGCTCGTCTGTGCAATGCAAAGAGAGTCATCCTGTCTAGTCCTTCAGTGTCTCTCCAGGGAAGGCTAAAGAACCTCTGCAGGCTGGGTGAGAAGCCAGTGCTGGAAGTAGTGGTTCTATTGTGAGTGCCAACCAAGAGTGGTTGGCAGGTCTGTGATGAATACCCTGGGGAGCTGACCTGGGTTTCCAGTGCACTTGGCTATCACACCCTGCCCTGGTGGTCCCCCATGTCTCTCCCAGGAGCCTGGAAGTGCACAGGCACTGCTGAGCTCTTTCACCTAACACAGTGCCACTCTTGAGAGGTTCACTGGTGTTTTTCTCCTGAATATGTTCTTGAGAGGACTTACCAGAAGACCTAAACCTTCAGGCACTACCCTGAGGAGATCCCTTGGTAGGATGGACATGCTGTTGCAGAGGGCAGCTGTGCCACAGAAGTGCTAATTCCCTGTCCCTGCCTGCAGGCCAGAGGGCTGACACCCTGCAGCCCTTAGACTAAACTTCCAGAGCACTCGGGTCTTACAAGGACAGCTCTGGAAAAACCAAATGCTGATGCTCCCTGGCAGTGCTGCTGTGCTGGGGCTCTTTTCCCTCCACCTCTGCACACAGATATTGCAACTGCAGTTCCAGAGGAGGTTTCAAAAGTGGGATACAAAACTTGCTGAAAAAGAGAGAACAGCTCCTCATTTGCACAGTCCGTGGGACACAGGATGGATATGAACTAAAAATGGCACAAATAACAATACTTCTTTGAGGCAGTATTGAATAAATTTTAAAAAGAAAAAGAAAGTAAAAGCTCACAGTGATTCTCAGCACAACCCTGAAAATCTGCACGTGGGAAACAAAAATTAAACAAAACACCCAAATACTATACAGACATCAAACACAAGAAGCCCAAATTCCTCCAGGTGGTCGGATTCTGTGCAGGAGATCTTGTCTGGGAGATTTCACAGAAGAACCTGTCCAGGGCATTTCCTTGGCAGAAAGAGATGGAAAATGTACTTGCAGCGTGCAGAGCTGCATGAATTGACACACTGGCCTGTGGGCACAAGCTCTGCTTGTGCAGACAAAGACTGCTGCCCTGTGGGCAAAAGCTCTGCTGCCCAAGAGGGTCCCCTAGTGCAGGACTTTGCAGATGGCAACTCAGTGGTCGTAGGACATGATGGTGAGATGGAAATACTCTGCTGAAATAAAAAAACAAAGGTGGGTAGAGCCCTTCCCAGCCATGATATTTCTTGTGCCTGTTATTGAAATGTAGAGCATTTGTCTTCACTACCAGTAACCACGGAGGGAATAAAACACGGCATCACTAACTCAGATTTCAGCTTTTATTTACAGATTTTAGATGGTAACATTGTAGAATATTCTTTCTTTTATAAAAAAATATCTTATAAAAGCTGGCTGTTATCTACCATTACTGGAGGGCTGTGCTGATGTCAGTGAGTATCAGTATTCATAGCTTGATTAACTCATTGCTGTTCCACAGTTCAGCTTATACCTGCAGTGATTATTTCAGTCAGTTCTGAGAGACAATGACTCCTCTCTTACCTGATCACCTTTCCACTGGACCCTTTCATGGGCTTTTAGGGCTTTCAAATTTCAGTGCTAACACTGACTGCAGCACTAACGTAACAGGATAGAGACATGACAACCAAAAGGGATTAAATATAAAATACTTAACCATTTTACTCTTCTGGTTTTTTCAGCTTTAATTTTGCCTTGTTACCCAAGGAAGTTCTGGCTGTCCCAGCTTGCTTTGCAGTTCCAGCAGGTTTCTTTTTTAGCCTTTTCTTTTTGGAACGCACCAGGTCTTCACGTCCCAGTTCGACCATTTTTGCTTCCCACGACTTCATTTCGTTCTCATACCGAACCTTGTCATCTTCAGCAAGCTGCAGGTATTGCTAGAGGAAAATAAGGTTACAGAAGGGGCTTTGTCTGGAAAGGTGCCATGACACAAAGGTGACTTAGAACAACACCTGGGCACTGGCACAGCCCAAGTATTTGCGTTCGCCTCCGGATAATTAAAAAAAAAAAAAGAAAAAAAATATCAAACTTGCAGAAAAATACAAAACTTTAGCACTAAATTACGGTTATGTCAAGAGCTGCCCACTACTGAAGTGGAAGTTTAGTCAATATTGCTGCTAACAGCTCAGGTTTTTTGTCTGAGCACTAGTTTGAGAGAGGTGGATTATGTGATGAACAGGAATAGATATTGCTGCAGAATTATTCCAATTTTTTTTCTACAGTAAGATCATGAACCTAGGGTGTGTCCTAAGCACACTCAAAACTGATCTGGACAAAGGTCATTTGGGAGGAACAACAGTAAGGTACAGAATACCTAAACTGTGACATTTTCAGATTAGATTTCAGTGTAGCAGCTCTCACTTTTCATATGGCCACGTGCAGATTTGTATTTCAGTATACTGAGAAAGCTGGCAGAGAATAATCCCCCAGACAACCAAAGTTAATAAATTACCCTATGCACATCATTTGTAGATTTGTTGCTTTTCCCTGTCAAAAGTCTTTCTATGAGCAGCAAATTATTATGATGATGTTTAAAGATATCATGTATTATTAGAAAAAAATCAAATTGTTGCACATTATTTCACCTTTCCCTCTAGATGCTGCTCAGCATCCACTACCAGGCACACTGAACTTCCATCCTATCCCACTGGCTTACATTTCAACAACACTGTGAATAAAATGGTCACCACTGCAATAAAGGTAACAATCTTTTTCAAGATGCATGAAGATCTCAGAGTATTTTCCTCAGTATTATATTTTGAGTAACTTAAGTTCAAGATTTTGTATGAATATATCAACTTTGACTCAAGTTTGTCATTTTCTGATTACATCAGAGCCTCATCCAAATCCACTGACATACCTGCTTTTGAGAAGTGGAGAGTTTTTGCCATGCATCAAATAATTTCTTCAGCTTTGCCTACAGGATATAGAACATGCAACACAGGAGGGTTATTTTAGGAACAGACTGATCTCAGAGGGGTACAGATGAATGCCACACAAGTGAAAGTCAAACTTAAACCAATGCAAAAAAGCACAAAGTCACACAGGTTTAATCCCCCACCCTTTTAATGCAGGCAAATAATACACTATATGGTTCAGAACAAGCTGCTGGGCATCATCTGAGCCATGTTTACAGCCCAGGCCTCAGCTGACTGGAGAAGCCTGCCTTGGACATGGAAAACCAAGGAACAAACTAGATCCACCATCCCAATGTACTGATTAAATGTGTAGGGTAAGGAACATATCAGACACACAGGGGAGGTCTCCAACACTGCTGTAATCCACCAGTGTAATTCACATCACCCCAAAGTGCAGTTTAGTGCACAACTTGTGAGTTTGCTGAGGAACTCTGGCATGTTCTGTAACACCACCCGAGCTATAGGAGGTACAGTGAACTCGTACTGCAGGAACAGGAGCAGACCACCACAACTCTTTGAAAAACTAATGTCTTTCTACACCAAAACAAAGAGAACAATTCTCTCCTTACAGAAGGAACAGATGAAGTCTGTAAAACTGAAGTGCAAAAAATACTGCAAATATTTTCAGTCTGTATACCCACACAGCAGTTCATAAAGGCCATGCCAGCAGCAGCATACAGGCAGATCACTGCAGCCCAAAAAAGGTAACCTAAGCAAAGCAACAGGCAGATATTGAACTACCGAACAATTTCTTTGAAAATGACAGAATCTAAACCAGATTTTTCCGAACACAATGGATCTATTTTAAAAAACAATCTTTCCTGGCTTACCGCAGGTGAAATTCCCTCACTCTCTTGAAATTTTTCTGCCACAAAAATGTTAAGGCCACTACGAGGTCTTTTAGGTTTTCCAAGCACAGTCAATTCCTTTAAAAACAACAAGAAAAGTTATTCCATCTACCAGGCATGCATTTTTTCCAAAACTAAGCTTACCATTTGACTTTGTATTTTACACAAAAATCAAACACAAATTCTTTCTCTGGTGTTTTATTCTGTAAACTGGACTGTATGTCATGATGCTCTCTGTGCTTGTCAAGACTTAATGTTAAACTAAACTAAGAAAAGCTAACAACTTGAGTTTTCACAGATATAGAAAAAGCATTTTAAACTGATTCTTACTTCAGCTAAGTCTTCCAGAAACCAAAGACTGTTATTAAATTCCTCTGTAAGAAAATCATGATGACAGGTTTTCTATTATTCTTCATAAGGCTCCTGTTTTTGCTGTGAATACACCCTGCTTGCAGAGAGGAGGGCAGGTGGTGGACTGTGGGAGGTGAGAAGGTGGAACAGAACCAATTTCCAGGGAAACAGAACTGGGTTTCTGCTATCAGAACACTTTGCCTGCAGGGATGATGGCACGAGAAGGAAAGTACAGCAAGTTATGAATGCAATTACACTTCTTGTTTCCTCCAGTCCTGACATTCCCACTGGAGCCTGGGTGCTGCAAATTAACCTCTGCTTAGGCATTAAATATGCTAGCTAAATTCCTTGTGCTGCCATACTCTAAAAAAAGGACCAACACAATCATTTGGATTAAAAACTTCCTCTAAGTAGAGGTCTTTTAAACCAAATTAATTTCACTTTTGCTAGTCAGGGCAATGTCACACCAGCAGTTTAATTCACAGAAATGAGCAAGCAATAGGTGATTTTGCTACTGGACCAACCACAATATCATACCTTTATAGATGGTTCTGTCTCTCAGGATTTATATAAAAACCAGCTAGAAGGGAATAGGGAAGATGGTCCACTTGAATATGCTAGAAAAGGATACCAGCAAACAGATGTACCTCTGCAGCCCTAATTAACCATGGCAGCAGTGACACAGATAGCAAAGCCACAGAGTCCCAAGAAAGGAAGGAAAAAAGGCTACTTCAAAGAGCTGCTATCTGGCAGGGGTCAATGAGGTAAGAGAGACAAGGCCTTCGTGAAAAGCTATTTCTGGATGTCTTTCCATCCAAAGAAAGTGTTGCTGGTCCAAATGTCTTTTATTACCAATCCTTTCTCTGGCAGCTCGAGGAATAGGGAGAAAAAAAGCATAGAGAAGCCACCTTTGAGCATAAAGATACGTGCTAGTTCTGTGTTCTTCAAGTGCAGGAATGCCACGACATCAGCAATTATATTTAGTCCATGGCATTTTGGGGGTTTTGTGTTTCTTGTGTGTTTTCTGTTATTCTGAGCTGGTTCTGTATTTCTAAAACCATTCTTCGACTCTGCTCTATATACTAGACAGACTTCAGCTTCCTTGAGAGAAAAGAAACTTGAATTTCAAAATGCTTACTCTTTTTGCCCGGAGTGATCTTCTCCTTGCCAGTTGTTTTCTCCTTTCCTCTTTCAAAGCTGCAGCCTGGGTTGGAGTTAGCTGGGCTTTATATTTGGCCAGCTGCTCTCCGTATCTTTGCCAATCCGTCTTTTTTGCTTCCTCGTAAACCTACAGCACAAATCATCACCAGCCTTAAACAGATGCTTTCAGTCCGAACCACCTGACCATCAGACAAGCTAACACTTCAAATCTATGGGGGGAAAAATTAAGACTGGAAAAAATTACCCTGGAACATCAGATTTTCATCCGTTTGACTACCCCCTGTTATCCATTTCAGACACAAAAAAGGAAAAGCACACAGCGTGAGCAGTCCAAAAGGGATATGAGAGCACCTCAGTTCTACTGAAAAAAGGATACTACTTTAGCTAGAAAACTGCAATTAGTGACTAGCTGCATTTAATTGCTAACTGTAATCAAGGAAGAACAATCAAGGAAGAACGATCACTACTTTCCTACCAATGGCACTTAAATTCAGCACTGATTAGCAAGTCCTAGAGTTGTCTTACATTATCACATGAAACAGCCACTCTTAGAGAAACTTCACTACTTATGACTAAAAGTTAATTTGATGGCTCTTCAATAAATTTACACGTAGCAAAAAAGAGAGTTGGTCCTTCCATCAAAGTTAACTGAGGTTTCACTTACGCACGTGGAAGCAGAGTAACTTTACAAAACTTATGTTATTATACATGTAATGCACCATGTACATAATCACCATTTAAAGAGGAAAAATAATCGGTTCCCAGCCCCACAGCCACATGGAGTGAGAGCTGTGCCCTTTCTCTGGCAACAGACTGAAATTATGAAACCCCAGGTGGTGTACAAGTATCAAAGTATCTTCCTGCATTGGGTTTGCATGGCCAGGTGTTGGTGGTGAGGGGGGTACAGGGCTGGCTCCTGTGAGAAGCTGCTGTGTCCAGTGGAGCCAATGCCAGCCAGCTTCAAGAGCCACCCACAGCTGGCCAAGGCTGAGCCCACCAGTGACAGCGGTGGTGCCTCTGGGATAAGAGCATTAAGAAGGGGAAAAAGAAAACCGCACAACTTCAGCCTGAGAGAGGAGTCAGATGTGAGAATGTGAGATTATTTCTACAGATCAGTGGAGAAGGAGGGGAGGAGGTGCTCCAGGTCATGGAGAAGGTTCCCCTGTGGCCTGTGGTGCAGCCCACGGTGAGGAAGCTGTGCCCCTGCAGCCCATGGAGGTCCACAGGGAGTAGAGATTCACCTGCAGCCCAGGGAGGAATCCCACACTGGAGCAGGGGGATGCCTGAAGGGGGCTGGGACTCCGGGGGGTCCCACACTGGAACATCCTATTCATGAGGGACTGCGCCCCATGGAAAGGGACCAGTGCTGGAGCAGTTCCTGGAGAACTGCAGCGAGTGGGAAAGCCTCACACTGGGAGCAGTTCATGGAGGACTGTTTCCTGTAGGAGGGCCCCAGCAGGGGCAGAGTGTGAAGAGTTCTCCCTCTGAGCAGGAAGGAGCAGCAGAGACAAGATGTGATGGACAGACCTTAGGCCCCATTCCCCATCCCCCTGTGCCACTGGCGGGAGGAACTAGAGAAACAGAGAATGAAATTGAGTCTGGGAAGAACAGGAGGTGCGGGGAAGGTGTTTTAAGTTTTTATTTCTCATTAGCCTACTCTGATTTGATTGGTAATAAACTGATTTCCCCAGGTGGAGTTTGTTTTGCCCTGACAGTAACTGGTGAGGGATCTCTCCCTGCCCTTATCCCGACCCACGAATCTTTGGGCATATTTTCTGTCCTCTGCCCAGCTGAGAGTGGCTTTGCTGGGCACTCAGTGTCCAGGGTCAACCCACCACACTGTGGTGTACTGATGTCTGAACCTTTGTACACACACACATGCTTTTTAAACTGTTGATTAAAAACAAACCAACCAATCAAAAAAATCACCACACTAAACAAAAAAATCCACAGGGGACACCAAACCAAATAAAAGAACCACCAAGACTGTATAGAGTTCAAAGAACTCGGGGCAAAGATACACTCTTACCTGCTTCTGTGATGCTGGTAACTCCCTCCAAGCACCTGCTAATTTTTTAATCAGCTCTGTGCTGCTCGCTTCTGCACATTAAAACGAGAAAGCAGGAAAAAAAAGATCAACATTGTATCTGTAGTAAGGTTCTTCACTTTTCCCAAGGAAAGCTGTCACAAGTATCTTTTTCCTGTACAAACATTTTCATCCTTCCATAAAACTACCTTCCTGTGGCAGTTAAAGGGAACTGTAGTATTCTGGGGAGGGGAAAGAGTCACTGCTCTTGGTTCAACCTGGAATGAAACATGCAGTTATAAGACAAAGCACAATTTTAAGGCAGCTATTATCACTCCAAAACAATTCAATGTTTTTCCTTTTGAGATGGATCTTTTTCTATACAGTGCAAGATGGTCTGAATTTGGAGGGAGGAGCAGGGAAGAAATCAAAAGTAAAATTTCCAGTTCTCCTTTTTAAGCAAAGAGAGCCTGCTGAATTCTTCAAAGCAAGTATAATGTGACTTTATCCACCTGATATAGCACATATGTCCTTCTCCTGTTTTACAATGATCCTTCTGGGTCCCTTCCAACTCAGCACATTCTGTGATTCTGCAATCTTTATTAAAGTCCCTTATTTACAATATTATTCAAAAGAAGTAAGGTTAAAAAAAAAAGGTAATTTCCTTCTCCCACAAACAAAATTGGTGACTTGAGTCTACTTTGGTTTTCAGCTGACTGCCTTTGACTCTAGCTCTTGTACCATGGTCATTTGATGAGGCCTTCAGCCAGACTTGAATTTGTGAAGGGGAAAAGCATAATAATTACAAAACAAAACCAAAACAAACAAACAAACAAACAAACCTCAGCCAAACTTAAGGGTGGTGCAAAAATGATATAAGGTGGTCTTTTCTTGAAAAATCCTTTACAGGCTTTTCCTCCACAATTAAAAAACCAAAAACAGATGAGCTTTTCTTCCACCTCAAATGTAAAGCTCAGCCACCTCAATGGTGGGAAAGCAGAACTAAGCTCTTCTCAGTAACCTGACTTCCAGAATTCTGGAAAAACAAGACAGATGGAGAGGTTTTAGTCCAAGTAGATGAACCTTAAAACCTTTGAAAATATGATGCTTTGGCCAATGATAAAAGAGAACTAATAAATTATCAAGTTTTTTTGACTGTTACCCGTATTGGAACAAGAAAACCAAAAGTTCTCAATTTGTATATAAGATCCAGTATATTTATTTGCAGAATTATTCAAATTTTGAAGACGTGGAAAACACTGGTGTAGTATGTAACTACAATAAGCTCTGATAGTTCAGTTCCCAACCTTTCTGACTGTGGAACTGCTGAACTGCTGAGCGGGGTATCAAATGGTTTTCCCTACTTAAATTTACCTCAGGGCTTGCCCAAATACGACCACAGTTTTTTAACCATTTTAACCTTCATTTCAACAGTATTTCAAAACCAGCACAGCTTTCCATTTTGGTGCTTTCTGGTAAGAGTGTCTGCATTGCCTGTAAATAGAGTTTTTGATAGTAAATTAAACGTATTCACAGAAAACCATTTTCCTCTACGTACATTTACTTCTTCTTCCATTTACAGTCAGGACAATCCAGCACCTACAGTTTTTCAATTACTAAACATCAAAATAAAATCATATGCACCTTGTTATATCGGCAAAAGTATACTTCAAATGCACAGAGGCCCGAAAATAACTGAGAACCACAAATCGCTGTTAACATGTATTGCCCAGGTGAGATCTTTCAGCAAACGTTTTTAAAGTCATACACACGCTCGTTTTTTTTTGATTTACGATGCACAGAAGACGAAGATAACACACGTGTAGGCAGTAAGTACGGCCATGCGGGACTCGCTTGGGGCATGCTATGGATAAACAGATGGGTTGGGTCTCTAAAATCAGGGTCGTGGACTTTAGTTCCTGCAGGCGGCTCGGTTTTGCACACAGAGCTGTTCCGGCTCCCGGCTCAGCCCTGCTCGGGGGGCGCAGGCCGTGTCCCCCTCCCGCACAGAGCAAACCGCGGGCCCCGCGGGCTCGCCTCCCCTCGTACCTCGTACCTGGGTTCTTTTCCCTGAACGCCGAACGGTTTTCCATCGTAAAACGGAGATAGGCGGTGAGGGGCCGCTTCGGGCGCTGATCCGAGCTGATCCCCCGGGACAGGCA
Organism: Pipra filicauda; assembly: GCF_003945595.2. Classification (NCBI taxonomy): domain Eukaryota; kingdom Metazoa; phylum Chordata; class Aves; order Passeriformes; family Pipridae; genus Pipra; species Pipra filicauda. The sequence goes on from NW_024104361.1 coordinate 892,455, forward strand.
CTGCTCCGCCGCGCCACCGGCCCTGCACACAACGGCACCGCCGGTCACCGCCACCCCGCCGAGGCGGCTCCCGCTCCCGCCGCCCCGCTCCCCGCAGCCCCGCTCCCGCCGCGCACCTGAGGAGCCGCCGCCCTCCCGTGACCAGGCCCAGGCCCAGCCCCGCGGCCCGGCCCAGCGCCGCCGCCGCCGCCGCCGCCATGCCGGCCCGGCCCAGCCCACGCCGCGCCTGCGCGGGACGGCCCGAGGGGCGGGGCCGCGGCCCCACACAAGGTGACCGTGAGGCGGGGTCGGGGCCGTGCCCGGGGTCTGCGGGGAAAAAACTAAAATACAGCCCGGCTAAGCGCTAATTAACTAATTCGGCTGATGATCTGTGGCCAAAAACCGCACGGTCTCACTGGTTTCCTCTTAACTGCAAGCTTTTGGGTACAGCTGTGTCGAAAAACACACCAGAGCACCAACCAGTTCTCGGGGGAAAAAGTTACTTTTTTTTTTTTTTTTTTCCCCCACAGAAGGGAGTAATGTTTCAGCTCTAATTCCCCGCACCCCCCGCCCCCTTAAAAGAGCGTTTCTATAAAAAGCATTAACGGAGTTCTGAAGGAGCAGCAGTGATGTTTATCTCCAGATTAAACCCAACGACCTCACTGAACGAGTGAAGTTTGGAATCATGTATTTATAATTTCATTCCTATAATTTCAAAAGCAGAAAGGCTGCACTGCTACAAGGATCATAAGAATCAAAGACTTGTGATGATGCTGTTTTAGAGGTGTAAAGCTAAGACATTCCTTTTTTAATATCTACATATGCTTAACATGCCTTACCACACCGGGTGTTGGGTTTCACATCCTTCTGCTGGTTTCATACTGTGATGCAAAGTCATTCTCAGAACACATCAGAAATATTACCAGTTAAAGTAAAAATGTTCTCAAACCACCCCTAACACAAACTGATAAACCAAAACAAAGTGAGGACCTCAAAATACAAGTCAAACTTCCAATTTTCATACAGTTCAGTACAGGTATTGCAAACATTTAAATAACTTCTAATACAAACAGATTACTACTGATCTAGAAAAAAAATAAAAGCTCTGGGAACACACTGGGATGGTCGAAGTTTTTTACCACCATTTGAGTAAGAAGTGTAAATGATGGCTTTGCCTTCCTAGCTACATTGTCCTGGTTCACATATAATGAAGCACTTTATAACAAAAAAACCCATTTATTCAGTTTGCAGACTGAACAGGGATATTTTAAGATTAATAGAGCCACTCTCGATCAATCTGTTGTTTCAAATATCATTACATCATAGATAAAACTGTAGCACAGAAATTACATTTTCCCATATGTGACCCTTTAGGTCAGTAAATTGGCAAACACAAAGATTAATATTCCACTGGTAGGGAAAAAACGCTCCTACTGTGCACACTTACCACTCATACCCTAAATTCCAATTTAGCATATATTAGAATAATAAAAAAACCCCAAATCAAATATATTTCTCATCTTAAAAATATATTTTTATGTTGACAAATTTCCCAACTGGAAGTCAGTTTTCTTTCATGTGCAAGGTACAGAGAAAAACATTTAGTCCCCCATTTTTATTTTCGGATGACCAAGAAGAATGCACAGTAGGAAATCAAGAGTTTTTCTGCTTCTAATCTACCTTTTAAGAACAGATTACCCCTCTCCAGCACTACTGGTTTTCCACATGCATACTCTGAAGCAACTGAAGTGCCAGTTAATGGAAAAGTTACCTTCAAGTGTGAGGAGTTTACTGTAATGTTCTGATATTGCAAATACATCACCTTAACTAAGTGGTTGATGTTGAGACACTTGTGGTTACCTCCTCCATAGACGAATATAGGTGTAAAATGGCCTTAAACTACTTGAAATCCTATATTCAGCCATGGGCAGAGCATCCTAAATCCATTAGGCTAAAGCTAGCATAAAAATTAATTGCAACCCAGTTCTAAGTAGTACATGATGCATAGTTTTATTTGTCCTTCTCTTTATAAGACACATGCACATGTACTATTGGTGATTCTCTAATGTTAGAACAAGTACTTTAAAGATACGCATGAGTTAAAATAAAATAAAAAAAAACCACACAAGTAGTAGAAAATGCATTTTATTTATATGGAAAAGGCTACATTTGGATTTGTAAAAGGTCAAAAGGATAGTGTTACATCAAAAATCAGTTGTGAATAGCAACGAAATGGTTACATTATCTCTCTACATAGCAGTGCAATTAGTTCTCATTGCAATAAAATTAAGTATGCAACAGAATCAAAACAAAGTGTTTCTCCATAATCAGCATACAAAGAATTACAGTGCAAAGATCATTTTAGGTTTTAAGAAATCTGCAGTCAATCTTTAGAATATCCTAATGTGTGGGATACTCCAATTATTTTCATTACTAGCAGTTGTATCTTGTCAATACTGTGCACACGCAAGTAAGTCTAAAATGAAATTACTGACATTGTAAATAAAATATTTAGTCTATACAGTAAAAAAATACAAATTATTAAGTGAACTAACAAAAAGAAATTTGAATACACTCATGAAACAACAACATACTTCAATGACAAACATACAGTATTCATCACATAAAACCAGCTACTTTTCCCAGCAAAAATAATTTGGTTGCTTTACAACTGCATTACAGATCTTGTAGTCTGAAGATGCAGGTGTCCAGCTCTTAAAAACCATAATAAATGTCTTCTGCAAAGCATACAAAGAGGATAAATATTCTTATCACAGTCATAAGGTTATTTTTGGAAGTTTATTCTCCCTTGCTCCAGAAACACACTTACATGGGTGAAAAAAAATTCGAGGGGAGTCATGTTAACATCAAAACCATAAATTGTGCTCCATTTCCTTCTAATTTTGAAAAAAACCTAGAATTTACAGTACTCTGTGGTATATGAAAAAGTCTTCACAAGTTTACATTGCATATTTCTGAGTCCATTCTCTTGCATGTCTGTTGTATCTGTATGTGCAGAAAGAAGGCATTACAGTGAAGAGCTGTTAGTGATACATTGACAATGGCCACGTATTTACTTAATATAGGTGTTATTGAGCTTTTCACCTCTGAGCACTGAGTCGAAGGAGTTAAAATAGTCTAAAAGCCAAAAAAAATATACCCACTGTATGTTCATTTTCTAAGGTTACCTATTGCAGCTATTCAGACTCAAAACCAATCTCACAGGTTTGCATTAAAATTTCATTGTGCCTACTTAATTTGCACTTCACAACTGGTTCCCTTATTTGTACCTTAACAGGAAATTGTTGTTAATTATTCCTAAATGCAAATGTTATTAACAGTCTGACAAAGTTCACGCATTTTAGTTGCGTAAAATTCAGTACAATTAACTGGAGTTTTATTCTCCCTTCTGCCCTGCCACCATCATTTCAGAACTTGAAAGGAAAATTTTCTGAAAAGCATTTTTTTACTAGATTTTAAGTCTTTTCCTTCTGGTATGAGGCTGCTTAGCAATCCCAAAGATAAACGACCTTAGAGAGTTCACAACTTCCCCTCTGATCTTTCCGTTTGCTACATTCCGCTTTCCAGACTAGATTCACTTTCTGCTGGGTCATCCAGAGAAAAATGCTGACAAAATTTCAAATCTGTTTCTTAAGATCAGTCTAACAACTCATGAACTAACCGGTTTTCTTCTTAAGAATATGCTACCATACAAGTCTTAGGATCTTTACTTACACTGAAATATTCATAGATAAATGCTATGGGGTAACCAGCCATATAATTAATTTCCTAAATTCAAGATGAGATAAAAGTAATTTAATAGGTGATCAGCTATAGTCAAGACTACACATTGTCTCACTTTCTCTAGCAACATTAAATTTCGAGTTTTGGAGAGAAAACACCTTCACGAACAGGAGGCACAATAGCTGAAATCACTAATAAGTAGGTAGGTAGACAAAAGTTGAGACACAAATGGGGAGAAGCTGATGCATAACATCCTCAATTTTAACACTGTCTGCTTTGCAGAACAAGCTGCAGAGTTCAAGTGGTCCAAAAGTGAGTTACATGATTTGACTGTGCCAGACAGTGAACTGTCAGAAAGAGGCCATTTTAATAATTCTTACTCTAGGGAGAGAAATACTAGACCACAGACTTCCATGTAACTTCTACACCACTCTTTTTTTATCCACTGCTCAAGGTAAAAACAATACTCAGATCTTCCTGAACCTGTGACATGAGATGAGTCACAGGCCACTAAGCATAACGCTGCAAGAAGTCTTCAGTGGCTCAATACTGAAGACAATACAAAAAATAGGTACCAAAAAAACTCAGCTAACCAAAAAGTCAAAAATTCTTCTGTACAGGTTTTACAAACAGAGGATTGCAGTAGCAAGAAACAACTCATGTTTGGGAAATGTTTTTTTCATGCAGTGAATATAAGATGACACACAGAAGTGTGATGGTTTTATGTAACTAAGTACAAAAAATTAGGTACCCAGCAACACCTATGTAGGCACACACAATACCTACAAGTTTTCTACTTGCCATAGCTATTTTCAAGATTTGAAAATCTAATCCTGTAGAAATCTATGAAAAAAGTATTGCTAAAGTTAAGATAAAAGGTGCTTAGCAGGTAACCATCTGCAAGTACCACATTCACAAATATATATATGTTATACTCACTTTTCCTTGTCTGACTTGTAGATCTGTGCAATATCTGGTACTAAAGGATCATCTGGATTAGGATCACAAAGTAAGGAGCATATGGACAATAAAACTAAATAAAAGAGACACTAGATTAAACAAGTTAGTTTGCTTTATTCCTTTAATACATTAATATATTCCAGCACACTGAAGGAAAGTGGTGGAAGATTGGAAAAAGAATGCATATTAGTATTAAGCTGTCATACAGCAGTTCTGTTCAGAAATGTTTATACAGCATCATTTTTTTATGGCCTAAGTAAACAACACCTGATACAAGCCTAGAGAATTTGCAACCCGTGGACTTGCACCTTTTGTAATGATCTCTCTCCCACATTTTAACTTATGAACATTAAACAAGCTACAGACCACACAGTTACATATAAATATTTGCTCAAACTAAGCATTTCATCTGCAGTTATTTAAGATAACTAATATTGTTAATATTACATTGTCATGCAGTACTCTATAAGTGCACATGCTTCTCCACTTCTGTGCTGACAGTTGTTCTCTCAATCATATGAATACTTTACTTAAGCATGACTTCCATTTTGAGAAAATGCTTAATCAGCATTATATGCAGGTATTCACTTACAATTCATATTCGCTTCCTGCTATTGAACCAAGGATGTTTGATTTTTTTAAGGAAATTTCTATTTTTACACTCAGAACTAAAAGCATACAAGAGTACACAGTTAAACCATTCTAAATGTGTTGTGAAAGGGAACTTAATGCTACCATAAGAACCTGCTGTAGAATATCTTTCCCCCCCCCCTGCTTTGTCTTGTTACCCAAGAGCCCACACCTATTTTCAGCAGTAGCAAGTTTGGCCACTTCAATACTGACATATTTATTAAGTGCCAATAATATTAGAAAATCGGGTTAGAATACACAGTCACACCAATCAGAGGTGCTATCAGTATGTTTTAAACCTTTGATTCAGTAAAACGAGGACTAGAAAGGAGAAACTTCCACGAGTCACTGAAATTTTCAGTTTATATCATAATAATTTTCAGTTAATAAAACATATAACATGCAAGCAGGTTAAAGGCACGACACATCAGAACATGAGACCAGCAGACTGATCCACTTTGTAACCAAAAGAAGCGCTCAGCAAGATAGAAAGGTGCTGAAGATCTAAAAACTGAGAGTTTTCAGTTGCACATGCCTGAAAGTGTTAAACCTGAACGCCAACTTTCATTTGCTAAATAATTAGAAACGAGAAAATTTTCGCGTATCTACAAACCAACTAATTTCTGTGAAAAGCTGATACCAAGGACACACGAGAGTAACTCAGCCAGACACAAGAGTAATTCAGCAATGACTTCAGGAAACAGTATTAGACTTAGATTTCATACAGCTTGTCAGATTACTGCACGAGGCTGTGTGCATGAGAAGTTGCTTTTCCAAGAAGGGATGGCAACTGGACTTGCATAGACCAATTTCCATTGGATAAAGACTAACATTTTTTTTCTTTGCTTGTACACCCAATGCAATGACACTGTTCTAAAAAAAGACACGGTCTGGAGAGCTCCCAAGCACAGAACAAGATGTGATACTGTTTAACCTTTTGAGTCACATGGGAAATTCTGCAATGACTTAAGTGTGCCTTAGCATTTTGAAGGTGGGTGAGAAAAAACAACAGCACCCACATTTTAAGCAGCTTTTGAAGTGGCACAAAATGCCTGCAACAAAAGAACTGCTTAACTATTAATTCGATGTTCCAAAAATCTACAGTGTTTAACTAGAGAAAGTTTAACTACAGGACAAGAACATTTTAATAAATCTTTTACTGATGACTTTGAAAGGAGCTACATTTTAAAATATCCATCTTACGGAGGAACGCAAACCAGAACAATTTATCTCATTTTAAAATAAAGTGTAATTAAGACCTTAGCCCACACAAAGGTGCTCAGGCCACCCAAAGAGTCATCCCAGGCAATCACCTAAGCCCACACTTGTCAGTATCAGGGTTTTCCATTTACATCCAAAATCATTTGACTTTGAAGCCCTGCTCACCAGTTTCTCCTCAGTTCTGTGTGACTGTCAGCTATAATACAGAAGTTGCATTTCAGGCTGATTGGACATTTATTACCTTACTCAACTTGTTTTAGAACATTTCTTTGCCATGCACATATTTTTCTGTAATGTGACACTCCCAATAAAAGCTGTTCAAGATCTGGGATCGTAAAAAGAATTCCAATGGAATTTGCCCTTTCTGAAATGTGCAGGATAAACGAGTCCCCACTGCCAACTTTAAGACAGTGCAGCAATACACGAAAAAATGCCATGGCAGTGTATGCAATTTCATAAATGCATTATCAAATCAGTGAGCTTACCTTTAGATACAGTCAGAGCTGGTGACCACTGTGATCTCAGGATATCAAGACAAATACTCCCATTACTGTTTATGTTTGGGTGATATATTTTTGTTGTAAAAGCAATCTGTAATAAAAAAATAAAACCAAACCAACTAACATAAAATTATGTTTATTACATTTGGAATCCTTAACATCATCCCTCCCTTTCCAGTCATACTAGATCTGCCAAGACAACTTTTTTACAGACTTATCTGTCATCCACAATGAACATGTGGATTGCTCACCTTTCTGGTTTTAACTTCCAAAATTAAGCCTCAAAGAACTAAGACAACAGAAACAAAGTTTTGACCAAAAAACTGTGATAAGTTCAAAGAAAGGACTTACTTTTGGTGGTTTGAAAGGATAGTCTGTTGGAAAGTGTACTGTGAGAAAAAACACACCCCCTTGATATGCACTATCAGGCTGGGGAAAAAAACAAAACAAATAAAACACATTAATATATTTCAGCCATTTTAGAGTTTCCCTTTTGAATGCAGATAACCTTCCAGAGCAAATCTGGTTTTTCCCCAGTACACAGCCCACTGTGGGCCGTATCCTGGGAAGGCACCGAGGGAATGGAACCCTCCCACTGGCCTGCAGAGCTAAAGTAGAGCCAATCGTGGCTACTACTGCAGAGGCACAACACAGCTCCTGAGCCCTGCCCTGCTGGGCAGAGAAAAGGAGGGAGCAGCGTTCCACTGGGGAAGCTACAAATCTGCAGAGCAATAGCTTCACTGCACTGAGGGGAACACAAAAACCACAGCAAGTCCTCCAAATCCTGTCGCTGTGCAAGACCACAGCTGCTCCGATCCTCCTCCATCCTTAAGCTACAAATATACTTACCTTAAGAAGTGGTTTCTCTTTGCAGAGGCAAAGAGTAGGATTTTCCAACATAATTCAGTTCATCATGATGACATCGGGGAGTTTTAAAACACACAACATCTTTGTGACCTGTACAAATCTGTGAACATGCATTTTGTTAGAAAACATGTGCACAGGTTTACGTCCAGGTTGCACAGAGCTAATACAATTAACTCAGTTGTAGTCATCTGTTGAAGAACTCTCATTTTTATTAACAAAAAAAAAAAAAAAAAGAAATGAGTGGAAAAGTCTTGATGCTGAATGATAGAGAGCAGTTCTGCCATTTCTGATTAAGGGAAAGAAGAAAACCACTCTCATTACATGGTAAGTTTAAAACAGCAACATAGGAAGTCAGTCTCAGGAAAGCTGCAGGAAGATTGAGGTTTGGGGTTTTCTTATGGAAACAAAGGCAGACTGTTTCTAAAAATCTTTACCTTGGAAATTAATGGTTTTAGAGATGACTATATGACTGTAAGAGGTAGAGCCACAGTGGTCCACTAAGACATGTTTTCTTACACCTTAAAGTGCAGACAGTGTTGCAGTGTAAGGCAGGTTATATATAGTCATACTAAGTCAGCATTAGGTAACATCAGAAGAGGTTGCCACAGTAATTCCAATTAGGTTTGAAAGGACTGCTTGCTTGAATACTAAATGGATTTTTTCAAAGTTAAAATAAGCTGAAGATGAGACAAATTCAGTGTCAGAGAGGAGGCAAAGCGAAGTCACACTATGTTTTATGAGCAAGGTATATACAACAAATTGATGACATCCATAGACAGAAGAGGTTACCCTACTTCCACACAGAGGAAACGAATTCTGAAGGTAAGCTTTAGTCCTATGTTTCCATCAGGAAACATAGAGGATGCACATCCCTAATTTCCTTTTGTTATCACAATAAAGGATTAATATCTTGAGATATTCTCTTCCTGTATCTCTGCAGACAGGGCTGAGAAAGGTTGGCAAGAGATGCTCATTCTTATCCTTAACTAGAGACATCTGAGTAACCTGAAGCAAAGAAAAGAATACTTTCCACTACAGAATAGGAAAGGTAAACTGCAAGCTGGAGAAGAAAATAGAATTTAAGCCAAAATTTATGTTCTAGTATTTCCCCTCACTCATGTCATCAGAGTTATTCAGGACAGAGACATTACTGATGGCATTCAGCACATAAGCTTTATTAACTCTTCTTTGCTGCTTTGCTCTTGACCCTTTATCTCAGTGCAAAATGGCAAGGGTCAGAAGGATTTTATATGTGAAAGAACAAGACTGTTCAAGAAAAATAGCAAAAGCATTAGTATAGTGCAGAAAAACAGTTGCTGCTGGGCCACTGACAAGTTGGACAACAGATTCCAGCACACCACTGGCAAATTAGTGACTGATCTTTCACTGCTTCAGAACAGCTGTGCTGAAAATGAAGAAACAGTCTTAAAGGAGACACAATTCAACTTTTCTACAGCATGCAGTGCTGCATCTTAATGGATTAAGTATTATCTCAAAATTTCACCTCGCACAGCTCAGCATCTGAAGCAGAGACATGTCTTTCCAAATGAGTAAGTCCAAAAGGAAAACACTAGGAATACAAATTCCTTACCAGGATATTAGGAAACACACCTTCCGTCCGATCATGTTGTTCTTTATTCTTTTTTTGCTAAAATTCTTTTCAATTTTCCTTTAAAACTTTCTGGTTTTATTGTCCTTTCTTATGTCATTTCCTTGACAAGGGTCATAATTAGGGTCTTTACAGAGCTCCCTCAACCCAAGGAAAGCACCTTTCTCTCACAGAAACCAGCAAAAGCACCCACGACTGCTGGCCTGTAATTTGCAAAAGTCATCTGCTTTTGCCAGAGCCACATCACAGCCATCAAATAAAATAAGCTCCATCTAAAAGCCCCCAAATCACCCTGTGCAACTCCACTCTTGGAGTTACCAACTTTAATACTGGATTTCACCTACTCTTTGTCCTTTCAGATGGATGAATCTCCCAGAATTGATCTGATCATCTTTGAAAAGCCAGCTCTTCGCTTTGTAGGCCCCCCTACCGAATCAACCACCACAGCACGGATTTCTGAAGGTACAGAAAGCAACTAGTACCAGACTGCCACCAACAACATCACCCTAAATCTTCAATTTATGCACAGCACTGCTGAATGTGACTGCTAGATTTATAGAAACCCAAATGAATTCTTCCATAACAAAAAGAGAAGCAAGGTCTTACATTCTAAGGGGCACAAATTATATACTTACAGGACCCATAATAGTTGCTTGCCAATGAAACACTGAAAGTAAAAAAAGATAAAAAATTAGAGATTTTCCCAAGCTTTTTCATAACTGAAAGAAAGGTAAAAATCTGACTATGTACTATGAAAAGCTTACAGTCATCTCCAACAGGTCCAGCAGAACAGTGGGCCGGCGGGTCTCGCTGCAGGTCACTTAGTTCCTGTAAGAAACACAAAAATTTGAAAGACACCCGTGTGAAAATACACACACCTGGCAGCATCCCTTCAAAAGTAAGAACACAAACCAGTTTTATTAAACCTGTGAGGTTCTCTTGTGGCATTTTGATAAAACATCCAACACTTGAAATGCACACTGGGACTGAAACAAAGTTTTTTTGCCAGATGGTCTGCAGCTAATACTATGCTAGAAATTAATATCTGAAAGCATTCAAGAGCTGCAACTAGGTTCATAGTAAGGAGGATATACTTAAGTAGACAGAAAAAAAAGAAAAGGATTTCTTAATTTGTCTGTAAATTCACTGTTTAATTTAGAGTCATGTGCTAATCTGGTTATTCCTTTATCTTTTGATTTTACAAAAGTTTCTGCATTGGCCTAGTCTATGTACATTAGCTGAGCCTGCCTGGAGATTATATATGAATCTAACATAAAGGTTCCTAACTAAACTAGAAACTAAAGGGAAAATATTAGTTCTTACAGCTTTTTTATTATACCTTGATTTAATTCCCTGAATGCCTTTTTTTTTTTAAATGACTACTAAATCACTCCAAAAGGAATTTGAAACTTAAGCACTCACAGAAGCTTTTGTGGGTCAACTGATTTATTTTTCTAGCAGGAGTCCACACAATGGACTAAATTATTAGTGAACTAATAATTTAAAATTATTATTTGATTACACAAAACCAGCTCAGTTTTTCATCTATCATTGCTATTATCAAAGAGAAAACAAGCCATGCATTAATGTTAGTCCATTTTCCTTGTTTAATTCAATATACTACGTTTGATGTCTGAACTTTTACTGTACTAAGGATGAACAACTTTTTCCAATTCTAGGCTGATAGGAATTGTGCTGGGGTAACTTAATGACTACGTGTAAATACTTCCTTTGAAATAAGTTAAAAGATAGGTGCTAAATCAGTGTTTGTAAGTAATTCAATTCATTACTCAAAACATATGCATTTAAGTCAACAGTGGACATAAGCAGGCCTGCAAATACCTTGAATTTACTTTAAGGAGTAACAATTCCTACTCAAAAAACATTAGTCAAGGCAACTATTAGTCAAGGCAACAAAATCAAGGTTTAAATTGAAACTAAGTTTAACTCAAGTGTAGAATTTGTGTATTTAGTGCGATCGGACCTTACAAATAATTTGAAGCATTAAAAATCTGCACTTCTCAACTTCTGTGATATATTTTTACATTTATGACAGCTGGTAAATATTTTAACTCAGTCTGCCATGCATCTGGCACCTAAATTCAGCCAGACTTCACAAGTCCACTCTTGGCCATGAATTCAAAGAAAGGCCATATCTTACTACATCTCTGAAGTCACTTCTAAAATCTTTGTGACTTAAAACAAGAGAGACACTTCTTTCATATACTGAAATAGCTCAAGTTGCCAACTAGCATTACTTGTCTGCACTTTATTCTCTTGGTGAAACTGTATGTTGGTCCAGAAACAACACTCTGGGCTAGACTTTAACTAATAAAGGCAATAGAAAAATGTGCAGTTCCCATTCTAGTCGGAGGATTCAGATTTTGTGAAGGAGTGATCCAGAGAACCAGCCATCTGTGCAAAGCCAAGCCACTGCCAGTACACACAGGGAGTCAACCAGTGTCAAGTTTCCAGCAGTCACCAGTCCTCACAAACACAACCAGCAGCAGTGCTGCTGCAGCCACTGTCTTCTCTAATTTGCAACTCAAGATATAACCTAACAAGAGAAGATGAAGTCTTGCATACACACTAAAAAAAAAGGTTAAAATAAATAAATTAAAAAAAAAAAAATCAAACAGCTACATGAAACTGTCTGCCAAAACAGAGAACTCAGACTAAAAACTATGCATTTTATAATGGTCATTGTTGATTACTAGATTCAAGGCAGTGATGGGGAAAAATATGTAGCTTAAACTCATCAGAAAGCCTCTAAAGTATATGCAAACATTCTCTATACAGATGCAAACATCCAGGCAAGCACTTTAATTTTAGAGTCCCAAGCCTGTAACAGCACTCTCATTTGCTAGATGTTCTCCTTGAGATCTTTACATACCCCAAAACCCACACAAATTGGTTTTCTTTCAGATATACGTGTGTACTTCAGAATTGGCAGAACTGGGGAAGGCTTCTCTGGTATACACTTTCAATTTGCTCAGGCTAAAGGCCTGATTTTGTTCATGATAAAAAACCCCCATCTTTAATCATACCTTGATGAGACCCAGAACTATCAACTCCTGTTATTAACATTTCCTAATAACAATGAAGAAAAGCCTCTCTTCAACCAACTTCACTAAATGAGAGCAATGTTCACAAATATATTCAGAGACCTTTTGCAGCTAGGAAGCAAAGCCAGAGCAAACTTCAAAACCTTCATAGTGCAGATTCAAGCCTTATTTTGCAACCATATGAAATTACATACTGAAGCTAATGTGGTTTAAAAATATAAGTGGTAATATGATCAAATTTGCAAATTGAAATGGACTGTATGAACAGTTTGAATCCTTACATTCAGAAATTCCAGATCAAGCTGTGATTAAAAAAATAACTACTCAGCTTTATATTGTTAATAATGCTGTTTAAGCTTCAGAATCAATTCAAAATTATGTAAGATTTAGGCTTCGAGCTTCCCTACACCTTTTGAAATAATGCAAGGAGACAGAATGCCCCTGAATCAAACTGACCTGCCAGAATTGAACACTGCAGAACAAGTGTGAGGACTCTCTAAAGTAGATGTAAAAAAACTGCTTCACGACTTCACATACTCACAGAAGAATTATTTGTACAGGGAATTCTTGTATTCAGTGTCTCAAAAATGCTCTTCACAAGAACACCAAAACTTTGCTTTGTCAAAGGACAAGGCTGAAGATTTACAAAGCTTCATGTGCTGAAACCTCACCAAGAAGGGCAAGAGAACTGCATGTGAGGCACTACACAGCCAACACTAGAGATTCCCCTGTAATTTTAAGTTAATTGCTTAGAGCAGCTTTGTCCATACTTTAGGGATCATGTATGTATTATGGATATGTATGGATATTATGGATATGTAGCTGCATGATGCAGGTCTTGTCGCTTCAAGGCCTGGTCTACATGAATATTTTTAGTCACCAGTATAGAAAATGCTGGTGCAAGACTTTGATGTACACATGCTAACAAAGGGGATCTATAGCTCAAAGCGGTGCAGATTCACTTTCAGGAGAGAAAGTCACCACTATAAGTTACAGTGTACACTGGTGCAACATGTTTTATCAGAATACACAAACCCTAAGTTCTGCCTGCAGGAGGTGCATCAGAAGTATCAGTTATTTTAAACACTGGTGAGTATCACAGCATAAAAGCATCTGTCAAGAGCTCCAACACACGCTACACTGTCCCAGAACAGCCAGGATAAACTATACAGAGAAAAATAGCTAAGCTGGGAACTTGAAGGAATAAGTCTTCTAATCCTCTCAAACATACCAAATAGTACACGGTAGAATAGAATACTGTTGGCTAGAATACTCCTGGAGATGGACACAGCAAAGCTTCCAAACTATCACCTTTCCTTGCACCACACACACTCCAAAACACCCCTGTAGCATCATGAGACAAAAATTTAAGATTCAAGTTTAATAGCTGTGAAACACAGGCCACGGTACGCTATAAATGCTGGAGCCATTTCTGACTGTGCAGACTAGTATTCATGGTCAAAGAATAATACAGGATGTATTTCATAACAGGATAAAGTTGAAGACTGCAAGGGCAATTTAACACTTACATTCTTGATTAGCAGCCAGGCTTCTCTCACAAAAAGCTGCTAAAACTACATTGTAAAGGATACTTCGGTAACAAGGAGATAAATCTTTTCTGCATAGTACTCAGGGATACTCAGTGACTATGAGCATGAGTAGTAAGAACAACAAAAAAAACCCTAAAAGTGTCTTTTTTTCCAGTTTAAAATAATCAGAAGAAAGACTGCAGATTATCAGAAGCCCAAAATGAACTGCACACAGCATCACTCAAAGTTGTTTTCATTCTCTAATCAACACAAAACCACAACCAGAACCTTTTGCCACATCATTATTTAAAATATAGAGGTTTATCTTTGTCAGCTGTGTTCTTCATTTCTTGCACAAAATGCACTGTAGAACGCACTGTAGACCACAGACTGATTTCCTACCAACTCCATGCATACACCACTGCTTGGAACCATTTGTTCCACAAAAAGCTCCACAATGGTCATACTTAAGACTACTTTAAGAATTCTCTGCTCTTTATAAATTTGGTAAATGTAGAGCACATATTTATCAGAACATTCATGGATATAACTGTTAGTCAGTAATAAAGTATGTATTCTATTTCCATACATGGTTTTAATGCAAAAAAAAAATATTGCTGTGATATCACAGCTGATATTTTGAAAGCAAATTAAAACACGTTATGTTACAGCCAAAAAAACTGTCTCAGTATGTTTATTACCATCTAAAGACAGCATGTTTAAAATAAAAATCTAAACCACAAGTATCAATAAATTTTGAGTCAATTTACAATAGCAAAAGTTATTTGCAACATAAATTTTAAAGTCTGTATGTCCTGTTAGCCTACACATCTATGAAACACACATTGAAGCAGATATACGTAACTAAATGTTTGAATGCTTCTGTTCTTACTGAGTTGTAGCAGAAAAACAATCAAACAGTATGTACCAATAAGATAAAACAACAGCTATTTTTAAACCAGTCTTCGAATCTATCGCTTCTAGCAGGTTTCAAAATCTCTTCCAAAACCTCCTTAAGTCCAATTTTTTTATGCCTGTAACAAAAGTACACACGTATTTGTTTTGTAAGTATTGCAAGCCGGCCTGAGCATTAACAAGCACAACATCAACTGCCCATTAACACTGGAACCCCAGAAAAATGGCTCTGCATAAGACAGATGGGCAGAACAGCCCTACACACCGACTTGCATAACCTGACAGCCTGAATTATTTTCCACCTCACACAAAAGCCACGGCGTCTCAATTTCCAGAGGTGGGAAGAATAAAGGCTTCTTTGCACAACACCCCTTCTCAACTAAAGATGACACGATTTGTTTTGTTTTCAGCATTTGCAACACCTGGAATTTAAAATGCCCACAAAAACACGCATTATTCTTTCAGTGGTGCATCACAGACTACAGAGAAGCAACTCCTGCCCCAAGGAACATCTATTCTACCCCACACACAGCACAGCGTAGAAATACAGTGCCTCTCTAATGCAATGGCAAAGCAAAGCACTATCAAGGTAAATGAATTCAGGTTCCTCAGCTTAAGATGAGTAAGAATCCCCCAACCTAAGCTTCTCTGAGGAACTCCAAGATGAATTTGTCATGGAGGCAGCACTGATGGCTGGGCCTGCAGAGCAAGGCTTCATGTCCTCATTGTTCTTCCACCCGCAGGACTAAGATCAACACCCTTCCATGTGCAGTTATCAGCTTGTTCATTGGTTGCTCAGTTGCCCACTTTTTAAGGAAGCTCCCAAGTGAAATACGTCGTTCTATGACTAATGTATAGTCTTGAAGTCCATGTGCTGTCCTCCTTTGAGGAGTCACTCAAGACGATCAACCGATGGCAGGATGCAATGAAACACATCCCAGTGGCAAAACGACTTAGAAATCAGAATCCCAACCAGTACGAGAAAAAAAATATGCTTACTAACATGTCTGCATATTATAGCCTTGCCTCCTCTGTAGGAGTTATCATACTGAACACACCAATTATTAAAATTACTGTGAACAATCAGGCTTGCCA
The DNA here is from genome assembly GCF_003945595.2 of Pipra filicauda. Lineage (NCBI taxonomy): Eukaryota > Metazoa > Chordata > Aves > Passeriformes > Pipridae > Pipra > Pipra filicauda. The sequence continues at coordinate 908,569 of NW_024104361.1, forward strand.
CCAAAATCCCTTAGTTGTGTCAAGGCACAATTCTGCACCGCCCTAAATCCACCCAAGCTTAACTTCAGACAGTATGTCTAGACTGACAAGCTCCCAAGCAACACCACTGTTTTCTAACAGCACTTTGTTCTCCAAAGAATTCCTCTAGGCACTCTGTGAAACTATGAAGTTCTTACAGCATTTCGTCTACTCCAGATCTTATCCCTTCCTACCCCTTAGGATACAACATAGCTGTCAGCCTTTATAGCCAGTCTGAAACATCAGGAAGTCAGACAGGATAAACATACCATCATATAAATACATTTCATCTAGCATTAAACTTCCAGTTTTGTGATTTTCAGGAAAGCTCTATTTATTACAGGGACATCAAAACAGTTTGCCTTTTTGAACTTCTCCCCTTCATTTTAACTTTCTATTTGAAACAATCCTATTTCCTTGCCACTCTCTCTCCTCTTCTGGTACTCCAGAGACAGGCTGGTGGCCAAATCCCTGTAGTAGAACGTTTTTCTTCCCCTGGAAAGGCAGCAGAGAGTGATGAGGGTAGTTAATGAAAAAAAAAAAAAAAGAAAACCAGCAGTAGTCAATTCTGCAGCAAACTAGAAGTAAGCAGTAACTAGCTCTGAATTTAATCTCTACTCTTCTGGGAGGTCCTTACCCGGTATCTCTTCATGTTTTGTGCAGAAGTTACTGTATAACCAGGAAATTTCATACTACCTTGCAGTCAGCACGTTGGAAAGCATTGCTTCATTTTGAAAGAGTAGAAACAGAATCTAATAAGGCTAACAGGATGAAAGATATTTTCATAAACAGTCTAACCATAATTTCACATCTATCAAATGCAAAGTTCTTAAATGCCACACTAAAGAAAATTGTGGGTTTCCAAATCATATGGAAGTCTCTAAAGCAGAAAGAAAAGTTACACGGGGAACATCATAAAAGTATGAAGAACAATCCTATTCTAGCAGAACCTCATTTGGAAAGCCAGAAACAACCACTCCAGCTCAAAAAATACCAGGTGATCAGACTTTCTTTTGTCTGTTTACCTCAGAAGAATGAAACCGAACAAGAAGTGGAAGGAGATGGTATTCAGAACAGAGGTGGGAAATTAAAATGGCAACAAATGGTAGACCATTCCCATAATAACTAGAAGCATGACAGAGTTACTGCTAGAGAAAATCACTGTAGTTATTTATTAATATTTGATAAAATGGTCAAATGGAACGTTCTCAGCAAGTGATATGAAGTAACAAAAATCTCCCTTAATTGCACTACCTGTAAAAGTGTAAGCTTTGTAGCTCGAGTCATGACTACCAGCTTCTGGTAGAAATCCATCCAAGTAACTTGGTACCTACTGTAGGGTGTCCTAAATCTGCTTGCTGTGGGGTTAACCGGTCACTGTAGAATCCTACTTCTGCAATACCAATGGCTTCAGGAGCAAAAGGGAAGCCTGAACAAGAAACTGGAGGAACGTCACAGAACCAGGATAGCACCAATGCCGACTAAACACGGCACGTCAACAGCAACCAAACACCACAGATTCCTTATCACGGCCACAGCACTAACCTTAACTCCACTCCTGTGCTGGCCACCCGCGGTGCTCTGTTTGTCTGTACTGTACAGCCACCAGCTCGGCCTTGCAAAACAAAAGGAAACTAGGAACTTGGTTCCACAACTCGAACCTGGCCATTTTAAAATATCAGCCCGAAACACTACAGCCGAGATACATTCCAACGTCACACCAAACACTGCGCTGACAGCACCGCTTTAGCCTGGAAAACAACTCGGGCACAGGGCTGACCGAGACGTGCACAAAGGGAGCCCAGAGTCCGGGCGAGAGATACACCTGCAGCTCTGCTGGAGACACCCCCTCAGCACCGCCCCGGCTCCCCCGCTCCCCCGGGAGCGCCCCTGAACGGCAGGTTACAGCACCGACTCGGGGTGCGGGGCCTTTAAGGAGGGCGAAGAGTCCCGGAACCGTGAGGAGGCCGCCGAGAGGCCTCACGCCCGCTCCCCCTCCCCGGCTGCCGGCGACGGAGAGGGAAGGACGGGTCCCGGCGGAGACAGTGCGGGACAGCTGAGCCGAGCCGAGCCCGGCCCTGCCCGGCCGCCGCCACCCCCGGCAACAACGGCACGGTTCGGACGGCTCCCCCGGGGCGGGGAGCCGCGACCTCCCGCAGCCTCCCGCGGCTCGGCCCCACTCACTTTCTGTATCCGCTTCAGCGCCATGGGAGCGCGCGGCGGGAGCGCGCGGCGGGAGCGCGCGGCCGGGGGAGGCGGGGCGGGGCGGGCGCGTTCTCGCCGAGCCCTTTGTGTCCGCCTGCGCCTGCGCAGCCCCGGCGGGCGCGGGGGGCGCCGGGAAGCGCAGTCCGCGGGGAGAGCGGTGCGCGCCCCCTGCCGGCCGGCGGTGCGAGCGGCGGGGCCGGGCCCGTCCCGCCCGCGGGGCTGCGGGGCGAGCGGGGAATGACGCCTTAAGCCCCTAATGGTTATTTATTTTTCTAACATTTGTAAGCCTTATAAGTTTTATAAGTAGTGGAAGTAGACTTTAAAAGCAGCAACCCTCACATCCCTTTCCCTGTAGTACAAATAGTTTACACATTCCTTAACACTCTTACTCCATTCTATGTACCCTATATCACTCCTACCCCCGAATCTAGTGGCAAAGTTTAGTCTTTTGTCAAGGCAAGGCCTGGATTGTTTGGAGAATGCTTGTATCTTGGCCTAAACTGCAGAACACGGTCAAAAATTAGGTGACTATGTACCCCTGTGCTCTGAAGATGATGAGACTGATGAAAAGGTGGTCCCGAAATACACCCCAGACTCAGTTCTCAGGGGGTGGCCCCGGGGCGGTCCAGAGTAAAGGCCACAGGGTGGACACATTTGGGATCGGACAGATATTGTTATAAAATGTAACATCTCAGGCACAGCGGGCGCGCGCATCGTAACATCTTTTTGCCTCTGCAAACCCTTTCCTTATCTCACCCCTAATTAACTGCTCCGGAGATTTTTTTTTAGCACCAACATCTCCCACGGCATCAGGAACAGCGGGGGTTTGCGGGTAACCGGCAGGGGTCTGCGAGCGGCACGGCACAGGCAGGCACACGGAGGAGTGAGGAAGGAGAAAGTAACCGTGTGGAGCTTCAGAACTGCATCCAAGGAAAAGCTGTGACACGCGATGCTGTGCGAGAGCAGCAGGAAACGTGTGTTACCGTAAATCGGCAAATAAAAAACCCCTAATGCTCGATTTGTGGGCATTAGCGGGCAGGCATTCTTTTATTATCAGCGCTGGACACACAGGAGGATAGCTCCTCTAGTCGTGTGTGCCCCGTTCTCGGGTCAGCGCAGCTAATATTTACTTACAATTTTACATGGTCAGTAAATGCCTTACATACTCACTGCTTCTTATAAAGTTCATACGTTTGTTATTAGTTCTTAGAAGTTCTTCGGAAGTCCTTATTTGGTCACTAAGGCGTCTTCTGGTGGTCTCTGATGGTCGTTTGGAGCTTTAACTTCACTTGAACTTGCCCCGTTGAGCAGCGTATTTACAGCTGGTTATAGAAAGCCTTTGTTCAGCATCTCCTATAAAAAACTGGATAGTTATGTTACTGCTACTTTAACTAAAGCATTCAGAAACTTGCTTATTCCACAACTGCCTTAACAGAAACTTACATTGTAAAGGCCAGTAGAAAATTACTGAACAATGGAGAATTATTGCTCTCACATTGCTCTCGCTCTACTCACAGAGTATTTTGAGTAGGTCATAGAATCATGAAGGTTGGAAGAGACCTCTAAGATCGAGTCCAACCATAAACTAGTTCCCAGACTGGCAAGTCCCTAATCAGGTACTCCGATAATAATTTTTTAAAGTAAAGACCAGTAATTCCCACATCAATACCCAAGCTTGCGAGGTTCGAGGTGGCTATTGCCGGGAGGAGATCGCTTTTTAGGTCATCTCTCCACAACTACACCGGAGAAGGCTCACAGAGCGATCTGTCTTAAGCGGTTCGCAGAGCTGCTGGGCACTCACAGCATCAGTGCCAGAGGGAATGCGAGGCTGCGGTGAGCCTGTGTCTGCTCAGAACGCGCAGTGGTGCCCAACACCCATTTCACAGCTGCCGAGGCCTCACTGGGGGCGCTGTTCTGAGCATGAGGCCAGTGATAGCTCTCGTTCGCTCCTCCCTCTGTCCGCGGCGCCGTAGCTGCCCCCACCGACCCTCCCCGACCTCCTCGTCTTTACGGGGCGGCCCCGCCGCCATCTTGGGGGGAGCTGCGCGTGCGCGGAGCGGCGCGTGCGCGGTGTAGCGTGGGAGCAGGAGCGATGGGGCCGGGGCAGAACAGCATTGTGCGGGGTACGGCCGGCCGGGGGTGCGGGGCACGGCACGGCACGGCTGGGCTGGGCTGGGCTGGGCGTGCGGGATGGGGTCGGCCGGCGGTGCGGAGTACGGGCCGGTCGGGGGTGCGGGATTGAAGGAGGGCAGGACGGGGCCACCCCGCGGGGGCGGTGGGGGGCGGCTCCGCCCCGCGTCTCGCGCCCCGCCGGACCCCTGGGACAAAATGGCGGCACCCCTTTTATCCCTCCCCTGCCCCCCCGCGGGCCGCGCTGCGCCCGGGCAGGGCTGGGAGCGGCCGGGGCCATCCGCACGACCATAAAATGCCCTCTGCGGGGCCCGGTTCGCGGGCCTTGAGTAACCTCCCTGGCCCCTTGTGAGAGCCCGGACCCGCCGAGCTACTCGCCGGGCCCTTGCGGCCACTTTAGTCCTCGGAGCTGACCCGGCCGCTCGCCAGGTTTTATCTGTGCTAGAGACAGCCCGTTTCAGGCACCTTTGTTTTATTTCTGCCTTTCCACGCGTTTGAGTGTGAATGTCATGAAAACCTGTACAGTTCAGGAGGTTTGCCCGGCTCTCGAAGGCCGATACTGTACAACAGAGGTAACGGTGGCATTTGCGCTGCGTAATTATTGACCTGAACCGTGCCTGAGACAGCGTTACTTGTTTTAAATGCTGTTGCACAACCGAATGGGATGAAAGAGTTGGGGTGGTTGGAGGACAGAACAGAGTCCCAATTACCTAATGTTTTCTAAAAAGTGAGCTTCACCTGCTTGACTGTGGTTTCCGCTTGCAAAGCTGCTCATGGTTTATGTGCTTCATTCAGTGGGCCGATAGTTTTGGCTTGTTTTTCTTTTGGAGTGGAGGGTGTACGCTGCTGGTACAGAGGATGTTGGCAAAGGCATTAATCAAAAATGGGTTGTAGATCACGGAAGGCCGTGCTTATTGAAACAATGAAAGCACTGAGGATGACTTGGTAATAGTTTGCATCCAGGTTGTGTTCCTAAGGGCAGCTTGCTGTCATTTATAAGCTTGCAAGAATTAGAACAGTTCCTGTACATTAGGAATTGAGAAGAAAAACTTTGTGAGGATGGGAGAAGAGCATGCTCCTAATCAAACTGCAAATATCCTTCTTGTCTCAGGGAAGCAGGGGGAACGACTGATGGGAGAAGTCCTAGAAACTTCTGCGTTTAGGAGGAGACAAGGTTAGGTTATTGTGATTTCTGACAAGATTAAACTTGAAAAGTGCCTGGTGACTGGCCGGTCACAGTTCTTTCTCCAATTTGTGTGTGTCTCAGGCTGATGACATTTTGAAATCGTTTATTCCACTACTAAAAACTAGGCGCCAGAACTTTACTGTATTTTTGTGAGATTTAATTCCTGGTAGTAACTTTGGAGTTAATTACTTCTGTGCATTTGTGCCCCTTGGAAGGCAGTGAGTAGCGCAGCTAATGCTTTTTGTTGTGAGAGGTGTGGGTGGTTGCAGGTGTGACCCCACATCGACTATAGACCTGATCACAGTGACTTGTCTTGTGCTGCTAACTGGCAAAATCCGACATTCTTTCTCCCTCAGGTGGCCTCTTTATGGCTTCAGTTAAGTTAAACTTGTCAGTCATAATCCCATGTTTTGTGGATGCTGTGGAGTGGTAGAAGTGATTTTTGTCAGCTTGACTGCTTGGCTTTTCCTGTTAGGCTTTTTGCACAGCCAGTTGTCCTGGATGACTCTTCAGCATGGCTTTTTGTTGTGGACAGTGACACTACTGGACTATCATAAACAACTCTTCTGCAATAATATTCTCTTAATTGGCAGCAAAATGAGGAGAAAAATGCTTGAAAGTTACAAGCACTTCTGGAGACATAAAGTATGGGTTTTCATGTTTGGAGTTATTACTCTGTCACTTTTGAATAATATAAACATTTTCTAAGCAGCAGAGGTAACTAGAAAATTGCTTCTTAAGACTGTCTTGGACTAACTTTTTGGGATGAAGCTCTCTCTCATATTGCCAGTTCCTGGAATGTAAATTGATCTGTATCCTAACAAGGGTCTTGTACTCCAGGTGGACGTAAGACCACCTCAGTTTCTTCTTGTGCTTCTCAGTGCAGATGGCAAATGCCTGTTCTTCCTGCAGATAAAATCTGTCTGAGCTCTCTGGCAGATCCAAAAACTACCTCTGTAGCCTGGATCTGGAAACACCCAGAGCAGTGTTCTAGATGTTTAGAGAAGAGGGGAGAAACTGATCTAAATAAATCTCTTTTCCATTAGGATATATCCAAAGAATACAGAAGAGAAAAAATTTCCATCGTTGGCTTGTTGCTGTTCTCATCTTCTGATTTTTTGTTTACTTCTGTGTGCTGCCTCTTGGGACTTCCCTTCTCTTCTCTTTGCGTGTTAATTTTCCTGGAGTTTTAGCCGAACTGTTTTCCATTGTTTAGTGATTATGACATGGAAACAATTTTTCTGTCATGTTACACAAGCCTGTAGTGTCTTGTTTTGTAGTCACTTGTATCACTGTGTTTTTGTATTATACTAGAATTGGGAGTTCTTTAATAGTGACTCAAAAGTTGCTCCTACCGCTTTTTATTTTATAAAGAAATAAAAAAACCTTGACTTCCACATCAGTTTCACTCCGTTAACAGATGCCTTGTGCGTGACCTTGTGAGTTTGGCAGCAAACTGTTGAATTGGCACCAGAGATCTCTTGAAACAGCATTTAAAATCATCTGAAAAGTGTTTTCCTTCCAGGTGCATTTTATGGTTGACTTAGAAAGATGAAATGAGCATTCAGCTTTTCCAGGTCTGTTTGTGAAATGAGACAACAGTTGAGGACAAAACTTACTGCCTCTGAAACCCTGCAGATGATTTAAGAGAGAGTCTTTTGATTAAGTTAAAAAACTTCTCCTAAAATTTCATGATGTTTATTAAGGCAGTACTAGAATTTAAAAAATAGTCTGCTTTAAATGTATTATCAGTTGATATAATTTTCTGCCCTGACACAGCTCCAGAGAAGCAGTGAAAAAAAGCTAATACAGTAGAGAAGACATTGCTCTGTTATGAGAAAAAATACCTGAAGCTGTTTGTATGTATACAAGTTGCCCAAGTGTGTAACAGATGAGTCTGGCCCTTGGGAGAAGAGGTAGAGGATCACAGCAATACAAGATAACAAATTAATCATCTCTGCTTGCTGTGCGTGGCTGTGTGAGGGCTGGCCCAAGGGATGGTCAGAAGGATCTGGGTTAGCTGCAGATGTGCAGAACAGCTCTTCTGACTGTGCTGCTGGATTTTAGTACAGACTTTTCCTGCTTGCTGTGTGAGCCACAGAAATATCATCAAATATTTTTTTTTTCTCTTCTGGTTTGCTAAGTTGACCCGGACTTTTGGAGAGGTGCAAGAAAAGATCACCTTCCTTAAGGTGCAGCACCTTAAAAGGGTGCTTCAGTTTCAGGAGTCATCCTTGGTCTTCATTAAAGTCCCTCCCTCCCCTGAGATTCCATAGGGAAAGGGATGCAGTCTACCACCGTCCCTTCCTCACTTATTTAAAATTGCAGGTTATTTTTTCCATCGGCAGTGCATTGGCTAGCAGCGTGGGCAGTCCTTGTAATTGCTGCTTTCCTGAAAGCCCCAGAATGGGCAGTCCCTTGGTTTTGCCTGCTGCTGTTGTAGCTGCATATGACATTTCATCAGGGATCACTTTAAACTTGTCAGGCGCAGCTTGTCCCTGAGCTTGCTGAGTACCTCCTCCCTGCCACAGCCCTGCTCAAGTGAGCCAGGCAAAGGGTGCTGCAGTGGCTTTCCTTGGGAGAACCTGCTGCCTTGAATTTAAACTTTGGCTGTTTTTTTGATTAGTTTGGGCTGTTGTGCTAAATTAGAGCGGATTTTCATAGAACCCCTTCTTTAATTTCACCTCCTCACTTCTTTACCTTATTAAAAATCTGCATTACTCTGACTGGTTTGTAAGGGGGAGATAAAGGGTGAGGACTCACTGGATGGGTATAAAACACAGAATTCGCCACATGATCTCTGGGGCTTTTATTGTTTTAGGGACTTTGGAAGCAGGGAAATATGCACAAAATTCTTCCATGTTAATGATGGTTTTCTGTATCTTAATATCACCTTGTTACAGGGAGGGTTTGTCACTCATTTGCGGGGGAAGTCTCAGTGTATGTTGGTCTCTTCTGCATCATTTACTAAAAAAAGGAACTCTGAAGAATTTTTGCATCTTTTACCCTTTAGTAAGACCCTAAAGGAATGCCTGCCTTCCCTGATCTTAAATGGCTGCAGACACTGTACAGATATTTGTCTGATTACACATATTGCTACCTCCAGGCCCTTGTGGATCAGCATGGTGCCTATGAGCTAACACAGTGTTTTAGCTGAAGAAGGGGCTTGGCATGGCTTCTAGAAAAGTCTATGGGCGGGGGCAGAAAACCTTGATCCTTTTAGACCAATCTCACGTTGGCAATACAGCAAGTCAGTTGCTCATGGAAAGCAGCAAGAACTAACAAAGGGGTTTTGTCTCTAAAAAATAAACGCCTGCTATGATTCTTAAATATAATCTTTTTGGACCTTTGTTCTTTCCACAACAGTAGGATTTAATCTAAGATGGATTTTATTACTGGAAGCGATATATTTAATAATTTTTCCATTGCCAAACAGCTGGTTTTAGTTTTTTTTTAGTTACAAGATGCATTATATTTAAAGCTACTCATTGCCTCTGCCTCGGGGGCATCCTGCTTGAGTTGTTGGTGCTGGCTGTTGTTCTTTAGTGACTTTCCTGCAACTCAAACAGACAATACAAGTTTTTTCCTGCTACAGAGTGTACTTACAGCTGGTTTAATATGCTGAACTTTGAAACAATATACTACCCATGTTGATATCAGTTTCCCAAATAAAAGGTTAAAAAAAAACCCCAAAAAACAACCAACCCAAAAAAAAAAAACCCAAACCCTGCCAAGCTAATCCTCACCCTTCTGTAGAAGGGACTTGGGTGAAGTAGAACTCTGATTGGTAGAAAGGAGTAGATTAACTAGGTGAGTGTCAAAGGAAAATATTCTTCTGAAGTACGGAGTTACTACTACAGAACAGAAACATTTATTGGAAAGTAAAGATGTTGCTGCAAGCATGACGACTTTTACTACTGAGTAGTTTTAATAGAACATTGTGGTCAAAAAATTGACAGTCTCTCATTTTTTTTTTTTATTCTAGTTGAATGGATTGCTGCAGTCTCCTTAGCTGCTGGAGCAGCTGCTGTTGGGTATCTAGCTTACAAAAAATTTCTCTCTAAAGACAAATGCTGCAAAGCAATGGTGAATCCCCATATCCAGAAGGATAACCCCAAGGTAGTCCATGCGTTTGACATGGAAGATCTGGGAGACAAGGCTGTGTACTGTCGTTGTTGGAGGTCTAAGAAGGTAAGAGATGACTGAATGGTCCAATGTAGTTCATGTGCATGCATCTTTCAGCAAAACTATTTTTAAACTGCTTTATTTAGAGGAAACTAACTTCTTTTTCACCTAAACTGTTCTGCAGTGAGATGTAGCAGCATTTTAATCCATAAAACTATGCAGATTTATGCTGGTGCTCAGAGTAAAGACTGCAGATCAGTGCTAATAGTGGAAGAATGTTTCTGTAGCTCTGAAGATCTCTTGAAAGGAGAGCCACTGTCTCGAGCACAATCATGAATGACAGATAACATTTCATGTGACATTTTGTGTGCTACCTGTGCTAATACTGTGGCTTATCCAAAACTATTGGCCTGTTGGCAGTAGGAGCTCAGGAACCACAGTCTGAGAGGACCTTAAATACCTTTTTTTTGGAGAAAGTTGGAAGCTTACTCAGTCATAAGGTACCTTGCTACTAGTACATAGTGCATGGCAGTGCAATCACAATGGCATAGTTTAAACTTCTGTTTTTAAGCAATTAAAACTCTGGCCTAGACACTGGTCCAGCTTACTTGCATTTGAAGTTGAATTGCCTCAGTTGCCTAAAATTAGCGGTAACCTAGCCTTTCAATAACACTACCTCAGATTTAAATCTGATCTTAGGGATGTGTGACTCTTGATGGAGCTGAGATGTGTACAGTTTATCTACAGTGGGAGTTCTGGGATGTGCAGTGAGAGAAAGCGAATTGCACGATGAGTCCTGTCTGTTTATCTCTACTGCATGTTTGAAAGGTTTCTCAGAATGTGCTGATGTGTGGAGACTGAAATAATACAGGCCTTCGAAGCCAGATAACTGCCTTGAAATTTAGCTCTCTGTACATCAGTGAACTGAATAATAGACTTGTCAAGTCTTAGACACTGGTCTAATCAGGCCATACTCGGCTGTTTTCCAGGTGCTATAACTTCTGGTTCTTGCTGTTGTCAGATCTGACTTCATTACCTTGTGGGTAACTCAGGAGCTTGCACATTTGCAGCAGAATTTGGTTTAACAGTAAAATACTGCTAAGAATTAAGCAGCATCATGACTTGATTCTGAAATAATCCTGTGGAGATGGTCTTGTCTTCTCTGTTCTGTCTAGGGTCTGAACTGAAAAACATACAAAACTAACTTGAACCTTGGCATTTGTGCTTTCTGCTTCCTACTCGATTTTCTAAACAGAAATAGAAGATAGTGTCTGGTTATAGCGGTTGCACTGCAGCTCCTGCCAGTTATTTGCCATTGTTTGATATTATCTTTTTTTGTGTGAAATAGAACCCTTAAGAAGTACATCTTTGCACAGTTCAGGAACATATTGTCCTACTGAATTAGGGCTCTAATCACACAAAAGGAAGTAGATGGGGCTATAATGTGTGCGTTCTTAGAACTCTGATCTGAAAAGTCTTGTAAAGGCATTAAGGAAGTCAGTGGAAATTTTGGGAAGCATTTGTTTTCTTTTACTGGTGTTTAATGATGAGTATTTGAGTCAGAATGTTCTGTTCCAAAGAGAGTAGTTTACAGTTTTGCTGCCTTCCTCTTGCCCTGATGGCCTGACCTCGAAGGATGGGTAGCATAATCTTTAAGATGGTGTATGTGCTTCTTCTCATGTTCCTATTGCCAAGCAGTAATCAAATACATCATTCTCACATGCTTGTCATCTTTGGAAATTGTCAGATAGCATTATCTGGTTCTTACAGTTCTCAAACTGTTAAAATTTGTAATAATATGGTGTCAAAACGTGGAATGTGTGTGCTTCTAGTGTGGGAAATCAAAATTACTTCAAATGCATGAAGTACCTGCTGTGTTTTTGTTGTATAAGTGGCGTGTAAAATTTAGAAGAGATGTCCTTTTGTACCAACCTGTGTACTTCTCATCAGATTTTGCCTCACCTGAGGCATGAAGCTGTTAATAGAGCCACTAGTGTTAGGAACCACAGGCTACTCTGTTGCCCTGATGGCACTCGTGCACTTAGGCCTCAGGGTGTTCCTCCTCTATAGGGAATAACAAAACAGTTGGACTATACCAGGGTGTTTTGGAGTAACTCTTGAAAAAGAGCAGGATTCTTTGCAGTTGGTTTTTTTTGTTTTTGTTTTTTTTTTTTTCTGAAATAGTGTACTTCAGAGGCTTTTGTGCTGGCCAGTGTCTTTGTGGAGTGTATGTGTTTAAAAAACCCCCACATATGGTATCGTCAAATAAATCTGTCTTGGGGTGTAATTATCTGTTAATAATAGGTTAATAAATGATCCTTTTCTGTTCAGCGGAGTTGTCAAGTTTTGTGAAGAAACCCAGTGTTCAAACTTATCAGTGTAGAGGCAGTAGTTTTGTCTTGAAACTAAACTGTAATTAAAGTTAGAACACTTGTTTTCTTCCTTGTCTTCATTTTTAACTGTGTGAGTTAGGGGAGGGGAGACTTAATTTCCTTTCTTTTACAATGACCTGCAGCCTCTGTGTCTTCCAGAGAAGTATTAGTCCCCAGTCTGTGGGTTGAGGAATATTGCTGCAGACTATCAGCAAAAATAGAGGTAGAGAATCCAAGCCTGTTTGGTGTCAAGGGAAATCAGCTGAGCTGTCCAGATCAGTGCACAATTCCCTCAGGGTTTGAGCTTTGGCCACTATTGCTAGCCTGCTTTATGTTAATCAGGGATGAACACGTGTCAGGCCAGGGATTCATCTATTCAGTACCTGGGCTTCAAGGTGACCACCAAGCAGGTGCTCCAGAAAAGGGTGTTTGGTTTGGTCTTTTTCCTGAGAAACTGAAATCTGGTGTACCAGCCCCTGGGAGCCAGTGTTTCTGGGCCCAGCTGACCAGTAGGATGAATTCAGAGCAGTCAGCATTGGTAGCTGTTAAAGATGTCTTGATGCTATCTGAAGCCTGTGAATCCTGCTATTTTTGTCACTTGCACAGTTGAAGTGATGATGTTGCTGTAGCTGGACCTTGGGCTTGCCTCCTTGGAGCTTGCAAATGTTAATGTCTGATGGAAGCTGTGTTGATGCTTCTGTGAAGACCAGCGTACTGCAGTGTTGCATGGAAAAACAACTGGCCCAGGAACTTCTGGGTTGGAAGCTGGTCAGTGTCTCATGAACATAAATTCCTGTTTGCTCAGATTTTGTCCAGGTATCTGTCACTATTTACTCATTGAGTCACAAATGACTGATGGGATGATAAAGTTTCTGCATGGATCAGCTTACATGAGCATTCTCTGAATTCAAGGTTTCTTTATTCATAAACATCACCTGAGACTTTTAGTGTAGGTTTTAACATTTTGTAATTGTGAAAAAACAAAAACCCCACCTGACCTCTCCTTCCCTTCCAACACTACCCTACTGAGCAGGTGAGGTTATTTTTAAAGCTCTGTATATTGTTTCATTATATTGGTTTTGTGCAGTACTTTGAAATTTTTTATTCTAAGCATGGGTGATAGGGTATTAATGTTTTAAAAGGCTGTGACTCAGGCATGAACATTGGGATTGGTGGAGCATTGAAGACCAACTGTGATGGTACTGCAAGGGAATACTGCTGTTGCAAAGGCAAAAATGAAGTAATGCCCAACTTCGATTCCCATTACTTCTAAGCAAACAAAATAGTAACTGAATGCAAAATACCAGTGTGTGATTTCTGTGATTGTCTCCAGAGTTTCCTATAAGAGGAGGCATAGCCCTGAAATACATCCTTGAGAAGTGATGGGATCTAACCTCATTCTTGCTACCTCACAGAATGTCTTTTGGCTCTTGTACGTGAAAAGGGCTGCCCAGAAACAGAGTGGTTGTCACCAGTCTGGGACTTGGGCAGTTACAGCTGGCTAGAGTTGTCCCTGTAGTTCTTGCTCTGACCAGCCTGTTCTAGGGTGGGGTTTGGTTGTTTTGTTTTTTTTTAAAAAGGAACAAACATTTCTTGAAATTACTTCCAACTGACATGGCTGTTAAGGGCAGCACTGAGGAAGTGCAGCTTATTTCCATTAGCCAGTCAGAGTACTAATGTGGAAGCCAGCTTGTGCAAAGGGACTGTTGCGTGGATGAGATAAGCTGTGTCAGGGTGGAGCAAAGCTGGCTCACCACTCCAGCTGTCTGGAGTCAGGACTAGTATGTACGTGTGTCTCTCATTTAAGAGGTGAGCTATGGAAACTGTCCTTTTTGTTATCATATGCTATGGAAAACCAGGGAGATAATGGAGCTAAGGATCTCTTCGTGTCTCTCTTTCTCACCCCACTTACCGTCTGGTACTGCACTCAACTCTGGCTGTCACCTGGGAAAATGGAGTGTGGGGCAAGGTTGAGAGCAAGGTGCTCCAGGTAGGTTATAGTTGAAGGTCTGCTCAGGCTGCACTTTCCTTATGCTGGCCTGAGGCAGGAACACCAAACAGAGTTCAGGTTAGTGGCTGCTTTTCTAGATTGAGCCTCTTGTCCACTCTATAGTAACCAGGGTAAAACTAGCATTCAGCCAAAACTCTGGGACACCTGCATTGCCAGCACAAAAGTTGTAGTCTGTGGTCACAGTGGATTTAATGAGAAAATGTCTAACAAACTTTCAGTCTAGGTTCTTAATTCTGTCTCTGGATGTACTTTAGATGTGTTTATATTTTCTTTTTTCAGTTCCCACTTTGTGATGGCTCTCACACAAAGCACAACGAGGAAACTGGCGACAACGTTGGGCCTCTGATCATCAAGAGGAAGGAGGCGTAGAGTGGACAGTAGAAGCTACAAAATGAATGTCTGACAAATCCTCTGCTCACTTGTAATTGGGGGAAAAAAATCCCACAAATCCTTTGTCGTGTCACTGAAGACTTCCCAATGTAGTATATACATTAGGCTTCAGCATGTGTATTTTCTCTGGTGCTTGTTGTCCTTCAATCACTACAATGCATAATTTACTAAATAGTCATGGTTTAAATTTTTGGTCCTGTAAAGTGTGTGTACCCCTCTCACTGAGTATGAAACTAAAATGACGCACAGAATGTACTTCATTGGGAAATGGGTATTAAATTATTTTCAAATACGTGTATATCGAAAGGTAGATCCTAAAATCTTGGAGAGGTTCTAAAGTCGCAAAGCTGGGTAGATTTCCATGTAAAAGGCAGTGGCAGGGAAGAAATCATGGTCTCAAAATGCAGCTTAATCTCTGATTATGCTGCATTTTCTGCAGGTGTCATGTTTGGCCTGTTACACTACTGTGCTGTGTGGCTTCCGTAGAAGAATGAATTCAAAATTGCTGGCTATGAACAGGCAACAGAAAAGGCTGATAGCAAGATTGGGTTAGAGGGCAACTTTACCTTTGATTTTACAGCAGTATTGAAACTTGACCCTACTTCCATATGGTATCAAGAACATATTATCCAAACCTGTATTTAGAATAGGATTAGGAAAATGGTCTCTGCGAGAGCTTTCTTAATAGACTAGGGAATGACACAAAGTGCACTAAGGAGGGTGGACAGGGGGTGGCAGGGCTGTCTTTGCTGCCAGAAAACCTTAGTTTCACCTGCAGTCTCAGAGTGAAACCAACTTCCCCAGACCACAGGACACTTCTGTGGGGAGGCTATGCCAATTGATTCCAGAATCTAAAAAAAAAAACTAAACCCCCACACATCATCACAGTCTGCTTCACCATAAGTCTGGCCATGGTGAAGCTCTCCAGAGCTGGAGAGCTCTTCCCGCTGTGGAGGGAGGAGGCATACCTTTCTTACTATGTGGCCTTAGGCTCTATGTGTCTTAAATAACTCCTGCCTCCCTGGGCTGTTAATGTGGTTTAGCTGATTTTGCCAAAAAAAACCTGGCATGGACAAGGAAAGGCTTTGGGAACAGATGGAAACAGAAAAGGAAGGAAGGAAAAGACAGAGCTCTTACCCTCCTTTCCTATGGCACTTGTCTACTTGTCTGGCATGGTTGCATTAATGGCTGTCATGTTGGTTTCCTTAAATTAAATAGCTTTGATTTATTAACATGAAAATGACTACAAAGCAAAACCCAAAGAGTGGGGTGGCAGAATGCAGTTTTTTAATAAACCCAGTCTGTTTAACTGCGGCCTTTGCAAGACTGAGCACTTGATGTCCTGGGACAGAAACTACCTCAGGGCTGGATGAAAGGCCTTGCTAAGAAGCTGACATTTTAACCTGCACCCTTAAGGGTTCTTCAGACGATTGGAGCAGTAAAGGTTTTGTCTTTTTTTTTTAAGGGTTGTTGGTATGACTGGTTAATACTGAGGATGATGTTTTGCATATTCTCGATGTGAAGCTTTCAGAGGCTGAGGTCTTGGCCAGCTGGTCTGAACAGAAGGCTCAAAAAGTAGAAAAGGTGGCATAGGTAGAGAAAGGATTTGTAGGTGGAGTATTGTAGTAGGGGCACCTCTACTTGAAGTTGCAGTCAAATATGTTAGTTTGTCTTTTCTGCCTGTCTTGAGTGTAAAGGTACTGGATATTTTTTTTACTTGGCCAAGTACCAATGCATATGGAGAGTTGTTTTAACCTTAAATTATTGAATACCTTGCTTTTATCCAAAGCAAAGTAACTTCTGTATTATTATGACACTGAATATTTCTGTATTTTTGTCAAATACACATTTGAGCTCATCTTAATCTCGAGGCTGTAATGTCTGTGTTCTCATGGGTGTCCATTCTTTCAATGGAGTTACACTGAGTAGTGCTGTACACCAGTGCTGCTGTAGTCATAAACCCGTGTCTGGGGTGGGTTTTCCTTTTGAGGCTCCTTTTTCTGTCAGCAGCAAAGCCTGGCTGCATCCGAAGGAATAGAAGTTCACTGAAAAACTGCATTAATGGTCTGAGAGATGAAGTCTTGTAGTTTCAGATGAGTCTCCCGAGTCAAAACTATTTCCTGGAGTTTGGGCATCAAGGAAGTGGGCCCCATGGGAAGTTTTTATTCCTGGGAAGCAAAGTTGTAGAAGCTGAGTCTGTGTTGACTTACATCCTGGTGACTTTTGTTTTGGGTGTCACATTTTTGAATGTTGATTTGAAGTGGTCAGATGTTATTTTGAGGTATGTACAATTTCCTGTACTGTACCTAAAAGTTCTCATTATGTATGTGAGCTGTTTGAACATGATAATGAGAAGAGATACTTGGATTTGAGTAAACAAACTTGCCAGCAGTCTCGATGAGCATCACAGAGCACACTTCATTTTTTCCCTTAGTACCATAATAGGGTACCATGTTCTGATGGGCTGAGTGCTTGCCTGTCCCGGTGTTTTCTGAAATTTCTTCTGTGCTTTCCTCACATAATCTCTGGAGTATGAAGTGAGTTGGTTACCTTTCTACAAAGTTTTAACCATTTAAAAAATTCTGCACATGTGCAATTTTGACCTTACATTGAAACTCCTATTGGAAACGTGGTACAAATCCTCTTGAAAACAGTGAAGAATTCCTCCCCCAGAGTAAAACTTTCTGTTCCTCAACATGTAAGTGGTTCTTGGGAAGGTGAACAAATTAAAATACCAATTCTTGAGTAACTGAGTGTGACTCATGAGTCTAAATGTCAAATATTTGAGTGCTTCTAGAGTCAGCATCCTTAAAGAGGAGAGGCTGAGCATTGTTAACCTGAAGGCTAATGATGTGGTGGAGGCCAGCACTGCAGTCACACGCTGCTCTGCTGGGAGGAAAGAGATGCTGTGCAGTGGGGCCTCCACGAGGGCAGTGCTGGTTTAGGAGCTTTCTCTGCAGCCATATATTTAGGGGGTTTCAGCAGCAGTGCTGGCTGGCTGAGTCCAGGCATCTAGAAGTGCTGCATAAGTGTGTTAGGGACTGAGCAGCTTTTCATGCACAGAGACTCGTGCACTTTGAGTCCAGGAGTTGTATTGCCAGTTCCCCAACAGCTGGCTTCAGAGCTGACTGCAGGCCTTGCTAAAGTCACCATACTGTTGCAGTTGTGGCGCTGCTGGGGTCTGTAAAAACTTTGTGCAGTTGTGCAGCAGTTAGACTGGGATTTTCCTTTCAGAGCAACACTGCTAAAGACATGGAAACATGAGTTCAGTGCTGTATCACTGCATCAGCAACTGTATCAGTTGCTCAGTCCAACAAATTGAAAAATATTGTATAATAGCAGGAAGGATAAGAACATAGGCATGAAACTAAACATTGGTGTTGCAAAGAAACTTTGTCAGCTGGCTTTTGTTTCAAGTCCTGAAGCTTCGAGGCTGACAAAACCCACCCTGAGCCCTGGCTGGATTAGACAGAGGAGTACAGTCTCCTGTCTGCATGTGGGCAGAGAGGGGATGTCCAACACCACTGCCAGCAGGCTGAGTTTATTGGTGATCAACATCTCTATTTCATGCAGACCTACTGAAAAGACTAAATGCCTTTTCCTTGTTGCTGACACACATTCAGCCCAGCAGGGTTAGATACCTGTTCCCTTAATTGCTTTCTGCACCCAGACTTGTCTGCTCCAGTTTTCCTGCATGGATGAGCAGCTTCTCTGCACTGTCAGGTGAATAATCATTTTCCTAGAACCATGATTAATTTAGGATGGGTACCAGGGACTGCTGTTTGAAGCTCTCAACTGCTTGTTTTCTGTAGCTGCACTGCCAGCAGTGTGTGGTGCGTTTCTAGGTACGATGATTTCCAAGCTGCCTAATGCTGAGACTAATGCAGAGATCAGCTGCATAAACACTAATAAACATATAAATAAAGAAAGAAGAAGAGGAAAAATGAGGAAAAATAAAAGGTGGCAGATGGGAGGAGAGCATAAGCTAGAAGATTTATCATGTAACAGCACTATGTGGTAGCAAAAAGGGCTAAATCAAGTGACAAAATGGTGTGTTGTATTTCATTATACACCTTACCAGAGCCAAGTATAAGATGTACAAAGTGTCTATTCAGAAGCGTCTGGCACTAGGCAGTTCTATTAGCCAAAACTCTTGCTCCTCAGAGTTGAAGGTGTTACGTGCTCCAGCAACCATCTGTGGTTTTTCTTTCTGAATTGTTTGTGAGATCCCACAGTACTGGACAGAAAGCAACACACACTTGTGCCATGAGTCCTGCTAATGGTCTAATGTTCCTCCACACCCCTCTTTGTGAACTGTTTAATTAGATATGCAATTAGAATAAATAGAAGGGAGTATTTAACAGTATGGTCACAGAAGTCAATAAAATCACAGTAGGTTTACATGACTGTAGCAAAGCAGGATGCAGTCCACCTTTCCCATGTACAGTTTGGACTGGTAAGAAAGGATTTATCAGGCTTCTCAAGCAATGTCTGTTTCCTTTGATACACAGAAGCTGAAGGTCTCACATAAGCACATAGGGATCATGTGTCTTGTTATGTTTTTCCCAGCTGAAGACTGAACAATCTCTCCTGTCCAATTTGATACTGCACTGCCCTTAATCCACTCTGCTCTGCATCCTTTTTGTTATGCAGACTGCAGTTTTCTTTTGCTGTGGCCTTAATGCGTGGCACATTTATGCCGAAAAAAAAAGTGCCTTCTGCTCTCTGGGAGAAGCCTGTGCAAAAGAAAAAGGAGCTTTCTGAGTGTCCCAGAAATTACAACTTTAATGTGTGAAGCATTCAAAATTCAGCGTACTGCAAGGGTCTGCTCAGTAACTGCAACGTTTGTTCCATTCAGTCAAGTCAGCTGGCAACAGAAAGGCAGCAAAATGAATTATAAGGTAACTGACTGCATAACTTTTCTCAAATTCATTTCTACAACTGGCAAATATCACCAGACATGGATATGACACGGTCAAGACGCACTGTCTGTTCACCGCTGAGGCTCTTGCTCAAGGCTCGGGTACCAAAACAATGGTCAGCGCAGACTTTCACTGAAGTAATTAAATCTGTTGCTCTTTTCAAACAGTGTGATCTTGCTTTTTCAATCTCATTCTTGGGTCCAACAGCTGTGCGGGTTAAATTACTTTTTAGGGGTTGTGATTCTGTTGCTTTGCAGATAAATTTTGGCAGTAGAATGCCATTTAATAGAAGAGACTTTTAATGCCAGTGGGTTTAAACAATAAATAGGTGTTTAAGTTTGCTGCACGGGGAGGCAATGTAAGTCCCCTCTAGGGAAAGACAAACAGGCATTTTAAATAAACCTCTTGGCCTGTTAATAACCCTAAATCAAGTCCTGGGGTTATCCTAAAGCGTTAGGATGTGACTCATAAAATGTCATCCTGCATTTGTAAACCCTGAGCCAACCCCCTGATAGCGATACAACACTGTACTTGGAAAATCTTTAGAAGGACAAAGGGAGTATCTGTACCTACCTGTAAGCCACGAAATCAGGAGATGGTACCAAAGACTTCGATCTAATGTCTCTGTTTCAGAAAGAACCACAACTTCTTACTCAAGGATGTCAAAGCACACACATTTCTCATTGCCATTTTGTAGGGCTGGAGGCAGCTACAACATGTTGCATCTACACAGACTCTCCACAAATCATGTTTTAATTCCATCCTCTGCACCAATAATTAACGGTATATTCCTATTCACTGTGAGAGACCGAGCGTGGAAACTGGACTCAGTTTGTGGCATGCTGAGGATACACAGAGCAACAAAATGATGTCTTTTTCCCTCAACAACCTTCCTGCTGCTGCCCAGTGTTTTGTTGGCTGCAGAGGCACGCTGGGCCGATGATCTCAGACAACTGTTAATAGCGACTTCAGGATCTCTTTCTTGGGCCAGGACAGCCAGTTCCAGTGTCAGCATCAAAGAGCTTTGGTTTGGATTGTTTTCCTCCAAGTGCGTTACCACTTAGAGGTTTATCCACACTAAAGCTCCTATGCCAATATTGTGCCTTTTGTTCAGTTTTTTGAGATCCTGCAGGACTTCATTGTCATTGGCATGGTATTTGACTGCCCTAAGGAGGTCAGGAATATCCACAGACCTTGAGACTTTGTGCACATTCCCTTCTGCGGGTTTTGCGTGAAGATGTTGAATAAAAGCAGTCTCAGCAAACATCCACTGCAGCGTCCTCTACCACAAAAGCCCTTCCATTTGCTTTACATCCCTTAACCTCCTCTCTTTTCAAAAATGAACCTTTCCTCCAAATACTCTGCTTAGTTTCTTCAAGAAAATAAAGAAAAAAAAATAAAACCCAAGAAAATAAAATCCAAGGATTCTGAGGAAGAAAAGACCTGTTGAAATGAGCTTCTCACTTTTATAGTCCTTTTATCTTTCTAATTCAAAACAGACATCCCAAAATTTACAGCTGCGGTTCTGATTGTAGAAAAGGTGATCCAGAAATTACACAACTGCCATGAGTTAAGCTCACAGTAATTTTTAAAATGTACTATATTATTCCCAGAGAATGTAGGTTGGCTTTTGACAGCATCCTTTTGTTTCCATTCTGGAAAACCCCAGATGTACCAGTTGCCTGGGAGGACAGTAATGTCCATGAGTTTGCATCAGTTTGCCAAGTAAAATATTAATCATTGTGGGACCTGATGCTTAAGTGACAAGGCCATAACTAGGAAAGAAAGCAAGACAGCAACATTGAGTTTTACAGCCAGAGAAGACAAGGATAAGTTTAGATTTTCCTTTACTGAACAAGCACAAAACAGCACAGAACTTCTGTGAATTTACCAAAGGATTAAAAGCCCTGAGCGATTTTCAGAGGGCAACACTTCTGCTGTGAAAGGGCCAAGAAAAAAAACTGCAACGCAGCTACAACTTCCACGCTGCTGTGACAGTGTCTGCCTTGAGTTGAGTGAGTGGGACAGGCCCTCCTGCCTGCAGGAGCCCCACTGCAAATGCTCTCACCTGTCCAGCTGTTTTTGCTGATGGACATTTGTTCTCAGGTCCACATGTATGGTCCAAGGCCAGCTCTGTTACAATCTGACGGGCCAGCAGAAGCTACACAGACGTGGCCGCCCACTGCAGGAAGTGGCTTTGTGGGGGCAGCAGGGTCGACCTCTCTGGCATAGACATTGCACAGAAAACACAAAAGCAGTATTTTTGGTGAGGTGGGGATGAGTTGGCTGTGAACCATGCGAAGGGACAGTGAAAAACCCAGCAGTGCTTGCTGTCAGCGTACCCCTGGAGTACCAATATTTTGGCCAAGACCCAGCCCTACTATTTTGTTTACCTAATGTCCTCCTGCACTTCCACTGAAGTATGAGCTTATTTCCTGTACTAAACGACTGTGCATCTTGCAGTTAGTTATTAACTAGCTGTTGTGTTTGAAAAAGGGTTTTATTTCAGCAGAAAGTGATTCTTTTGTAATCCTCGGTCAGTTCAGGGGAGCTGTGCAACCTGCCAGTGAGACATCCTCTGGCAGCACAAACGCACGCCTGGTATTTTTTAGGCATTGTTAATCTGCACGTTTTCATCAGACTGACTGAGGCAACATTGATTTCCAGCAACAGTGAGAAAGAGTAATCCAGAATTAAACACAATTTTGCCAAATGCATTTGAGGGAGAGAGGGACTTGAGGAGGTTCCCAATCAAATGCCCCTCCTTCAGGAGCTGTTTGCAGCCTCTCTTGCTTTCCCTTGGAGTGCAGTTGCACAGCCATGAGAAGTTTCTTTGGGAATCCTGCTGGTAGGTTCAGCTTTCAGTGCAAACTCTTACAGTATCACATTCAGTGGGGAAATGAGTTATTTGCCTTTTCTGGTATTCTCTCTGTTTCATTTAGGAGAAGTTCCCAGATAAGATTAGTGAACTCCATGTGCTGAACTGTGAGGGTGGAATGAGTGAGCAGAGGATGGTCTCGCGTCACTTGATTTCTATATGCTGAATCTGACTAAAGCAAATATCAGGGGAAAGAGTTAGTGTTTGCTTATTCCAATTACTCATGCTTTATTATTTCTTTTAATCCTCTCCAGGCCTACTTCTGTTAGCTGCAAGGATACCTAGCAGCTATCTGTTGAGGACTAGGTGCCTGAATAGTCTTTAAATTCCAATTTTATTGCCTTTTAATTCTGTTCTTTTTTCCATTAAGATTTTGAGTTCAGGTAGATTGCAGGTTTAGAGGGGCAAGTTTGAAATGCCATCTCTCTTTTTCTCTCTGAGTTTAGACCCAGATTAGCTGAAGTATCTTGCATCTCTGCAGGGGGAAATATCTTTCTGTAAGGCTCAGGTTGGCATCCAAACCTTGCAGCAGCTGTTGCCACCGAGACCAGGAGCCTTCTCTCTGCCAAATGCATGCTCCTTGTGGGCTTTTTTCACCGTACTCCTCAGTACTTCTTGTGCAAGGGTTGGCCAGCTGTGGTATTTCTTTCCTGTGCCAGCAATCCCCTGGGGAAATTCAGCGTTGGGGATCTGAAGATAGGAGCTTACTCTTGCAGCCATCTGACTCCTAATCTTTAGAGCTGGACAGTAATGACAGGGGATATTCATGAGGGAAAAACATTTCCTGATCAGCCTTGTTACTTCAGAAAGGATCTTGCTGAGTTGTTACCCGTCTCCCCCATCTTACCTAATTAAGAGTGTAAAACAAACTGTTTCATGAACAATGAACTAATATTTTTTGATAGATTTATATATTTTGCTCCTTCCTCTCACTCTTCAATTCTCTAATTTCCCCTGTGACCTTCCTGCTCCTGTGATACTTTAATTTCCCCACTAAATCCCTCAAATTGCCATCCACTTCTCCAAACCATGTGCCACGTCTCCCAACTATGGGATAGGGAAGAGGTGGTAAGTAATAGCTGAGCTCACCACATCATCATTTCTCTGATGTCAGCACCAATTCCTGAATATGCATCAGCCCATTTTATAAAACCTGGGCAAACAATATATATCTGCTGAAATTCATTTTCCTGTCTCTGGTCTTGTTTTCCTGTCCTGTGTCATACTAATGCTAAACACAACTTGATACTGGCAGATACCACAGCAAAAGGGCTGATCTAATATGCACAGAGGTCTCCTAATTTTATAAAGGAATGAAACGGCAAAAAGAAAAGGCAGTAATTACAGGCTGATAAATAAAGCTGATATGTGCCATAGTGAAATGTTAATAAAACCTCCCTAGCCAGGCAGTGGGCTTTGGGGTCCTGAGAGTGAATGCAGGGCCATGCACACCTTCCTCTGCCCAAGGGGAGGTAAAATTCAGATTAGATATTAATCCCTTATCCAGTTTTGATCTGGCGTTGGGCCAAGTGCGCTAACCTTCTAATCCAAGACCAGCACCTACGCTGGTAAGGCGTGGTAAGGCTCTGGTTCAGGCTCAGGCTCCCTCCTCGCTGTAAATATTTATACGGTTCACATGCTTCGGTTGGCTCTCACTTGCAGTCCCTCCGATCTACTGGAGAGAAATTAAACCTCGGGGCGACGGCGAATTGCTAAAAAAATGAAGATGATTTGGGGGGTGTTTCAGGTTCCCGAGAACCGCGGGAGGAAACGACCCCTGCCCACCACCGCACGGCCGCGGCCGCTCTCCCGAGGGAGCGAACGCCGCCGGCCGGGCCGGGGGTGCCCGCGGGGCCGGGGGTGCCCGCGGGGTTGGGGGTGCCCGCGGGGCCGGGGGTGCCCGCGGGGTTGGGGGTGCCCGCGGGGCCGGGGGTGCCCGCGGGGTTGGGGGTGCCCGCGGGGTTGGCGTTCGCGGCCGCTCTGCGGGTCGGGGCCGGCTCGGCGGGTGCGCCGGCTCCTGCTGCCTCGGCCGGCGGCCGCTGAAGCGGCGCTGCTCGGCTCGGCCTCCCCCCGGAGCCGCGTCCGCTCGGCGCCGCCGCTGTCACCACAACGGCAGCAGAGCCCTCCCTGCGCCGCGGGCCGGGCCGGGCCGGGCCTGCCGGCGGAGGCGGAGCCCCGCCCGGGGCGGGGCGGCGGCGGTCGCTGCCCCAGCGCGGGGTGGGCGGGCGGCGCGGCGCGGAGCGGCGCGGGGTGATGGAGCCGCGGGCCCTCGCCGTCTGCTCCCCGGCTCGCAGCGCCTGCTGAGGCCCGGCCGGCCCCGCCGCCGCAGCGTGGCCGCCCCTCGCCCGCCGCCGCCGCCACCCTCCCACCGCCGGGATATGGCCACGGAGCCCCCGCGGCCGGCGGGGCGCCCCGAGGGCGGGCGCGGGCGTTGCGCGGGCGGCGGGCGCGGCGAGGCGGAGGAGGAGGAGGAGGAGGAGGCCGCGGCCCAAGCGGTGCTCGGCGCCTCCCCGGGCCCCGCTGCGGCGGGGGGCGGCCGGCGGCGGGCGCTGAACGGCTGCGTGCCGCTGTCGCACCAGGTGGCCGGGCACATGTACGGCAAGGATAAAGGCGGTGAGCGGCGGCGGGCGCGGGGAGCGGGCGGCGGGCGGGGTCGGGCCACCTGTGAGGGGATTCCCCCCCACCGCGCCCTCCGTTCATCTGAACTCTCGCAGACCGGCCGTGCCAGGGCGGCGGGGCGAGTCTGGCTTCGATTCTCCTCACGCCCCGCAGCTGGCGGGGCGAGGGTCGGTGCGGGCGGGAGGGGCCCCGGCGGCGCCAGGCAGGACAGGCAGGACAGGCAGGGCTCGCCACCGCCGGCTCCGCTCGCACCTGTCCGCCGGCGGGTGCCGGGGTGTCCGTGTTGGGGCCCGGGGCCATCGCAGTGCCGAGGGGCCGAGGCCTCCCTGCGAGGGGCGGGAGTGGTAATTCAAGTTAACAGCACGCTAGCACCCTCAGAACATATATAACGGGAAACATATATAAAGGGACCCCCCAAACCTGTGGCCACCAGAAACTTCAGCTAAAATATTAGTAAGCAGTTATTAGTTGCTGATTTGATGATCAGTCTGAAGCGACGGATAGTAAGCAGTCTAAATAATACAAATACTCTGAGGATACAGCATTTTTGGGTATACCTCCACTAGCTTTAAATTTATATTTTAATTTATTTCCACCTTGAGGAATGAGGTGTTGACCGTCCTCATGAAGGGACTTTTTGAAATAGGCAGTGGTCAGTGCCGAAGCGAGCAGTCAAGTTAATGTTGCCAAATGGCATTTCTCACCCTTCCAGGACATCACATTTGCTGTACTCTGAGCAGGGTGGAAGGTACACAATCATTCAACTCCCGGTGTGCACTTTGAGAGTAGCTGTAACAAGTACCTGCTGTCATATTGCCTTTGAACCCTGTCAGTAGGAACCACCCCTGCTGAATAGGCCAAGGGCTGAATTTCAGAACCCTTTCAACCATCAGTGAGTGATATTACAGCACTAATGGTACTGTGAGTTTGTCTTATCTACAGCCTGCATCCATGGTGTGTCTTGCTGCTGATAATCTGGACAGAAAAGTCATTCTTCTCCTTGACCCTGCCAAGGGCTGAACTTCAGAACCCTTTCAATCATCAGTGAATGGAATTACAGCACTGAGGGCACTGTGAGTTTGTCTTATCTACAGCCCGTGCCCATGGCATGTCTTGCTGCTGATAACCTCCACAGAAAAGTAATTCTTTTACCTTGCCCCTGCTGCAGCTGGTGCATTAAAATGTTGATGGAAGCGCGTTGGATCCTTGAAGCTGTATGTCTGTCTTATTCATATCTCATAACATGAGGTGGGATCAGGCAAAAAAGGCTCGCTTTCAGGGGGAGCTTTGTCTTTTGCACATCAGTTTTATCGCTGTTGGACTGAACAGCGCAGGTGATCATATTGCCAGTGCCAGCTCGAATGGGTTAGGTAAAGCTGACTCCACTACATCTCATGGCCAAGACCAAGATTTTCCTGCAGAGGTACCACCATGGTTGATGATCACATCTTAGAAATTTTATGTTTGAGACCAAAGTTGCTCTGGTACTCACAGCTCTCTCATTTTTGTAACTTGACGTTCCCTTCTATCCCCGCACACAAACACTCAGAGGACTTAAAGGTATCCAAAGTATTTTTAACTGTTTTATTTTTTATATTTTTTTTAGTTAAAGTACACTTTAATTTTTTTTTTTGCCACAGGGTTTCCTCCTCCTGAATAACCTTTCCGTTTTTCCTTTGTTCTCTGTGAGTGTTACTGCCTCGCAAAGAAAGGCTTCTCACAGCCTCCCTGCATGCACATGTAGACATTTGGCTTTTGAACACTCTGACTGGCCTTTTGTTGAATGTTGTGTGAGGTAGTGCTTCCCCCAGATAAATTGTGTGTATTAAGTAAAGTAACCACCTTGGGTTGTGGCTTAATTCCATAGGCGAGTAGGAATTAAGAGACAGCACCTGATGGGATGCACCACCTTACAGGACCTCCCACTGCGGTTTGGTGCCTGTAACTTCACAGTGCTGGGGGTTCCCAAGCCATTAGTGGGATTCTGTAGGTAAAGGAGCCATTCTCCTTCAGAGTTACTTGCTTGCTCACGCAGATCACAAACCTAACTCTGGCTGCTGTTTTCCTGATGCTCAGGTTAGGATGGCTCATACATGCTGGTCTGCCCTTATTAGATACCCTTAGAGGACAGAGGATCTTCTCTAAAGTAAATGTTTGACGTATTTGTGCAAGCAGGTTTTGTCTATAGCTCAGTGAAACACGTGGATTGGATGAGATTGTTTTGTTCAGAAGAGTGCATACAACTGCACTGGTTATTTTTTGCAGCAGCTTTGTGTTTCAGAATGGTAGCAAGCTTTGCAGGCACAGTCAAAGAGAAATGTTAGTGAGGTATTTCAGGATTTTATTTTCTGTACAGTTCTGCTGCTTCTTTAGAAATGTTAAGTTGCCTATCCATGTACAATACTACTTCCTATCTGTGCTGAAAAACCCCAGGAAGCCTACGACCAACCCATGGCCAACATTGTTATGTTACTATGATCTGCAGATGATGGTATCTCTGCTTGTTGTTATTGTAGATCCTAGGGAAGGTTATGGAGTTTACATCTTCGTGGTGAATGTTGTAATGTGACTCTGGTTTCTGGGCCTGCCCTGGTCACAGTGACTGGGTAGGTGCTCGAGTCTCTTAAGAAATGCAGAGAATGAGGAAACTTTTACATCAGTTTAATATAAACTCTTCAAGTAATATGGATCAGTGCAGTAGTGTATGGATTCTGTTTCCAGGAATCTTTATCTGGTCTTTCTATCTTGTAGGTTGTCTGCTTGTCTTATCATCAAAGCCAAAACGCAGATTTTGAAGAGTATGTGTTATAAAACCTGTTTTAATGTTGTGATTGTTAGCGGTTTGCATGCGCAACACGTGCCATTCAAATACTTGGTGCACTTTGCAGAGTGGTTTCCAGCACATGCAAAAGGGTAAGGTGGGGGGTGGACACAAACTATTGTGTCTTGAAGATGTTGTGGTAGTCAGCACATTATTATGTGGCAGTATTTTTCTAGTTTTGGAAAGTATACAAAATCCAGCTTTGAGCAAGAAACATGACTTGAGAGCTGTTTTATGCAAACTTTAAAAGCCAGTCTTAGGTATAGCCAACTACTGAAACAATTATTCTACATCTGGTGGTTGTTTTAACGTAAATATCTTGGTCTCTGGAGATTTTATTTAGTTTCCAGGGCTGCACAACAGAGCCCATTCATAGATAATGGTTTTTAAAAGATGAAAACACAATTGCTGTTACAACTGCAGACTCTGTTTGGGACACAAAGCTCCTGGCTCGTTTTTCTGTGTTTTTTCAAGCAGTAAGCTGAAAGTGCAACCTCTTTTGGATATGGATGACATTTTTGCTTCCCTTCTAAACAAAACAGATTACTGTCTGAAAAACTCCAAATAAATCCTAGGAAAAAAAAAAACTTTCCAGAAGTGGCTTTTCCTTCTTCCCTTGCAACTGATGATGTTGAAACTTGGGGCACATTTCAGAGGATTGTGGTTAACTTTTCTTCATTCTTGCCCACATCCATCTCTTCAGTACTCTTGGATCCTCAGTTGCATTTCTTATGAGCTACTTAGAAATACTGATGAGTGGAAGGTCATTAAAGCTGTTTCAGGAGGATATTTTCGAGGGTTTTTTTTTTGTGCAGGCATGATAAAGGTATTGCCTTGGCTGAGGTGAAATTCTGTACTGTAATTATGGGTGATACAAATAGCATGGAGTGCTGTAGGGGCACTACTTCTAAGTAATAAAGACATACTCTTTCCGTGCCACTAGTATGGATGTACATCCACACGACATTTATTTCCGTTTTAATAGTAAGAAATGCATTAAATGTGATACTCTTTTAACTTCCTGGCATTGTTGGAAAAATAATTTGTGAGTTATTTTAGAAGGGAGTGTTTATGCCGTCTTAGTGGTGGGTTTTTGGGGGTGGAACTTTTAATGTCAAATTCCATTACTGTGTTGGCCTTGAGCAGAATAAGACCCAGAAAATCATCCAATGGCTAGAAACAGAGGAATGCAAGCAAACCTCTGCAAAGGGTCACCTGTAGGATCTGACAATTTTGACTCTGCTGTCTGTGCACTGGAAGCAGTACAGCTTTTCACATGGGCTGTCCTTGATGGTGAATTCACTATTCCTTGGGGGGGGGGGGAAGAAAGGCCGTACCTCTTAAAACTGAGCCCTGAAGGAAATGCTTCTCTTCTAGGCATACTGCAGCATCCAGATGGGACTGTCCTGAAGCAGTTGCAGCCTCCACCTCGTGGTCCCAGGGAACAGGAGTTCTACAATAAGGTGAGGGTCCTGCAGTGAAGAGGGGGGTGGCTTGCTGCAGGTGAAATGCTGGGTGTGCTTCCTGTAGGAGTACATCCTTATCATTGCAGTTGGGAAAGTGCAACCTAAATATCGGAATGGTGTGCTACCAACGGCCCTGCCATGGTATCTGTGTGCTGTCTAGAGCTTTCTCCTCTTTGCATCTCAGTCCCCATGCCAGACCTACTTCACTCTCGGATTTAAGCTTGCTTATTTGTTCATGGGACAGCAGAGTTTTCACAGCATCTAAGATTTTATTGAAAAGCCTTGTCTTCCATCTGTGATTAAAGGGATGTATGTTTGATCTCAACTTTCTCGTATAGCTGAGTGTCTCAATTGCTGACATCTAAATTTAGATGTTTTCTACTTTTGTCTAGTCTGGCTTAACTGCTAGCAGTGTTGTTCTCATCACTGTATTAAAACTGTTCACTGTGTTAAAACTCAGCTCCTCTAAAATTAAATAAAAAGCAGAACTCTCCAGTTGTTTTAACTTTAGTTGTTGTGTTTTTCCTATTGCTCATCTTCAATTTGCTTTATCAGTAACTTTAACAACACCAGACCAGGAAAGCTGTTGCTTGTTGTCTTGTGGAAGTAAACTATTTTTAGAGCCTGTACTGTCCTACCTGCCTGTGATAGTCTGTCACATGTTTTTTTCTGTATCAGATTTATATGCCATCTCTCTCCATGGCTTACTAGGTATGAAGAACTGTAGAAATCTTCATGCAGGGTGAGAGAGGACCCTTGAGACCCTCTGTTTGTTGCTGGTTTTGGTTTGGGTTTTTTTTCTGTAAAAGGGTATTAATTTAAGTTATCAAAAGATCTCGCATATTTTGTGGAAATGAGAACAAACTAAGCAAGGTGCTTTAAGCAAACTGTGTGTTTACATACTAGCATTACTTAAGAATTCTCATGATGGAACAGAACAGCAGCTCTTGAGTTAGTAGGAGCCAGTTAAATCTATATGTAAATATGTTTCTGAGGTTTCTCAATGACTGTCATTGAGTTGAGGTTAAGAAAGATGCCGTCCAGCCTGAATGGTTACCCTTCAGTAAAAGGAGAAAGCTTGAACAAACTTCTTTGGGCGCCAGGCTGTTCTCTGAAATCCTGAGGCACAGACAGTAACGTGCTAACCCTCTCTAAAGCCAGCAGGTGAGAGGGGTGAGCTCAGGCTTTGCTTGGACATACACCTTTCACAGCAGAGACTTTATCATTTTGCCTGTTTAAGCTTAGACTCACGTGACAAGCTGTGAGCAAGACCCTGGACAAAGTCTTTGAGGAAGTGATCTGTGTTAGTGCCCTTGTTACTGCTCTGTGAAGAAGTCAGGTCTCAATGCTAGTAACTCGCAAAGTTAACTTCAATTCTTCTGAAGCTGGGTTGCTTCTAACGCTGAGTTTTTTTGGTTATAAGCCGTCTTGGAAAGGAGTTGGACAACTCTTGAAAAGTACCAGAGAAAGGGATGATGAGCTTTGCATGGACTAGAATGCATTTTTGTGGGAGGAGGGAAGGAGAGCAAATGTGTGTGAGTGTAGGTGAACACAGGAGAAAGATCTTGGGGATTTGCTGCTTCTCAACGATTAACTGCTGTCATGTTTACTCTCAGACAAGAACCATGTGATGTGGGCTATAGACAGCTGATCACTACATGTGGTTGTTACAGGACCAGGTTTACTGTGGATTGGAAGGTTTAGGGTAAGGTACAGTTTCATATACAGCTTGAGCTGATCCACTAGCTCACTGCTGCCAAGATGGAAATGCCTTCCTTCCCATTCCTGCCGTTTAACCTTGTACTGTGATGGTGCTTTTTGGACATCGATGAACTGATCTGACCTATTTAAAAGATGGCAAAACTTCCTTGTCTTGGTAGTCTTCTGCCAGTTTCTGTGACTAAACTGATAAGCAATGGAAACAATAGGGAGGCTGTCCTGCTTTGGTGATTGAGTTTAACCCAGTTGTGGGCTATAATCAAAAAGAGGTTATCACCTTGGAGTAGGCTGATGAGCCTCCAGAGAAGGGGGGAAGGAGAATATTACCACTGCTTGAGGCAGGGAGTTGTTTACAAGGTGGTCAGGTTCAGGAGATGGTGAGAAACAGCACAGAAATGAAGTAAGTGAAACAAGACTGAGTCCCAGGCTCTCACTTTGTCAGGGCTAGACAACAGGTCAGTTGATAAGATCAAACTAGAAGGTTGTCCAGTAGTATATGTGGATTAATTGTGATTTTTTTTCTTTTTCCATTTCTGCCTCTGTTTTTTCATATGTCTTAGGACTGTTTTGTCTGTAGTGGTAGATGGGTTACTGCTCCCTTTGTATGCCACCTTACACTGTCCTGACTGAAGATTAGTACCCCCAGTACCTGGGTCAGAAACAAGTGGGGTACCTTTACTTACAGCAAAGCAAACCTTGTCCAAAGTAACTGAGAAGCTCTGTAGTTTATGGTAGCAAGAAGATGAGCGTGTCTCAGTTTCAGCTGCATGAGTCAGCTGGAGAGCAGCTATCAGAGATCTGAAGCAGAAGTGTCTTCCAGGAACCAGGAAGTGGTATCTCGGCGTGCAGTCAGAGTGCTTGTGAGCTGGAGGCTGCAGGGAACGTGTCATCGTAGAAGATAATGAGGCATTAAGAGACAGCTTTGACTAGAACTCTGATATATTTAATGTGATACCAGGTAGATATTATCTTCTGTTTGGACCAAGAAAATCTTCTCTTCTGAAACTGCTGGATTTGCTTGCAGCTGGACGTGTGAACATGACAGAGGTAAAAGTCTGCATCAGTGAATCACCAGAAGTTTTTCCCATGGTTGTTGATGGGTTATTTTCTGTTGAACATGAAGCTGAGTACTTACGGGTAGAGCCCAAACAAAATGGGCTTCCATTTTGGAATGGAAACTTGAGCAAGACACTGTAGTGCAAATACTAATAGTGATCTGAAACCTGCTAAGAAGAGGGTGGCAGCTGGAAGTTTGGAAGAATTTCACAGGACTATCTATTTCTTGGGAAATCTCTCAAGTAATTCCTACTCAGTCTGCTGCCAGGTTACCTTTCCGATTTTGTCATAGTATATTTTCAGTTTAGCAGTTAAAAAACCAAACCAACTAACCAGCCCACCCTCTAAATACAGGTCTTTTTTCTTAAGAGATTAATTCACTGAGTAAATCAAACTTTTACCTCTACTACAGCAGTTCTGTACTGATGGGGAAGGGGCTTGCCATGACTCTGTGTTATGAGGGAGGGGAAGAATGACAAGATTATTGTGAATACCTTCTATGATAAAATGTAGTAGAACAATGAGCTGTTTGTAGTTGTTGTTAATAACTTACTGTGCATTGCTGAATTTATCATTGGAGTGTGACTTTCTAGCCGCAATGTCCACTTGCTATTGAGTTCTGTAAATCTGAGTAATTATAAAATTATAAAAAAATTATTAAAAATTATATTATTATAATTTAAATTTTGTTCTTGCAAACTCCCTTCCTGTACCTGAGGGCATGAACCCCTTACAAACATTGCCTACATAAACACAGAGTGTTTTACCAGGTATTCCAGTACCCTTATCTGGGTGAAAAAAATTGCAGTTTTTTTAAGCTTGAATAGCTACAAAATGCTTTGTTTTCAATAGGTCTGAGCAGCAAGAGAACAAAACAAATTGAAGTAAAAGGGTTGTGGTTTGTTAAGGACTATCTACACTGCTGATCAGTTGTTTCTATCTAATGTCAGTGCTCTGTGAGAACATGTAGGTGGAGACAGTCCACCTTTGAAAGGGGCTTCAGGGTGGAGCAGTATACAGAGATGTGGGAACAGGGAAATAGTGTTGTTTGAAAATGTAGCAGACACCCTTTTCAATTAAAGAGAATAAATTGGTAAAAGGCAGGTGTGTGTTTATGGTAGGCTGCCTACACAAGCATGCAAAGAAATCCATGGAAGTGGGCTGCTCCTCAGTGTGTTTTGGGATTTGACTTCAGTGTGCTTTATGCCAGGGCCCATTTATCTGTGCTGAAATGGTCTGATTTAGTTCAGCAGTGCTGGGAGAGGGAGGAAGCCTATTAGGCCTCCTACAGCGATCTGGTGGCAGATGAGTTGGAACTGTGAGAACAGCATCCTTTGGAAAGGTTAGTACAAGTGAATGAGGTAAACCCCCTGCTTAGCTGGGTATGGAGCTCCTGTCTCAGCCAGGCTGGGCTGTGCCCAAGAGCACTCTGTGCTAGCACAGCTCTCCCTGTCTAAAAGGCTGTCCTCTTCAGCACAGGGCTCTCCTTAGTTTATGGTGTCAAAAATGTAGCATTGCAGAAACTGCTCTCCTGTCGGTGCTCTGCAGAGGGGGAGGAAGCCGGAATGTCAGGCTTTAAAGAGGGGCAGCTGCTTTTGTGGCACAAAAGGAAAGGGTTTGGGCTGCAAGGAGGGCTTGCCCTTCTGCCCTGCTCTGTTGAGACCCTACCTGCAGTGCTGCATCCAGCCCTGGAGTCCCCCGTGCAGGAAGGACCTGTTGGACCGAGGCCACCAAGATGATTAGAGGAGCACCTCTGCTAGGAGGAAAGGCTTAGAGAATTGGGATTGTTCAGCCTGGAGAAGAGAAGGCTTTGGGGTCACCTTAGAACCTCTTCCAGTGCTTAAAGAGGTTCCAAGAGAGCTGGAGAGGGACTTTGGATAAGGGCATGGAGTGACAGGACAAGGGGAATGGCTTCACACTGACTGAGGGCAGGGTTAGATTCAATACTGGGAGGAAATTTTTCCCTGTGAGAGTGGTTATTCTATGAAAACTGATGAAGAGGGAATTTACAGTGGTTGAGGTTACCTTTGTGACTACATTTTCCTACAAGCTGTTAAGCACTGCAAGATGGAGTGTTTCTTATGTTCAACAGAACAAGAGAAGGTGGCTGAAGTGTTTTGAAGTGGCAGCTCTTTCACTTCTGATCCTGGCTTCGGTGGGGCTGTAAACCTTTTACTGTGTGTAGCTGATCTGAGTGTGGCCTACTGAAGTTTTCAAGGTTGCTAATGCAACAGCTAATAAACTGAGATTTAATGCTTCACAGATCCGTAAATGTTCCTGTAAACTTTTATTTGAATTGCCCTTCTGCTCTCCTGTGGTGACTGTGGGATACTTGGGGTATGAGTAGTACACCTTTCCCCATTATGCTGCCTGCTAAAAACTGTCCTGAGAAAGCTCTTGCAGCATGGACAACTTCCAGGGCTTACCTTTTTCTTTCTTTCCCTGCCATCCCACAACCCCCAGTCCCCACCCCGCTCCTGTTTGCTGCGTGTCAGAATTGTCATAGCTGGTTTTAGTGGTGTTGCCATGTCATGGCTCCAAATAATATATGGTTGCAATAGTGTAAGGTTTCCAAGGCTGTTGTAATGCAAGTCTTACCTGAATTCTCAGATACTCTTGTCTCAGGTGCAAGGGTAATTTTGGGGGATTGGAATAAAAAGGGTGGACAGGGTTTTCCTAGTCCCAGCTCAACTCTGGCAACCTCCTACCTCTGGCCAGTGCTTGTAAACCAAGGGAGCTGGTTGACCCCGTGTAGCATTGTGAAAAGATAATTGAGCTAATCACCTGGCCCTTCTGGATAACAGATCTTCCACCCTTTGCCATTAAGTAATGGATCTGTTAACTGCTGTAGTGGTATTCCAAGTTCAGGGTTTGAGCCCTGCTGACATCGAATGTGAATGCAAGGAAGCTGTTGCCACTGGAGATAACAGAAAATGTTTTTCACTTTTGTTACATGTCCCGAAAACAAAGCCAGGATGTAAGAGACACAAATAGCTCCAGCATGTGAAAGAGATTTACACTGGTTAGGTGAGAGTTAGGCACTTGAAAGCTAGGAACGAATGGTTTCGTGGTTGCCTGTGCAATTGTTCTGAACTTTTTTTGGATGCATTGTAATGCAGCTTTCAATAGGGCCACGGCCTGTCTTTCTGTTTTGCTTCCCCTAAAGAATGCACTAACTCATTTTACAGCCTGACATAAGGCAGAATGAATATTGTTTGTAAAACTTTTGCTGACTCCTTTGTAACAGTTAGTCTTTGAGTTTGTGACTGGAGACTAATGTGTTAGACCCAGTTATGTTAATGTTCCTGAAGCCATAGTTCCTTGTGCTTCTGTGGTTACAGAGAAGAAATGTTCTTTTCTACAGTGTCTAATTTTAATTAGTATTCCAGCAGCTTCAGGCAGTACAGAAGACTTGTGGTGACTTCCCTCCCCCTCCATGGCAAAAAATCAAGCCAGCAGCCTGAAAGATGGATTTTGGCCTAGAAGCTTTTGCACAGAGTTGCAGGAACTGACTCCTGAGGCTCAGCCCCCTTTCAGCCTACATAGCACAAATCACAATCAGGCAGCCTGTGTTCTGCTCTGCTAGTGACGGAAAAGGAAAAGGATTGGGGAGGCAAAATACGTCTTGTGTCAGGTTGTATTACCCTATTTTGTAAACTCAGTTAACTGGTTTTATAGTCTTGATTTAGATGATTATCCTTGGCTGAAAAAGGAGTGGATGATAGCATCATGCTGCTATTGTGTACTAAAATATCATTATCATGTGATCGTGTCTCCAGCTAAGGTTCTGATTTTCAGTCTTGTATGGACAAAAAAAATAGGATGCACGATTTTCTTACCATCTTATTTTGGAGATGCAGTGCCTCACCCATGCCTTTTGTTACTACCACATTCAGAACTGTAGCTCAGTCTCCCAAAAGGTCATCTTCAGCCTTGCCTCATTCTGGTACATCCAGATCTGCCTCATTGTCAGCAGAGATAGTGGTACTGAAGTGTACAAATTACCCGTTGGCAAGCGTAGCAGGCACGTCCTGATACAGTCCATTCCTGCACTTGGCATTAGTCCTCCTGCTGGGAAACTGTCTAGAAGTGATCCTGTTTTGCTGGGGAAATAGGCAACCTGAAGTTCCCAAATGAGCACGTGAAGTTGCCTCACACTCTAAACCATGAGCCTGGGCAGAAGTATTGTAGTAAAAGGAAGGGCACACAGTATTTCTTAACTAATGAGAAGAAAATGGCTTTTTGACCAAGTTGTGAAATACTGCCAGCTGGTATTCAGATCTTTTTCGTATGAGGAGTTGTCTAAGAGAGATGAAGCATGGGGTGTAACTGTAAGAATCTGCTGAGTTCGTACTGTTGTCTTATAAACATGTTTTTTGTTCTTCACTATTAAATGACTGAAAGCTGACTGTGCCAGGACAGTAAGACTTAAAAAGTATGACGTTTTTTTGATTCTTGCACTCTGCAGCAAAAACGACGCAGTAGAAGGTTAACCCAGAAGGGTATGGTGAGCTGCTTGAGGACTGTGTATCACAGAATGAACTACAACTTGCTTTAATATATCAAAGAAACCCTCATAAATGGAGGCAGTAAAAGGCCATTATTGCAATTTGATGCTATGGCAGAACTGCTGGGTGGGGTTACTGACAGACTGAGTAGCCTACAGTCCATGTCATTCAAGTAAGCGGGGAAGAAAATCCAGCTCTCTTACCAACCTCATTTTGAGGAAGATTCGTCGTTCCTGAAAGTAGACCTGGCTGAAAATTAAGCAAAAATGCAATTTTAAAGTGCACAATATGTTAAATTGAATTAAGATACAGTACAGTGCTCCTGCTGTGCTGGAGGGTCATACAAGTACTTTTTTGGACTGGATCAAATATCGTTTAGACTTCATTTATGAATGTGTCAGAATATGGATCCACTTACTAAATACATATTAGTGTTACACAGAAAAAACTGTTCATTATAAGTTCATTTAAAGGTAAGACACAGTTGGTGAGCTGCCAGTATGGGATTGAGGAAAGTGTAGGTTGCCTCCTTGAAAAAAAAGCAAAATAAATTTAGTCTCCAAAAAGAATTCTAGTTTCCAGATTTAAATAAAACAAAACCTAAAAACCCAGGCTTGTAATATGAGAATGTTGTCTGATGACATGCTGGAGGGAACAGATGCCATCCAGAGGGACCTCGACAGGCTTGAGAGGTAGGCTCATGAAAACCTCAGGAAGTTCAACAGAGCAAAGTGCAAGGTCCTATACCTGGATCATGGCAATCCCAGGCACACCTACAGGTTGGGTAGTGTAGTAATTGAGATCAGCCCTGCAGAGAAGGACTTGGGGGTGATGGTTGATGAAAAACTCACCGTGAGCCGGCAGTGTGCGCTCACAGCCCAGAAAGCCAAGGGAATCCTGGGCTGCATCCAAAGGGATGTGGCCAGCAGTCAAAGGAGGTGATTTCCCCCCTCTGCTCTTGTGAGGACCCCACCTGGAGCACTGCATACATTTCTGGTGTCCCCAACACAAGAAAGATATGGAACTGGTGGAGCAAGTCCAGAGGAGACCACAGAGTTACTAGGGGGACTGGAGCACTTCCCCTACAAAGACAGGCTTTGAAAGTTGGGGCTGTTCAGCCTGGAGAAGAGAAGGTTGCATGGAGACCTCAAAGCAACCTTCCAGTATTTGAAGGAGCCTGCAGGGAAGCTGGAGAGGGACTCTTCATTAGGAAGAGTGATAGGACAAGGAGTAATGGCTACAAGCTGAAAGAGGGAACATTAAGGTTAGATATTAAGAAATTCTCTGCTGTGAAGGTGATGAGACACTGTAACAGGATGCTCAGGGAGGTTCCCCAACCCTGGCTGTGTTCAAGGCCAGGTTGGACATGGACAAGGCCTTGAGCAGCCTGGTCTAGTGGGAGGTGTTCCTGCCCATGGCATGGGAGGTTGGGACTAGGTGAACTTTAAGGTCCCTTCCAACTCTTAACATTCTATGGTTCTATAAATGGCAGTTTAAATGGAGTGCCTTGGCCTGGCACTTAGGCAGTGAGCCATCTTAAGGTGCTCAGCAGGCTGTGGGACCAGCTGTATGCTGGCATTGCTGCCAGGGAGGGGATGGAAATGTGTGTGGACTGTGATAGTGCTGTCTCTGAGTGACTGAACTTACCATCAGTCTGCACCAGCAGGGTAGTGCTACAGTGCATTCCTTCTGAGGGCTGCCTCTTACAGTCCTAGGAAAAACAACCCAACATATGTCTGTTAGGACTTGGATCCCATTTCTGTCTCTTTGAAATGTAAAATTAAATTTTGCTTTTCTGAGTGAAACTGCTTCAGGATTTCTCCCAACCCTTGTTCTCTCTCACTTCTATCTGGGAATCTTCAGGTCGCTTTCCAGAAACAAAGAGTAAGGCTGAATGTTCTCATCAAGTGGAACAGCCATATTGGCTTCTTTCCCCTTTTGTCCTAATGTTCTACCATTCCACTTTCAGTAGTTTCAGTGATAATTTAAGCTTGAATAGTTGGAGTTGCTTAAAAAAATTATTCTTAGGGCAGAAAATTTGTATGAAAACACTCTGGCTGCTGGCTTTATTCAACTCGCTTTTGCATCTGTGAGCTTGGATGTGTCAAGGTAGTGGTTTCTGACCAGGTCCATGTCTTCCCTCAAAATCCTCAGCACTATTCATGTTGCACCACTTTGTGCATTGCAGTAACAATGTGCTTTTGGCACAGTAGTTGTGAAGACAGATGAGAAAACTGGTTGAACTGTACTTCTGCAAGACCAAGTACTTGACTTTCTGCCTTGAAATTTGCTGGGTCTCTCTCTGGGTGCTGGTAGCTTGAGTTTTGCAGTGGGTAACTTCAGGTCAGCGTCTCTCCAGCTCTGTTGGGTAAGCATTATCAAAGAAGTAAGAAATAAGTAAGAATGGGAGAAGTATTTAGTATGTTAAAATTGAAAATTCCTTTTCAGGTGACCAATGATAGTATGTCTTAACCATTTTTTTAGGCTATGTTCTCTTTGTTTAGGCCTCTAGTGGATAGTGCCGTATGTGAACTCTGCTCCAGTTTGCTGTATGTGCACGTTGGCATATCTGAACAGAATTCTGGTTAGATTATGGAGCAGAGACTTTGATCTGCAATTTGCCATGTGCTTTTGGACTATCCACCTAAAACTTTCATAACCTACTTAAGAGGCTGCCTAACCAGTGTTAGAGCTGGTAACATAAGTACAATCACCTACACTTTCCTGGGTATCATCTTTAAGACCTTTTTTAATTTGTAAGAAAACAATCAGATAGTGCTGCCTGAGGGATCAGACTTTGTTGAGCATCCTGAAAGAAGTATTATCTTCGACTTCAGAGTGCTCTCAGGTTCATTGAAGACTCCAGCTCCTATGCAGCTGAAGCTGACTGTAATACCTGATGGTGCTAGTGGCTTGTAAACACAGGAGAGACTGAAGGGCAAGAGAAAGCCTGGTTCTGTGGCAAGAGATTGGTGATGAAACATGATCTTTAATTTTGCAATTTTGACCAAGAAGGCCGTAGCGGCCACTACCCTGCTCTGTGCTCAGCTGGGTGACTTGCAGCAATTGTAGGGAAATGTGGATAAAGTAAGCAATTAAAGCTTGCTTTGTTGTTAATGTTTAGTTGCCCAGGAATTGTGTGGGATGAAAGATGAGCTGGGAGTTTGTTGTCTTGTGAAGGGGGAAACAACACTTCTCTGCTTCTGATGGGGTAGGGCCAGATGCTTGCTTATGCCTTTGCTTCCTTGCCTCTACAGTAAATGTTTATTGGAAAGAAAGAGGGCCTGGAGGATCTGTCTGTCCCCAATTTACCCTGAGCCATTTGAAGCGACCTGCTGTGGGTGCTGGCTGCTGTTCTTCGCTTGCGGCTCACCCCGTAGTATTTGTTCAGCATTGTGGTGGTGGCTGTGCCTGACCGCAGCCTTTTGGGTGGTTCTTCTGACTGCTCTGCCACATGCTCAGAAATGGGTCAGGGTTTGCTTTGCCTCTTGTAAAGATGGTTCTGTGCCTGGGGCTTCAGATCTTGCTAGAGTCAGCCTAAATTTGACTATGTAAAATGTGAAAGTGGATGAAATGAGACCTGCTGGTTTTTTGGCGTTGTAGAGAATGAGTGGTTGATAAACGTGATCAAATAAGTGTCTCTTTGGGAGATTTTTGAAGCTTATTTTACAGCCTTCATTTTCTGGAAGGTAAGATGGCCAACCCCTTGCTATAATGTAGGTTTTTTCCCTGACTCCTGGAAGAAGGGCATGATTGTCACAAGTGTGTGCCGTCTTTATTCGAAAATCCATTTTTGTGGTCAGATTGTAGGAATAGATCCTGCTTTGTTCTAAACTTTCTTTCTTTCTGTAGGTATCTTCATTGAGAATGATTGCAATCTCATTGGTATGCCTGTATATTGGACAGTAAAATAAACAGTTTGATATAATAGCATTTAATATGACATCACTCACAAATACTTAACTTTTGAAATTATTCTGGTATTTTCAATATAAGCAGAGCTGGCTCAGTGCCAGTCATATTTATGGAAACAAATACTGTGGACACTCGCGAGTCAGGCCCTGATGGTACCACTTTGAAAAGAAGCCAGGGCTGTCTGAGCTGTAAAGCCAAGCAGATACGAATTGCTAAAATCACAGGTGCTGTTTCAACCTCAGTTTTTTGACCCTTGCACTTGCTTGGTGTAACTGGGTGAGATAGGAGTCCAGAGGGAAATGTGGTGTGCGCTCAAGTAATTAAAATCTGTGATATAATACATACCCACTGGGAGAGGGAATTAAGCTTGCACTGTCACCTGTAAATCTTGCATTTGCTAATTTAAGCGCATGACTTAGCTGCATTGACTGCTCGTAAAACCCCGAAAAAACCACACTGGACACTGAACTGTCTGCCTGATGTTGGCAGCTGGTTGTGTATCCTGAGACCACAGGCTGTAGTGCTGCTACCTTTTGGGATAGTTTATGATAGCTGGCAGCAGAGGAAGGTGATGGTTCAGACTGATATGCCCACTCTGGCATTTAAAGTTTCCTACTCAAATAGCTTTACAATAAATGTGAGTTTAAAAAATATATATATTCTTTTAAATTAACTCTTGAATACTTCAGAAGATTCTCTACAGATTACTTTCCTGTCAAAGTGGTATTCTTTTCATCAGAACAATTTAAGACAGGTCTGTACTGCCAGAACTAGTTTCCTACTGAAGTTTAAACATTTATTTTACCCTCCCTCTGTCGTTCATGTCATTAGCTAGTCTTTAGAAAACAAAAAAACCCCAAATGTCATGTTGCATTAAATAAGAAAAAAGAACATTCCCGTGGTTCCAAGCTGCCCCTGTTTGCATTAAAAAACAGATGAATCTGTTTGAAACACACCAAAGCAGAGTGTACTTTGGATTAAAAACTTAGGGATGGTAAATTTGCCTCGGAATTAAAAAGTCCTGAGTGACTGGAAATTATGACTTCACGAGGTCTGTTAGACTATCTGAGCTGCCACAGGACATGTGTGGGGTGTATTCTTCCTATGAGTTAGTGACTGTAATTTGCAGTGGTGATGTTGTGAGCCCTCCAAATGTCATCATCCTGTTTACTTGCTTTTAAGTCCAGCAGTTACTACATTTTCTGTCTCCAGCTTGTGCTATCAGAGGAATGTAGCCTATGATACATAGAAGATGAGCTGGCAGAATTATTTCGCAGTTCTCAATTTGTTGAAGACATTATGTACTGGTAGTGGAGAAATTGCTTCTATTTGTCAGTATATGCTGGAGGAATGGAACTATTGTTGCATTAAAAAGAAAAAAAACATTATTGCTGAAAGTGAAATATTGCTGAAAGTGGAATATTGCTGATGTGAGTAAAAATTTAATGGTTTATTTATAAAAGTTGTTGTGGGGTAAGTGATAACCTGCGTTTTTCATGAGTCTTCCAACAGTACTGGTAGCAACTCCTTTTGGTGTATGAGGTACACTGTTTATTTCTCATGTAGTCTTAGGGATGATGTTGTTATGTATACATCTGTATTTGGCGTTCTGATTGACATCTAAGTGTATAGCTTGCTAACAGGTGGTATGAACTGAGAAGAAAAGCCCATGACACGTGTGCTGCTTACGAGGCCCTGCTCTAATGTCCTGCATAATTCCTGAAATGTCTGGGTTTGTAGCTTTGCCTACACCGAGTGACTTCCTCTAATCTTTATTCAGAGTAAATGCTTATTCTTGTGTGACATGCCAATACATTACAGGCTAAGATTGAAGTTTATCTTAAGGTTTATATAATATAGAAGTCTCCATATTATATAAGTGCTTTGTATACGTTAGGTCAGACTTATGAAGGGAGTTTATTACCGGTTCTGGGAGCGAGACAGCTTCTTGAGAGACAGAAGTAATGCACTTAGTTCTGTTATATCAGTAATGATACTGAAAAATGCATTACTTGGGAGTTCTGTCTCCATTTAAAATGTCATATATCACTATATTAAGGAATGGACTACTTGGAAGACATGGCTTCTGGAGCTCTTTTCTTCATTTGGCCTTGACTTTGGGCTAGAACACCCCATTATAAATTATCTGACTATCTTTGTTGTATCCTGATGTTTGGAATACACAGGAGTATACTCATAATTACTTGCTTAGTTGCTAAGTTCAATTGCCTAAAGTTGATGATAAAAAGTAAGTCAAAGGTACTGTCTCTTTAAAAAAGAGAAGTGGTTTCCTGACATTTCACTTTCTCAGAATCTTTTGCCAATAGATTAAGTAATTGAGTTACCATGTTTGCCTGTTTTTTCAGTTGCATTCAGTGTTTCTTCTCCTTGTCTGCTGCACTTTTGGTTTCCATCTCTCTCCTCTTGGTCATGACCTAAATATATGTACTTGCTCACGTGTAAGGGCTGTGACACTGCATGATGGTCACTGCCTCTCAGATCTGCTTAAATTCACCTGGGAAAAGAGCATTTGTGCTGGGCCAACGCGGGTCCCTACCTTGGCTGTGAAGTGCTGTGATCGTAAACTACCACAGTAAACAAAAACTGGGTTTGTACTGTTGGTCTCAAAATGCTTACAGCATGAAGTAATGCCACCTGTCAGTGCTTGGAATCCTGGCCCAGGAACAGCTGTCTGTACAGTGGGGAACACTAAACTCTTATAAAAGAGAGCAGCAGTCTGGTCTGTGCCTCAGCATCTGCCTGGTGCTAATCTTCCTCTCTGTTCTCTCCCACCCTTAACTTCTTTTTTTCTTACTTAAACTAGTAAGATCTCTCTTCTGGAGAAAGCGCTGTCTTCCGCTGGCGATGCCTGAGGCTCGGGGAAGAAATGTTGCATAAATACACAGCAGGCACTGATCCTGGGAGCAAGCAAGGCTTTTTGTCTTAGAGCACAATATACCAGCGTATATCAGCTTGTGTTAACATGGAGGGAAACTGGGCCTAGATGTACAATTATGTGTCATCCTCAGAGGTCATGCCAGCTTGTTGAATCATGACGTGTGAAGAG
This sequence comes from Pipra filicauda, assembly GCF_003945595.2. NCBI lineage: Eukaryota > Metazoa > Chordata > Aves > Passeriformes > Pipridae > Pipra > Pipra filicauda. The sequence continues at coordinate 951,977 of NW_024104361.1, forward strand.
AGATCAGTGCCCTGTGATGTGACTGTGACTTGTAAGATACGCACCCAGCAACCTCTGTATGCTTAAGATAGCAACAGTGGTGGCAGAGGGTGCGGCGGGGGGTGTATGCCAACGTTTTGCAACACGCTGTGCACATTACTCTTGTGGTTTGAGCTTTGAGGTTTCAGCCCCTTCCCTTAGGATCTTGAAAATGGGGCATATACCATGAACTAGTTGAAGGAACAGGTCAAATTCATTACCCTGGCGTGCAGTCGGCGTGGATTTGGGTTTATCGTGTTTTTGGTCGCTGCCCAGTAATGGTGCTGGCATGAAGGTGTCAGAATTGTGGCTGGTGCAAGCCCAGGAGAACCCCGTGTGAGCTGTGGAGCAGCCCCTGTGTCAGTAACACACAGGTGATTTGAGTTTGAGGTTTCTGCAATGAAACCTGAATTTAGCACAAACGCATATTAACTTATTTAGTTAATATTAACTTATTTAGTTAACTGCTGCTGCATGAGGTTCTGTCTAGAGTTACCTGGCACTGGTGAGGATAGCCGAGGCTTGCCTTGATTCTCAAAAATTGCAGCTGGACTTCAGGTTTGTTTTTTTTTCCTCCCTAGTTGTATAAACATTACAACAACATAGGCATGTATTTTGCAATACCTCCCCATTGGAGTTGCCATCACAAGGTATTCCCCTACTGAGGTTAAATGTGGTCTGACACGGTGAGCTGAGCCAACTCTGCAGAGCTGTTAACACTTGACTTTTTTTGCCTTGCTTCTGACTTTGCAGTGGGCTCTGGCTGCACTGAAGTGAAAGCAGAACCTTTAGCAACCTGTGCAGCATCCATGGGTATTGCTGTGCAACCACTGTGGGGCTGAGGGGCAGGACAGTACTCTGATGGCATCACAGCTAGGAGAACTGTAGGGGGATTGGGATGAGATGGCTCCTAAAGGCAGTAACTGTCATTGTAACCTGTCCTGGAGTGGATATAGATCATTTAGTCCGCAAAGCACATGGAAACCTATAGGCAATCCCCTATGTCTGCAACTACATCTTTGGGTGGGGTGGGAGTGAATCTGGGCAAGGGAATGGTTTTGAAACCACAAACTGGCGACAGTCATGTGATTCCATAGGCTTTGTTTTCACTCTGCAAAGAATTGTTCCTTCAGGAATATAAACCAGCTGCTATTTCCAAACTGTTCGTGTTTTTCCTACAGAAGTTAAAAAAAATGTTGAAAGCGTTAAATGAAAAGAAATATATTCGAATTGTGTATAATCTGTGTGATGTAGCTACAGCATGAATTGTTTTGGAGGAGACAAGAAAATACTATCTAGTCTGAGCCTATGTACTTTACCTGATATAATTTAAAAAGCTTTGGATATATGATACAATGCAGTAATCCTATACAGTCTCACATCCAGGATGCGAGAACACCCTTTTCACTAAATTGGCTTTGAAGTTAACAATTATAGTTTAGATTTTTATTCAAGTTAAGCCATAAATTATTCTTGGAGTTGATGTATCTTTTCCACTTCAAAATTTGAAAGAAAGGATGCTACTTCTTTATGTTGGACTGTGATAATTATCATCCTTATCTTGTATGTTTTTTAAATGTACAGTAGAAATCTTAAACTTATGAAAACAAAGACTGTAAGAAAGTATAACTATGGGGCAATCGGAAGTATAAAATGAATGTTTTTAAAGTGATGATCTTTCCAACCCTCCCTAATTTATTTCAGGTTTATGACCCTGACTGTTGTGACAGCATTCTTCTGGAGCTGCGGAAATATCTGCCAAAATACTTCGGTGTCTGGTCACCACCTACTGCACCAAATGGTACTGTTCTAATTTTATCTGTTAATCCATGCGTTCTGGAAATATTTTCTGGAGACTGATCTTTGGCAGTTGTGAGCTCCGTAGGTTTTTTTTATTGGTCTTGTTTTGTAACCCACTAATGTTCCCTCTGACAGCTGGTTTCAGTTTGCAGTCCTGGGGCTGGATTAGGTCTTTGGGGTCTTCCTCCCAGGGAAGATGGGGCACGGCTGTTTGTACACCAAAGGTTTCCTGAGTAGCTGGGCCTGATTCATGTTGCCTCAGAGCTGCTGGTTTGGTTTGTGTTGTGTTGGAGGAGTGGGCTGGTTTCATGGCTATGTCCAGTCAGGCCATCAGAGCAAGAGGCAGGCACCTTGTGGGTGTGGAAGGAAGGAAAGGCGGATAGGCTGGGGCTGAAATGGAAGCATTCAAACTGGAATCTGCTGCTGGATCTCCAGAGGTTGGATCCCATCATCATCATGCCTTTTCACACAAAACAGTTATTCCAGCAGGTACCATGCTGGTGAGCTCCACTTGTCATCCTCTGTCATTGGTTTGAACGGAACAAAGATCTGGCGTCTTAAATTTTGTGTTCGTCTAACATTGGGAGTCAGGAAGAAAAAGGTATTTTGGTAGAGCAACTGGAAGATTGTCTCTTCAAGGGAAAATAGGTATTATTGTTGTATTTAAAACAGAAACTAGCTTTTCTTCTGGGGACTTTTCTTATTCACACTGGGGAGATAGAGCTTCTGGAACATACCGAAGCAAAGGGATGCTGTCGAGTCTATTGAAATACATGGGCACCAAAACTAGATGCTGTACTCCTTTAAAATAACTCCGTCTTCTTTTGCTTATGCTGTCACTTGATAGACTTGTTTTCCAAAGACAGTAGTGAGACAGAGTCCAAAGACATGGCCTAATCTCTGCAAGAAGAAATCCAAGGAAGATTGTGGTAATACTGCCACTTTCTTGGCTCAGATTTGCTTTCATGCTTTCCTGTTTGGCACTAACTCAAATAACTCTACCAGAGCTATATTTTTCCTTCCCTCACAGTGTTCTGTGTGTCATGGGGCCCACTTAATATCCATCCCCTTCCAACTGCAAATAGTTTTTTTCTATTTGCAGTGTGATCTTAAGATGTAAAAATAAAAATAAAAATCTAGCCAAGATATAGTAATTCAACACAACCCTCATTTGCTTTGGGAATTCACTAGCACTCTGCACCATGGGACTGAATTTTGGCAGGTCTCCACCAGTCATCCAGACATAGGAATAATGGCTTAAAGGAAGAGTAACTTTTGATTTTGTTTGTTTTTCTTCTTGGAAAGACTGTGCACTAACAGGAGCCCTCTTCATAGAAAGCTATGGCAGTGGTTCAACCAAAACACTGCACTGCCAACTCTGTTATCTGTAGTATTAATGAGCTTTGTGTAGTCTTGATAGAAATCACAGATGCTGGAGATGATGAAGCTTAGCAGAATGCATGTGTATCTCGTTCTTAATTGTAGATTAAGGATATATTTGTAGGTTTTTTGCAGTCCTGACATTGGAAGCCTGACCTTTCCATTGGCAATCGCTGTTCTACAGGCTCTGGGGACACAGCTCCGTACAACCTCTGAGCCATGAACCCAGTAATTCCCTGTTGTTGCTAATAGGGACATAGGTGACTTCTGAAAAAACAAAACTTAATTTAGGACCACTCTGAACTTGATTTGTGACCCTCTCTCATGTGAGTTTCCATGTGACAAGTAAGCAGGAACTGCAGTGGGTAAGGTGAAGAACACAAGGAATTTGTTTCCTTACAGAAATATTTAGGAAGAACTGTCAGTCTTCTATGCTGAAAAGGTAGCTAAGTGGATTAAATAGCTATCTAAAAAGAGTGAAATGTATGAAATGTAAATGAAAATGTAAAAAGTATGATGGAAAAGATGAACTCCCAGTATCAATACAATTCGTAAAAACACTGTCCTGTTCTGCTGAAATCACATACCCAGTGCTACTGCAAAGGAAATGGAGGTAGAGGTGGGTGAGATTCTGTCTCCTTAAGCTCATCTAAAATTGACTGGATTTGAACTTTATCTTCTCTGGCATTGTGGGCTTTTGGAGTTTATTCACAAAGAAGTGGAAAAGTAGTTATAAAGATGTAGGAGCCATCTGCTGCCGAGTTTTTTGGGTTTGGCTACTTACTTGTTGCCCATGCTTTTATTTATATTTTTTTTAAGTGACTCTACTGCTGCTCACTTCATACCATTGTCTAATTTGGTTGCCTAACTTAAGAATAGGGTAGATAAGTATAACCCAGTTTCAAATCTTTCTTCATTTGTTATTGTGGGCAGTTGAGGCTTTTCTCTGCTTATTTCTATGTTTTGAGAGATGTCTTCTAAGTTATGAAAAGGAATCAGATGCCTGAAGTGATTTTGTCACTTCTGTCTGCAGTGTGTACTGAATACACTGGCATGTTTTGGTGGTCTTTTGGTTTGTCTCCTTTGGAACTGTAATAAAATATGTAAATAATATGTCAAGGCACATCTTCCTACCACTAGTGAATAGAAGTGGGCAGGGCGATGTCGCTGATAATGTCGGAACGGCCAAAGCGACACGAAAAAAGGTTCCAGCAAAGTTTATTCCAAGAAAAAAGCAGGGACAGCGGGGCTGCTGCGCAGCCCCTTAAGTACAGTTTTTGAACACACGTAATGCACATGGATAGGACAGTTCAAACTTTCACACCAGAATTCTTACAGCTAATAGGTGCATTTTCTAAACTCTACTTTCTCACAACAACTTTGCTCTTTCTCAAAACAGCCCAGTTCTTTCCCACAACAGTCCCGAGCACCTGCTCTTATTTTTCTCTCATGTTGATGTTTTTCCCAACCACTCTCGTTCAAAACAGGTCCTTGTTCTCATGAGACAGTGCTCCTGTTCTCATGAGACAGTGTTCTCTGTTCCCACGGGACAGCTTCTTCAGGATGCATCAGTATGTTGTCAGGATCAGGGCCTCCATTTTCAGTCCTCTCTTTTCAGTCCATCTCAGGGGTATACTTTGATCTGGTCAACATCTATTGCTTCGTCAGTATGTGCCAAGGTGCCGACAGACCCGCTGTCACCCGTGACAGGGCGAGTCTGTGATGAATGATTTATTTAAATCCTCATAATGTATGGTCAGGACTACTGCTAGCAAAGCAAGATACAGAAATCGTTACGAATTCTTCTCTCTTTGAGGTTTTTTAATTTCATCTGAATTTAGATGGCGAATGCATGACTTCCAGAAGTACACTGGGTTAGCAGGGCACTATGTAATAATTTAGAAATTAATTAATTAATTGCTTGAAAAATCTGCAGGTTGTTGTTTAACAAAACAAGAAGAGGAAGAGAGCACCCTAGTTACTTGGGCTCAGGTTCAGACTCAGTGATGCCCTTGAGAAGGACACTTAGGGTCAGAGCCTCAGAGACTCCCAGTGACTTGAAAAGGTAGAGCAGTGATACCTGAAGCTTTACTTCGTTTGCCTTGGTCTTGGTGCTTGGAGATACCACAGTGGTCACTGCTGGAAGTGAGAGTGTTGTGTGTTCTGATACTGTGGGTTTGGGAGCTGTTTCATTAGGCTGTTGAATACAGTGCAACTAAGCACCAAAATATTGCCAACAAACCAGTGTAAACACTTGATCTGTTTTTCTGAAGCTGTGATGAGGGAAAAATAACTCGTTATGATGCTTTATCCGGGGTGGCATTGCTCTGCCCACAAGGCCAGACAGCTTTGTGTGAGCAGAGATGTGTATTGAACAAATGTAAAAGTCCTAATTCTGAGCTAGCAGTTACCTAATGAGAAGGACTTAAATAATTCCAAAAAGTGTGAGAGAGATGAGTAATTTCTGGATAATTCACAGGCTTTGCCAAATAATTAGTATTTCCCAGGGTTAGTATTAGCTATGGAGTTATTTTAATGCTTGATTTTTTAAAAATAGCTATTGTTACATTTTTAGGAGGTCTAGTTTAACAAATCTGAAATGAATAGGGAACTAAGGGGTGACAGATATTTAGGACTTTTAAATATTTGAGAGGTGCTGAACGTTGGCACTGTATGGTTAAAAAGAGGGAATTAGACCAGTGGAGTAGTGGACAGCAGATACCCATGGGTGCTCATGGAAATAGATGTTTTACACTACTATCTATATGGTTATATTTTAGAGCTGATGAAAACATTTTATCTAAATCATTTGTATCATTTGTGGTAACTTGCAATTTGTATAATTTCGTATTTGTAACAGTTTTGAGTCCAGAGTGCTCACAACACGATCCAAAGCATTTTGGGGTTGGTGGTGAAGGACTGCAGCCCTTTTTTAAGATATTTTTGTGTTTACTGTCTTTCTTCACCTCCCATGGCAAACCTGTGGCTCTGTGCTTTTTGAGAGCTAAGTACTGAAAATATTTGAACTTCATTTAGTTTTAGAATGGTGACACAAATCTGTCATTTTCGGTGATTTCTGTAGTATGCGAAAAGGATTGGTGTGAAGGATGACAGATTTTTACAGTTTTTAATAACAGGTAGCTAACAGGTTTTATGGACTCCCCAGGTTTTGGTGGTGGTTCCCCAAAGTCCCACAAAAGCCTTGCTGATATCTGACTGAATTAGACCCCTCTGTATGACAACGGCAAGTAGTAAAAGTGGCACCTGCCTGATACAGAATACACTGCCTGGTGTGGAGAGTATTTGTCCTGCTTCTTCCTTGGGGATATTCACTGAGCAAATACCAAGCATGTTTGCTGCCTGGGGCTCCTCAAAATTAACTACAAGTTATTTAAGCTTGGATGTATTCTGCAGTTGTCGTTAGTGGGTGAGCTAGTCTAAAATGAAACTCCTTTTGCTGTAGATCCTGCAGCCCAATGCAAATTGAAAGCTGATACAGTGAGTTAGTAGAAAAGCGGATTCTTTTTTTTAAATAGTGTATTGATTTGACAGGTTTTCCTGAGAATGACTTTCCCTTGACAAGATGCCTGGTTCCATTCATACATAAAGCAGGCATCTAAGGCTTAAATTAAACCTATTTCAGATCGATAAATACACACTTTGGGAAATTGGAACATTTCATGATGGTGTAAATTGGGACATTTCATGATGGTGATCATGATGGTGTAAAAATTGAAGCTCTCCATAGGCCTTAAAGTAATAAAAGTCCGTGTAATTTCTTTTTCTTAAGAAAGTGTTTCTTCTTATTAGGGGAAATGAAACGTTGCTTGTTCACTTTGTCTTGACCCCGACTGGTTTTGTTACCTGTCTGTACAGCTTTCCAACAAAACACTTTGTGCCTTTGCTCTTTTTAAATTTGAACTGGTTTTGCTTTCTTTGGCAATTTCATTTTAGATCATGCTGCAGGAATGGGGAATAATGCAATGTTTATGTATTTGGGCTACATTAAGTCAAATAAATACATGCACGGAATAGACTGTACTAGAAAGAAAACCAGACTTTAAGTTTGTGCTTGGTGACAGGTGGATTTGAAGAAGCAGATATAAAGAATGAGACCTGTGTTCAGGCTGTGTATTGTCTTGGTGCATGCCATGTCCTGGTGTCCTGGCAAGGGCTGGAGATGGGTGCAGGCATCTCCCAAGCAGAGTCGAACCAGGGAGTTACTGAAGTTCATTTCCTTGTGTTCTGACAGTCAGTGCTGGGGGTCATGCTGGTAATAGCCTCTTACCTGCCCTGGAGGAAAGCATAAGCCATTTTCATGAGGTTTTAGATACCCCTTTAAATCTTCAGGCACTCCAAGTACTTTTGGGGTTTTTTGGTCCAGCCACCCTCCCAAAGGGACTGTCAGAAAGGCATTCATTTAAAGGATTTGAAGAGTTTTCTCCCCAAAAGATGTACCATGAGAAATGAGTACAGATGGGAGTGGGATAAAAAGAAGCAAAATGAGCTGCACTTCAGCCCCTGAAGGGTAGGACTAAATGTTCACTTGGTTTTTAAAATGACAGTAAACACTGTCTGCATTGCAAAACCATCCCTGCAGTAACCTGCATTTGAATGTGCTTAGTAAAGCTCTTTGAGATATGTTACTGAACTAATAAAAGCTACTCACTGATTTTTATCCGGGCAATAATTTGAATTTAAATGCTAGGTTAGCATAAGTTAATTGTATACAATTTTCTAAACAATAAAGCATTTAGAATTTCATACGAACAGAATTTGTGGGTGTCAGTGTTTGGAGACAAATTCGACTCTTAAAAAACTTAAATGATGTTAAGTCTTAAACTGTTCAGCTTCCTCCAAAGGAGCTTGGCTAAAGCTGTGCAATTATTTTGCTCTGACCCATTGTTTACAAAAGTTTTGGTTTTTTTGACAGATACGTATCTAAAACTGGAAGACGTGACCCGTAAGTTTAATAAGCCTTGCATAATGGATGTAAAAATAGGTCAGAAAAGTTATGATCCCTATGCTTCGGTGGAGAAGATACAGCAGCAGGTCAGCAAGTACCCGCTGATGGAAGAGATTGGCTTTTTGGTGCTCGGCATGAGGGTAAGAACTTGTTTTGTCTTCAGTTTCAGCTTGTGCTCAGGCATCTTGTTCTGCACCAGGTACAGGGGCTGGTTTTCCTAGCAAAGGACAGTCCTCCTGTGTTTTACGTAAATGAAGCATTATCTGAATGTGTTGGGAGTACTGGTATTAACTGTTGTGTGAAATCTGTTCCAAAACACTGCCCTGGTTCCCAACAAGTGTTTAACTTGGCCGGGTCCCTTACAGGAAGCTATTTGCAGCCTGGGCACTGTATATGTGTACAAGAGAGGGGCTGGGTATTTAAAACTGAATATAGTTGCAATTAATACTTCACTACCACAGCAGGTATTTAAAATTATCAAGGGTTTTTTTGTGGTTTTGTTTTTTTTTTCTTTTAGGCTTATATCAGAGGTTTACATACTGAACCAGTCATTCTAATAATTTAATAATGAGCTGTATCCTCTCCACATTTTTCATCTTGATGTTCTTTCATAAATATATTTTTTACATATTTTTTCTATTTAGGGAAGAGTAAGTAAGCTCTCAGAGGTGATGCATGTAGCTATAAACAGCTGCTTATGTTCTACATTTTAAAAAGCTTTCCATCAGGAGGAAACCTCTTTTGATGCTTACACACTCAAGGAACAGCTGTGAGGAAAGGTTAGCTGGGCATGGATGAGGCCCTGCAGATGTCTGCACTAATTCTTAATTACTCTTAGAAATACTAAGATTCAGTGTTTGTGTATTGGCTACTTTAAAACTTCATTGTACAGAAAAGCTGTACAGAACATTTGTGGCTTAGTAACAGACGTGTTGATGTCAGTACTGAGTTCCTGATGCAATCCAAAAGTATTTTTTTCTACTGTGATTGGTGCAGAAGTAATTTTCTTTTTGATGTGAGATTTTTGTCTTCCTTCTCACATACACAAAGCCAGGGGTCCTAAAGCTCTGCATCAAGATGCATAAATGGCTGAAGACTTTGATAAGCTTCCTCCTTGCTGTTCAATAGCAACCAGATTGCACCATTGTTTGAGCTATTTCTGATATCTCTGTAATGTTTTGTGTGGAATTGCCTAAGCTCCCAGCCTTAACTCTGCCTTGAGATAAGCTGCTACAGCTATAAATTATAGTGGTCATGTGTAGTAATTATGTAAGCCTGTGAGCAAGAACGTGGGAGTCGACTCAAAAAACAGCCAAACAGTTAGGATGGAAAAGGAAGGTTAGAGATTATAGCTTTGGATTTGATTTGTGTCATTACATAACCTTTCTTATCTCATGTGTAAAACAATGTACTTCATGTCCTTTGTTTTGTGACAGTGCAAAAGAAATGATTGATTGCTTCCGTGGTAGGCTTGTGACTATTGTTTCTAACATGTCAGTTGTTTTTATCTTTGTCCTGTTGCAGAAATTTTTTCAGTCCCCTAATTCAGATTGGATGTGTACTGATGACTCCCCCAAGCAGTGCATTTTTCCATCCAGTGTTTAACTAGATGAGATTTGGTTTTGTGCCTCTGGCACCAAATTGCATGTTGGAAGTTGTTTTCCAAAGAGAATTGAAAAGGTTCCTCCTCCCCTCATGCAACACTCGGCAAAGTCTGAATTCACAAGGCAGTTTCTCTGCCTCTTGATTATGGCCTGTCTGCTTGCTTTATTTTTGCAAGATTCTGGCCATACTATAAAACATTTTCCTGAATGGATATGTACTGCCCAGAACAGCTCACATGGTGGATGAAGTTTGCTCATGTTTGCTGGACAAAACATGGTGTAACATGATTCAGGAATTAGTCCATTCAGTGTTATTTTTAACATGGAAGGGGCTTGCCTCATAAGTTTCTATTTTAGAAGGGCAGGAAAGAGAGGGCTGGGAGAAACAGAATGTAGCTATGGTTTTTCTAGAGCAACTGTGCTCTAAGTTGTCATAAAGAGATAAAAACAACAAAAAGTGTTACAGGTGGGGGTTTTACCCCAAAACTTACTTTTAGAGTGTATTTTTGTCTCAAAAGCTATTGATACAGCTTTTTTTGATGCACTGGTAAATAAGCAATCATCTGTTCATATATCAAATATGTATGGTTTGCCCTTAAAAAGTGAGTCTCCTGTCTGGCACAGCATAGTACATAGTACACAGTTCTGGCATTTGACATGCTAAACTGCTATTCTTACACACTGCATAGACAGAATAAATGTATGGAAATGCATTTAGAAAATAAAGTTACTGAAATAACATTGGCTAAAACCACAATCCCATGTTTAGTGGAGAGGTTCCTTTCTTTAACAGATGCCCCATCCCTGAAAATGTCCAAGGCCAGGTTGGACAGGGCAGCCTGGTCTGGTGGAAGGTGTCCCTGCCCGTGGCAGGGGATTGGAACTGGATTGTCTTTAAGGTCCCTTCAAAACCAGACCATTCTGAGATTCTGTGAGATTGGACATGTTTTGTTATTGCAGTAGTGAGAGTTTAAATATAAGTTGGATGCAATAGCAAAACCACAAATTGTAATATGGTTTCAGTAGTAGACACACATATAGATAAGAAATCTCTTCACAGCACGGGCAGTGTTAAATACAGAGCATTCTGCATGCTGTTGAGCAGAAGCAGAATGTGTGGGCTGTGCTCTCATTTCAGATTCGCAGTCCATTTGGAATCCACAGTTCCCAGTTTCTGCAGGTTTTCTTTTTTTCCAGAAGATCCTGATTGCAATCTATTCCATAATATTTCCGAAACACTTTTTTGAAGCAGTATGACCCATCCTTGACCCCTATTGTTTGTACCTATGAACATGCAGGCAGTAAAGTTTAATAATCAAAGCTGGTTTTAGAAGTGAATTTCCTAATCTACAGCACATGTTTCTGCAGGGTGTTTTCAAACTGACTCTAGCTGAGTCTGCTTTATGAGTTCTTCATGAACTCTTTCTAGTATTGTGGCAAGTTTCATAAGCTCTGATCTGTGAATAGCAAGATTTAGGAAGGGAGGAGTAACAAAGATACTAAATACCAAATCTAGTGTTCAGATTCTTCCACAGTCAAAAATTACCAGAACTAGGTTTTTTACATTTTTAAGTCTAATTCAAGCTTTGATGTTTAAGAAAACGGGAAGACAAAGCAAACCGAAAACTAAAAGCCAAACAAACAAACCACCCCCCAACCAACAAACCTCAAAAAACCCATAGCAATTGAAAGAAACTAGCCAAAAGCTCTGAAAAAAACGCCTCCAAACCCCAGAGCAGATATTTTTTTATTAAATGAAAAGGACGCATGAAAGAAGTGTATTCTAATGAGATGCTTCATGGAAGTTCTGGGAGTCCAAAATTCTGTATTAAGCTATTTTTAAGATGGTTCATGATTGAACTGCAGCGTCGTTGTTTCTTTTATTTAGGAGATTGTTAGTCTGCTTTTTCACTGAATAAATTTCGACATAATTTCAATTCTACAACTTATTTATGTAAGGACTTCACTAAAATGTTATATTGACTGTCAGAGCATTTGGGGGTACACTTAGTCTTTGAAGCACTCTGATTTTGTTATGTGGTTTAACACAAGGACTTGGTATCTTGTATTTTTTATAAGGATATATTTTTTCCTCTTGGTACTGATTGCCATTGAGATGATGAAAGACATGTCAGAATGGGCAGATTATTGTCTAAGCATAGTCTTGGAAACAGGGGAGCAGGGATGCATCCTTCCTGTGCTGAATTTTCAAGGCAGCAGCAATCAGGGATGGGATGTGTGTACTTTCGTCATGTGTGGTCTAGCAACAACAACATAAGTTCAAAAAAACAAAAGTCAAAATTATGGGAGGTGTTGTTTAAATAAATAATTTTGGATAGCTGGGCATGCTCTCAGCAACAGTGATAGTTGACAACATTACTGTAAAGCAGAGATATCAAATAAGAGAATGTATTTTTTTAAAAAAATTTTCCTTTTGTTATTTTTTCTTTAAATCCTTGCTTTACTTCCGTTTTCGGAAAAGAAAAAAAACAAGGCTTGTTGGAGCTCTGTTCAGATCTTTCACTGTGGCAGGTTTATGGGGCCTGCAGAGAACCTGGGGTCACTCAGGCGTGAAGGAAACCTGTGTATTGATATTTGGACAGGCAGAGGTACAGGCAGAGGGTGGCCAGGGGTGTACGTGGGTCTGGGCCTGGTGCTGGAGGTGCCCCCTGCAGATGTGCCTGGGTAAGCCTGCTTACCTCTTGCTTTCAGCTTGGCTCCAGTTTTGGCAGCAGGCTGGGGACTGACATTCAGGTGCCAGTCAGGAGTGTAGAGGTGCTTTGTTGTAAACAGAAACCTCTGTGTAATGTCTGAACATTCGCTCCCTCCTACCTGTACGTGTGTAACATAGGGGTGACTGTTAGGTGTATTTATGGAAAAAACCTGAGGGGTGGGCAGCTCTGTGGGTGCCCAGTGAAGGGCTGGATGCCATGGCATCAGAGCACGGATCTCTAATCTCCGTGTCCTTGCTTAGGACAGCAGATCCCAGGCTGCTGTTGGGGTGGACGTCAGGAGCTCTGCAGGAAGCTGCTTCCCGGGCACCAGCTGGTGCATGGGAATGTCAACAGTGCACACAGGTCCATGCCATGTGTGCCATTGAGTTGGCCTTCACTCCTGCAGGTGCCCTCTGGAGTGCTGTACAAGCCTGCTCAAAACAGGTTGGGGTTATTTTCCTGACTTTCAGTAATGTGGGTTAGTAGATATTTTTTGCAGATGTGAAACAGCTCTGCGAGTTACTGAATAGAGGTTTTTATTTGTGCTAGCAGTATCTCCCCCAAACAGGAAACAATACTCTTAATGTGTATTTAAATTGTACTTTCTGAAAGTCAGGGAGTTGCCACAGTTAAGTGTTTTGAACAGTGTGTATATTTTTCTGCCTCACCATGGAAGTTGGTACTGAATTATCATAATTAACATTACATGACATTTGATACCTATTTTCCTCAGTTTAATATCCTAAAGCTGAAGTCACAAGGTTTCCAAACTGTGTATCTCTGCTGAGACCTCGCGAGGGTTGTGCCTTTTTTAAAGACCTCACTGGACCAACTTTTTATTTTAACTCAAGGTTTTCATCAGTCCAGGAACATCAGATGAACTACTTGTAACTGAAAAAAGGGTATAATAAGCTGTGTGGGCATGCAAGCAGCAATGATCCAACACCTCACAGGGAAACAAAAGCCAAGTGCAGGTTAAGAACATCCAAAGATAATTTCCCTCAACAGGTAATGGTCTGGGTTTTTTGATGTGCTGCCCATACAGAGTCACTGCTACTGCCAGTTGAAATCCTGAACCTGTTAACATACTGGATTCCAGAGCTGTTTGTGCAGTGGGAGCTGCTTGTAGGCACAAGGAGGAGCCTTCACATTGTCAGCCAGAACAGCTCTGATCTCGCATACTAAGAATATATAAAAATGACTGATGAAGCAGGAGGCAGCGTTTTGCAGCTCATAGAGTTTTCTTTGTCTTGCACTCTGCAATGAGCCTCCCTGTGAATAGAGAGCAAACACATAACAAGCTGTGGCATATGGATAAGAAATGAGATTTTCCTGTCTAATAATTTCTTAGCTGTTGGTAAGGATCTGACTTATCGTCGTTCTGACAGAAATGGGCTGGTACAGACAGCGGCAACAACAGGGATACAGAAAAAGCTTGATTCAAAGACAAATATCATTTTGGGAAGGGTTAGTAAAGCAGATTAGCAGTGGTGACAGCGTGAACAAAAGCACAGTGAAGCAAGAGGTCTGTCTAATAGGAAGTTGATATTAGTCTGCTGCTCCTTGTGTTCGAGGGGCAGGTGAGGGTGGAGCAAGAACTGGTGAGAGATTATTTCTGTTTGAGCTTGGGTTTCTGTTCCCTTGCTTTCAGAATGGGGTTTTAATGTATCTGTATTTGAGTGAGGTTTTCCAGAAATGTTTCTTCTAGACTCTTCCCTGCAGTTGAGCAAAGGCTCGAGGCGGTGTTAAGAGACAGCTCTTTAGCTGACATGGAGAACACTTTTGTGATTCCCCAGATCCGTTGTCCTTTAACACCACTGTCTGCAGCCAAGCCTGCTGGTGACTGAGGGTGTTCTGAGTGCATAAGGCAGTTAAATACATACATAAATAAATACTTGTGGTGTGGGTGTGGGACACGGCACTTTATCACTGACCATTTTGTATAGTTAAAAATGCACTGTTAGTGCCAAACATGCACATCTGCCTGGGTGTTTGTAAACTATATAGAAAGACATTTGGGGGAATGGTTTTGTGCAAATTTTGAGGAGAGGTGGGGTGACTTCTTGGGAAACCCAGCTCAGAAGCCCGGGGGCTGAGGTACTGCTTCAGCATTCCTCTGGAAAACAAAATGAGTTTGCAGATCTTAATCAGCATTTTTGAGCTAGTGCCCATGTCGCAAAAACTGTAGCTCCTACGGGAAGAGATAAAGTTCTGGTCCTGGTAAACAAGATGATTTGGTCAGGAACTGCTGCAGTGCTGATGTCTGTGGGAAGCTGCCTCTGGGCTGACTACATGAAAATGTTTAATCTCATTTTACTCATTTTAATCTCAGGAAACAGCTAGTGAGAACTTAGATGTTGTCATCAGACTCTTTATTCTCTTTCTAAACAATATTTTTTTTCTTCATTTTTTATTTAACTGCCTTTGACTTGTAGCTCTTTAAAAGGTTTTTGAAACTCCTCATATGTTTCTGAAAGTTACTTTGGTATCTGAAGTGTTAACATAAGTAATCTTTGAGTTCCTGTGTAGTATGCTGTACTTCTTTCATGTGCTTTGGAAAAAAAACCAGAAAAACCTAAGTGGAGAAAAATTAATGATTTTGTGAACCCAAAATCACATTGGTCAAATGCAGTTTTAGAATAATTCATCTCTGCTTTCTGCATCTCATGGCTTTCTGCAGTTCATACACATCGAGGCCTCAGTTTCTCCAAATATCATAACACTGAAAATAGGGATCATAGCAGTGGGAAGTGTCTCTGCTACCGAGTGAGTTTAAACATTCAGGCTTACAGCTCTTATTTCTTTAGAATAACCAGAATTATTTACTGACCCTTTGCTTCATGGTTGGTGACTTAAATCAGTTTCCACAAACTATGATTTAAGTTCTTTGGGGACTTTGAATTTAATTGCTTCTGTCCTTTTGTCAAAATAAGAGCTGTTTGAGCTATTGAGAGTTCTTCCCAGCTATTTTGCAAAGCAGGAGGTGGGGACCTGTGTATTAATGGATTTGTTGTGGTTGGGATGGGGAGAGAGGTTTTGAGGTGAAGGGCTGCAATGAAAACAGGGAATTCTGTTTTCTTTCTTTATTGTTCCTGTACCACTCCTTTCTTCGTGCTGCTGTTTCACTGTCCTGGACTTCACTTGTTGGCTACAGCAAGGACAAGCCCCCAAAGGGAGGGATCAGGAGCAGGCACTTCACCAGTGTGCCCTGACTTGCTTTCCATGGGATCCTCTCTTTATGGGGGGTGAAGGGAATGGTGTGGCCGGGATGGGTGCCATGGAGTTGGGTGGTCTGAACAAGTGCCAAGCATGAAGTTCCTGCCAGAGAAAACTGCCTGCTTGGTAACACCATTATTTTGGCAAATAAGAATTGTCTACACTCTCATAAACAAATTATACTTGGGCCTATCTGCCTGGCATGTTTCTGCTATGGAAATAATTTCAGTTAGAGAGAAAACTTGTCTACACATAAAACATTTTTGAATTAAGTTCTTAAGCTTGTACAATATGGACAAAACTGTACCTGTGTGAGTTGCCTCCCTTTCAGATGAGAGTTGATGTACTGCTGTCAAGGCTGGAACCCAGCTTTTGCTCAGCTGCTGTCATTTATTCAATGCGACCTCATTTGTGCTGACAATTACAATTTTGGATGGGTTTTGCAAGCTGGGCCTTGGTGGTAATTCTGTTTCGCTCTTGTGCTAATAGTTTTATAGTTCTAAGAACTCAAAATAATTGCGTTGAAATTTTTGCTTGTTGTGTCTTACTGATTTAACATCCACAGTAACACGTGTGGGAGCGTGATAGATTCAGGTCTCATCTTTGATTTGGAAGGCAGGGGCCATATAAAACAGTTCCCTGTGATGGTTACATTGCTGTAGCTTGGAGCCCAAGGGCTGTAGAGAGGGTTTTGGAGAGCACTAGAGGGCAGTGCTGGCCACTGCAAGAAACTTAAAAACTGCGAGGGGTAAACGGTGCCCAGGGTTTTGTGGCCTGTCTGTGAGTCTCTCTTGCTCTGCAGAAATACTGATGTTTCAAAATACCTATGGGGCCTCCTCCTTGCCTCTTTCAGGTGTACCATGTCTCTTCAGACAGCTACGAGACACAAAACCAACACTATGGAAGGAGCTTGACCAAGGAAACAGTAAAGGACGGTAAGGGAATTCAGATGTCAGAATTCAGTGCACTTGGATATTTTTCATTTATTTACTTACTTATAGAACTGTATGAAAAAAGTAGTCCTTGTGTTCCCATTTTAGAAGTCCTTTTTTGTCCTCATGCCAGGTGGGTCTTAAGCTGTTCCCTGTGTAATTTGAGCTACCTGTCAATCTGAAATTAAGAGTGCAGTTGGCTGTAACAGTAGTGCAGACTATAGGAATTTCCTCCTCACGTCTCTTTTACTACTAATAAGGAGGTGATAGTTGTAGAATTCAGGTTTTTTTGCAGCTTTGAAACTATAATGAAATAGAAACCTTTTAAAAGTATTAAATGCTTTTATAATATATTTTTTTTTTATCTCTAGTTGTCTTCTGTGAATATCTAAGTGTCTTTTATATTAGAAAGCTGCTACCAGTGAATCTTTCAGTTCAAGGGACCTTCTCAGTGGAAGTCAGTCCACATGTTGCTCTGCATTAACCATAAATAAAAATGCTGCCACCATATGGCTGTTTGGTGATAATTAATGCAAACTACTTATTACTTGACACCTGTTTATCTGTCCCCCAGCAAAGGACAGAAGGGTGCACACACCAACACACTCATGATAACAAGCTGCTTGAGACTTGTTTATCTGTGGAAAATTTAATGGATTTAACATTTGCCCAAAACTGTCCAGGCACTTACTAAATTACCTGGGGAGCAGGAACCACGTTCTTTTACTGTTTGCTTGATACATTTAGTTCTACTGCTTGGGCTTAGATTGTAAGTAATAGTATACAGCAGGTGAGGTGACTGACGGTATCAGAATTCCTTGGTCCACTTTAGGTTTAGTTAATAATTGCCTGAAAGGAAACTACCTGAGTGCTGTCTGTTCCTTCAAATAAGAACTGTGAAGATTGTTTGTTTTCCTTTCGGAGGTGAAAACAATCCCAAAATGTATCTTATTTCTTGCAGGCATCTCAAAGTTTTTCCACAGTGGGTACTGCTTGAGAAAAGACGTGGTAGCTGCCAGCATTCAGAAGATTGAAAAGATTTTGGAGTGGTTTGAGGGCCAGACGCAACTCAACTTTTATGCAAGCTCGTTGCTTTTTGTCTATGAAGGTTCGTGTCAGGCAACAACTGTGCGGTTGAGTGATGTCACCTTGGTGGAGAAGAGAGGAATGCCCAAAGGCCTGTTATCAGGTGGAGATGTTTTGGAGTGTAATAATAATATTCACGTTATAAATTCTACAGAGAATGGAAAAATTGAAGCCTCTGTAAGTAAAGGCTTGTCCAAATTTTATGCACTTCACAAAAAGTCATGCTCGAAGAGGCACCACAGTCAGCTCTCACTAAAGGTTGAAAACTTGGAGCAAGACAACGTGTGGAAAAGCAGCACGTGCATTGCACAGGAGCACCTGAACGGAAACGTTCTACCCCAACTGGAAAAAGTTTTCTATCACATGCCAGCAGAGACCAAGGAAAGTGCAAACGTTGAAGTCCGAATGATCGATTTTGCTCACGTGTTTCCTAGCAACGCAAAGGATGAGGGCTACATTTATGGTCTGAAAAATCTAATCACAGTACTTCAAAGTATTTTGGATAACTAAATTCTTTGCTATGTTTTTTATCGGGGCCAATGATAAAAGAGCAACAACATGAAGAATTTCTGCACTTGTAATGCTGTATACTGGGTTTGTATTGTTCTATATTTTATTTGTCTTTGTACTTTTGGTAGAAGGGTTTAACTTTTTATAATTTCACTCAGGAAAATAATTGATAGTTAATTAGGGAGTGTGAAAGGATGAAGATACTTGAGATATAAAGCAGGATAGGTAAATGAATAGAATGAAGTGTATGTGGTTGTCTTAAATCCAAGGACAACCAGAAGCAAGGGTTATGTTAGTTCCTATAATGACTTTAGCATAGATGACATTTGCCCACTTAGCCTTGACACTGAGCCGCATCTCCATTAACAAATGTTTAGAAAATAGACTGAAAGCTGTAAGGTAGGTGCAGGATCGATGTCCTCAGCACTGCCTTTGTGTTTACTGTATTTGAATAACTGGAGTAACCCTGCTTGGAGAGAAATCCCATGCTGAGTCAGCAGTCTTGCTTGAAGCATCGAAAAGTGCTTTTCCGTGTCACGGGAAGATATTGCTGTTCTTTCAGCTCTCACGGGGGCCTTTTCTTCCCCCACTGTGGGTGTCTGTAGCCAATGTTCACCACTGATGATCAACC
The DNA here is from genome assembly GCF_003945595.2 of Pipra filicauda. Taxonomy (NCBI): domain Eukaryota; kingdom Metazoa; phylum Chordata; class Aves; order Passeriformes; family Pipridae; genus Pipra; species Pipra filicauda. The sequence continues at coordinate 970,834 of NW_024104361.1, forward strand.
ACGTAATTTGTGTTGAGGTGCTAAGAAAATGCTGGAGTAAAATACCATAACAGGCTTAAACTGCACAATTTCTAGAGAAACTGCTAGTTCCTAAGAGAGAGCAAAAGTATGCAAATGCAAAATGTTCCAGCAAGTAATTTGGTTTAGAAGATTAAGTCAGTCTGTTAACGGAGTGTCTGATGCTGTGATTAAGGGAAATGCCTCACTCTGTTGTTCTCATGGCCCTTCTCCAAAAACATTGCTTCAAAAAGCAAACTAATGGAGTAGAGGAACAGAGCGTTCTCAGTAAGCCTACAGAGATCTCTGCTGGCCACCGGCCGCTTGCGTTTTTGCAACAGGCATTTCACGCCTCTGCTGCTGGGGAGCACGGATTGGAGCCATGAGCAGTACAGGCAAAGGACTCTCCTGTGGAGATCGTTGGGCCCTGGAGCCACCAGCTGAGCCACCAGCTGTGCCACCACTTGTGCTAGTGGAGCTGGGGCTCTCCCACCCTGGGCTACAGCTGCCACTGGTTTCTTCTAATGACACACAGGCAAGCTGCGCGATTTGAAAGTTGTCCCGTTTCTTTCTTCTTCATGGGAAAAAAAAAATCGAGCTGTTTTATGGAATACTTGAGGTCAGGATGATGTATCCAAAGCATTTTTGGTTGTGTCTCTTCCGTATGCTGTGCTGCCGTGTGTATACAGTGAGCCGTTTGAAAAGTGGAAACGGCCGAGCCTTGCCATCTGTAGAGCAAGATTTTAATGCTTAAAGCAAAGCCCCGGGATGAAAATGTTTTAGAATGGTCCTTGGAAACGTATGTCTTTTCCACGTGGGCTTACCGTGACCCTGTGACCTTGCTGCTCTCTCTGTACAACGTTCTGCAGTGTGCACTCAGCTGTGTACATGTCTCGGCAAGTTCTTCATTTCACACCTGTGATCTATATGAGAAAGAAACACATAGTTTTTCAAGCAGATATGCTGTTTTAAATAAAGCTGAAATTTTATCTGAGAACTTGGGTTGATTGAAGAAACAGGGTATTACTGTGTGTAGAACTACATTGTTTTAACTTCAGAGCTCATTTTGGCCAGAGCGTTCAAGAATGAAACCAACTATTAGTAACAATGTTTTTGAAGTGTGGGAGCTGTACAGGAATATGCCAGCACTGCAATATCTGAAAGGTTATGGCCTGGTTTTGTCCCACTTCAAGCTGCCACTTGGACATCACCACAGCAGACACCTGCTGCTCGTAAGATGCCGGTGTGCCAGGTGCCAGTGAGAAGAAAAACACACAATGCCCACCCTGCCTGCACAAGGCTTGGCCTGTGCATGCCACAGCATGGGCAGCCAGGGCCCAGCACTCACCTTTCGTCAGCAGAAATGGCTCTAGGTTCTCATTCAGGCTCTCCTCATTGTCTAGCACAAATTTGAGGATTGATGCCAGCTCAGCCTGTGTCAGAGGAGCCATGGGGTCAGCAGCTCTGCTGCAGCTCACAGGAAGCAACCACAGCAGACTTGGGGCAGCAGGCAGCTCCCTTGCCTACCCATGCTGGTGCCCACACTCGCTGCCACAAGCCTTTGACAGACCAAAAACACCGGTGAGCACTGCAGTACCCACTCCACACTGTCTTTTAAGGGGACCCAGAATAGGAGGGCAGGTCTCAGAGCACCCCCTGAAAGCCACCGCTGCTCCTGCTGCACCCCAAGGGAGGGAACCCCAGAGGGATTACCAGGGTCTTGTAGTCAAACTCATTCCAGTCACCAGGGCTCTTGCAGCTCATAGAGGTGTGATACAGGAGCAGCACAGCCACCTGAGCAAGGCAGGTAAAGTGTCACTGACCCCACATTGGTGCCAGCCAGGACTAAAGCATGCCACACAGTTACCTTGGCCAGAGCCAACTCCTCTCCATCCACCAGCTTCTGTTGCAGAGACCAGGTTCTCTGCAGCCAATTTGTGCCTGCAGTGCTCTGCAACAAGAAGCAGGATTCCCAGTCGCGCAGGATTCCCAGTCGCGCAGGAGCTGCTGGGCACGCTGCCCGCCCGTGGCACGTGGCCATCCCCGAGGTGACACTCAGGGGCAGGGGGGCACTGTGATCCATCCCCAAGCACAAGGGGCCAAGGGCAGGCTGGGCTCTGGAGCTGAGGACCCCAGTGTTCAGCCTTGGCCGTTAACGCTGACTGGCTTTTATTACCCTCCCTGGAACTCCACTCTAAATCTCAGCCCCCCCAGCTTGGCATCTCTCCCCCACCACCAGCACAGAGTCCCACCTCTACAAGGTGCTGTTTTTGAGGTGTGCAGAGGAGGGGCAGTATCATTTTGTTGACAATTTCATGTGAATTATGGTGAAGGCTGAGGGGAAAGTACAAGAAAGAAAGGGACTTTTTTTTTTCTACCTGGTATTTCTCTTGCACCATATAGTTATAGTGTATTTCCAAATCTCTGTGAATTAATTTAAGCCATATTCTAGAAAGAGTTTGTGGGTTTGTTTGCTTTGACGCTGATTTCTCTGTTATGATTTCGTTGTTCTGTTCCATAACACTAGAGTACTCCAGGCTTAAGTGGCCTTGTATGATAAATTTACAAGGTTTTATAGAAAATATGGGCAACATCATAATTTTTGTCCTCAGTAATTCATCTCTTCTGGATTTTAATCCATTTTGTGCCAGAGAAATCAGACATTTGCCTCAAAGAAGTCAGTTATTAGAAAATTATCTGTATGCTCTTGGTATCACGCACTGTCCTGTCTCTGCTTTAAGATATACTTCCTCAGTGTTTGAATGCTCTTTAATTATGGATTGTTTTGTTGGCTATGGCAGTGTTTGTAATGCACCTGGAATATTGTCAACCTGTCAGAATATTTTGAATAAAAAAATAATTTTATCATGGTGTTTGTACCGGTAGTTATTATGAATGTATTTCTGTTAATTTAAAATGTAGCTTGAGAGACAATAGTATTTTTTTGTTGGAAGTTCTGTAAATAAAGCTTACAGTAGAGGTGTTGGAGCATAGTACCAGCTGTGAGTCTTAAGCCTGCAAAGCCCTTATATTGACATTGTTGTTGCACATTTTAGACTTGGTGGCTCTGGTGTCTTGTATCTGATCCGATTGTTTTCAGTTACAGTTGGAGATGTATTCACAGAAATCATTCAACAGAATATGGAATTAATCAGAAGATGAAGAGGGAGACACTGGTCACTGAGCTGGTATACTGCCATCAATCTCCCTTTTGTTCTCTGGCTGAAGTGTACAGGACAGGCAACTGTTCTGTGGAAATCTTCATGGGAATGGTAACAAGGCTTGTAGGTATTTCTGTCCCATAAAATGGAGGGTTGGTCCCTGCCCTAGACTGGTGTGGTGTAGCTGGGTGCTGGGGATGCTGAGGAAACCTGTCATTTGATTTTAAGCAATAAGACTTGGGTTTGGCAAAGCTGACTGTCAAAAGGGAAGACTCATGCAGCATTGTCACTCTTGGACTCTGAGAATATATGCTTTTGAAGCCTTTCTACCTAGGTGACATGAGAAGTGTGTATAGGCTTACTTAAGGAGAGCTTGATTTGTATAAAGTTTTATAAAAAAGTATATACATATATGGTATTTTTGGATTTGGGTGAAATTTGTTGCAGAAATTACATTGGAATTTATTATATCGCTATGAAATGTTTAAAATATTTTAATCAATTTGTTTTATGAACTAAACTGGAGACTTTGCTTGTAGTTGTGATTCTCATGAAACTTGTACTGGTTTTTTTCCTACTGTAATGCATAGCCAGCGTTCTTTTCCACAACCTCACAATTTTATGGAGAACTTTTAAAGTACTCAGTAGATTAGGAAATCACTAATTTCCAGTAATTTGATTAACAGAGTGCATATGTTCTTGAAATATTTCAGTGCACATGATATTTTAAGTAATGTTAATATGTTACACACCTAGAGACCCTGTAAAACTTCCTCCCCTGCATAGAGCTCCTGATTGTGCAGAGTTTAAAATGGGCCTTTTCAGGTGTAACAGCAGCAGCGGTGAAGGGAAGGCATCACCTACGCTGGCCATGTCAGGTGTGCAGGGGTGTTGACAGCCTGAACCTAAAATCATTGGAATTACTTGCTCTCTTCATGATGTGAAGAACTGTCAAATGTAGGAAGCATCCACATCTGCTGTTTAAAGTTATGAATACCTGTTCATCCCTCCTCATTTCTTCTGGTTTTTTTTTTTTTTTTCCTCAAGTGAGCTTTCCTCCTGAGTGCCTTCTTTGCCCTTGCCCTTCTACCTTCTGTAGCATCAGGGTGGAATATTTTAATGGAAATTCTTATTTCCTGAAGAGCTTGTGCCCCATAACTGCTCTTAAAGTGCCGATATTTCAAAACACCGTTGAAATGCCTCAGATACTGCGTGAATGCCCACTCCTCTGAAAGAGGAGGAGTGGGTGCTGGTGGGAGATGACAGTGGGAGGTGGGAGTGGATGCTGGTGGGGATGCTTCGAAACATCTTTACCTGGGGTTTGAAGAGGACATTTTGAGGGCAAGGTGAGTGACAGTGGAACTGCATGGAGTTTTCCTTCCCTTCCTGCAGGTAGTGTTGAGCTTTGGAGCGGGGAATGGGGAGAGTTCCTAAGGAGGACTGAGCAGGTGTCTTGCAGGGAGGATATGCTGTGCATATTGCTTGGGTTACAGTAGGATGTGATCTGGCAAGTGCTTTCATCTCCATAGCCACAGGCCAAATCCTGCCTATCCTTCACGTTCACAGCAGTGTGCAATGGATGCTGCAGAAGAAGATTATCATCCAGAGGGCAAATGTGTTTGAAAGGGGAAAATTAACAAAGCTAAAGGTTGTACAGCAGAAAACATGTTTGAGTAAGTATCTTTTACTCTGGTCTCATTTAGTGGATGTGGGCCCTGTGGATTTGGAGTTTGTTACATGATATTTAGTAGCAGATGGTCAGAACAAAGGTATTTCAAAACCGCCTTAGTTTGAATTCTGGACATTGGTTCAGTTACTTTATTTTTTTTTTAGAAAGTGACCTATGAAGTAGCTTCCAAATACAATGTGTGTCACATCTGATTCTAAATGAAACTAGAGTGCACAAAGGCACTTTAATCCTCTGGGAACTGTACTGGAAAGTAGATGAAAGCATGTGAAACTGCACCTGATGCTGTGTTGTTAATTGTTTTTAAACTCTTAAAATTCTACATGCTTGATGGATGAATGTATCTAGTCTAGTCTGGTCTCAGTTTCTTTGATTCAAGTGTCTAAAGCCACCCTCAATCTTCTCTAATCTGTATATGTTTGTAATTTCATTTGCTGTTTTCTGCCATTCTTGGACCATAGGAGGTATTGTTAGTATTACCTGTGTTTATTTTATAGAACATTGTACTATGCTATCTACCAACTTTTGTAACTTAAGAAGTGATATTTGGGGTCATTCTAATAGCTGTATATTTGGCAAATTATTAAAATTTTCTGCAAGTGACTTGCAAGTATAATTGGTTTCTTTTTAATACAGGAAGATTGTTGAGAAAAAGCTTTCCTGAATATACATGCACCCTCTCTCCCTCTTTCTGTCCCTCTTTCTCTCCCTCTTTTTCTCTTTTTCTCTTTTTCTCTTTTCTCTTTTTCTCTCTCTCTTTCTCTCTCTCTCTCTCTCTTTCTCTCTTTCTCTCTCTTTCTCTCTTTCTCTCTTTCTCTCTTTCTCTCTTTCTCTCTTTCTCTCTCTCTTTCTCTCTTTCTCTCTTTCTCTCTTTCTCTCTTTCTTTCTCTTTCTCTCTTTCTCTCTCTTTCTCTCTTTCTCTCTTTCTCTCTCTCTTTCTCTCTTTCTCTCTTTCTCTCTTTCTCTCTCTTTCTCTCTCTCTTTCTCTCTTTCTTTCTCTTTCTCTCTTTCTCTTTCTCTCTCTCTGTCTTTCTCCTCTTTTTTGTGCACTCTATAATGGGTATTTCCATTGGATTTCCCAGGTTTGCTTTACCATCATATTTTTGTGACAGCATCCATTGCCATTTTTTGTTGGGAATACCTGCTTGTATACAAGAGTCATCTCTATAAAATTAAAAAAAAAAATCTGTACACCATAAAGCCCCCAGTACATAACTTGTTTTTTGAACAAAACCCCTCTCTCCTTGTAGGAGGTACTTCTCTGAATGAAAAGAGTATTGGAGAAGACAAAGCCATCCCTCTAATTGGGACACAGGGAAAAATAATCATAAATTTGAGACAAGTCAGGGCTCAATGAACACGTAGAAAATGGCAGTTTTCCTCCAGAAGGATCAAACCTGCAGGTTCTCTTTAATGTTTGATTGAAAGTCGTGAAAACTGCAGCTTAAGGGTTTTGGGGCTGACTTGATTTTTCTCCTTGTCCTTTCATTTGTTGCTTCGCAGCTGTGAGTGAAAATGAAATTAAACAACTGATGGGCATCATGGTTGTAATTGCATTGGAATGTTTGGTGACAATTAATAGTTATTTTCAGATAAGGGGTACTTAAGCACTATGCCTGCATTTACTTTGGGGTATAGAGCATAGCACTCATATTTTACATAAAGTTTTGAGTAAATGAATTAAATTCTCTATGCAGGGCATCTGTATCTAAAATTCCCATAATCCTTTAAATTTATCCTGGAAAACATTTAACAGGGCCACTAGAGGCTGTGTATGTTGTTGATTACAAGCTGTTTTGCATCCACCATCAGGTCCTGAATTCTGAAAGCCTGCAGGAATTGCCTTACTGCTTCATCGTAAGTTGGTTTGGAGGGGTGGGGTGGTGTTTGTTGAGTTTTTGGGGTTTTTTTTTGGTTTTGAATGTGTTGTCTTGCTCGTATACCAAAAGCTTTCTAAATGTGTTCAGTAGTCTTAAGTACTGTCCCATGGCTCTGCACAGCCTTCCTTCTCATGCTCCGGAATTGAGGAAATATGGAAAACTGGGGGTGAGGCTGTAACTGGCCAAAAGCACAGTTTCGTGAGGATCTAGCTTTGAGTTTTAGAATTAAGAAATGAGTAGTGTTATATATTGAAGAATCTTCTAAAAAAGAAAAATCCCCATTTCCTTGGTTTAAAGTGAAGGAGGAATGTAGGGAATTGGCTATAGAACACGGCTTGCCTAGGCCGTGAGAAAATCTGAGATAGCAGAGCTACAGTGTCTTTGTGCCTGCTAGTTGGCTGGTAAACAGGTCGTTGTGATTAGCAAAACAAAAAGCAACTGAGAACCACCTGTGTCAACAAAGGAAGGGAGTGAGAGACAGAATTAACATCTAAGTGTCAACGATGTTAAGGAGTAAAGGATGAGATCAACGTTTAAGCAGAGCCAATAATGAGCTTAGCCTTTGCAATATGTATGAACTAATTATAAAGCATATATTAAGCTGTTAGCAATGATCAATAAACGAAGCTTGCTGATTCTCATATTGAGGGTCCCTTTCTTCCCTCGTTACGACAGAGGAATCGTGCTCCTTCGTTGCCGTTTCCCATCACTTGTCGGCGGGGTGTCACCCAGCTGGGGTCACCCTGTTGTCAGGGGGTAACCCTGTCTCTCTGCTGTCCCCTTCCTTATGCACACATGCATGTTTGAATAGCTGCACAGTGAAACGTGTCAGGGCAGCTGATGTGGCTGAGAACTGCCTCAGACAAAAAAAAATATGCCATATGGGGAGGTGTGTTTCACTGGAATCCCATCTGATACATAAATTACTAATTTTCTGCCGTCCTGGCTTCCTCAACCTTGGCTCGTTTTGAGGGAGACGAGTGCCTCTTTTGGGCAGTGGAGGCAATAAAAGACTGGGGCTGTAGAATGGGAATGGGTGTTAAAGAATCCATTCAGTGCAAGTAGCAGGAGCCGACAACCCCCAGACTTTTCCAATGCTTAGACTGTGAGGGGATAAAAGCCCAGGGGTTCCTTTGTTCCGGGTCCCTCCTTGGAGGAACCAGCTTGAGCTGTTATTTTGTTATTTAGTTATTGCATCATTATTAAATTATCTTAAGGATATGGACATCTGAGACTCTGCTCTGGGAAACCTGGGGTGGAGGTGGTGAGGAAACCTGGTCTGACTGTGTGAGTGTGGGGGGAGCAGCTGCAAAGGGGCCTCGGTTCCAGCTCAGGTGGTGTGAGAGTGACTGCCAGAGCTGCTCCTGGATGGTCAGACAGGGATGTTTCCTCAACAATGGGGTTGTTAGAGAGCCATTAATATCAGACATTTCATCTCCTGTTACTGCTCTGCTGTCTTTGCTTGTACTTTTCATCCTTCTTGCCATCCCCAAATGTAGACTTCCTCTAAAAGTAACTTAGTGTAATTTGTGATTGAAGTCAGCACATGATTTGAGGGTAAATTTCATCTAGAATATGAAGTGTAAAATACCTGCTGTATATACACATTTTCCTCTGGCCGATTCTACACTTACTTTGACCTTGAGCTGAGAAAATAAATCCACCTGTGTATTGTGTAGTGTATCTGAAGGGGCCTCCTGCCCCGGATGTCATTGCTGCCCTGGATGTGCCCGTTGCTGGTGGGGATTAGTGTCGGCACAAACTTTTTGGTTGACTAAATATAAGGAGAAACTGAGTGTAGCCCATTTCCCCACAGCTTTATAAGCTTTGCAATGTGGCTAGCAATAAAAACTTGATTTTGTTGGCAGATTCAGTGGATATAAATTGGGCCAGCAGATGGGAGCTGTCTAATAGGTACTGTGCCAAAGTACCAATTTTTGCAAAGTTACTTCTTAAAGGAAAAGCCAGAAGCAAACCAGGAATAGCTACAAAGAAAATGCTGACAAGCTGGGCTTTGGGCAATATGAACCTTTTGTTCTCAAATACTCTAATACCCAAATACTGGTGTCTTGTCTAGGATATGCCCTTGGGCTTCCCCAATACCTGTTCATGTATGTTTGTGGATAGGAAGGATTAATTCCTGAAAAACATCACTTTCAGTAGCAATCAAAAGCCTTTGGGATTTTGTATTGGATTTCTCTTCAAGCAGAAAACAGTGTTATGCTACAATAAAAGCAATGGTCCTTCACTGAATATAGTCGAATTCTAGTTTGAATACTTAAGTGTGGTTTCAAAATACTGATGGAAAGCAGAGCAGGCTGGGCCCTCCTGGAGGATCAGACAGCCTTCTGATAGGTCTTGCTCTGTTTAAATCTCACTGTGGTCTCACCCGTGGATGGTGCATCTCCTGAGACACTTCTCAGGTCACCCAGTGCGCGTTTCATCTCCAGCTCAGGCTGGTGGAGCATCTGCCTCCTTCCTCCTCTGCCTGTGCCACAAAATGCTGAGCTCAGGCACTCCCTATCCTCTTTCCAAGTTTTATTCCAAGTTCTTTACTGTTTTGGGTTTTTTTTTTTGTTGTTGTTTGTATGTATGTTTCTTGGTTTTTGTTTTGTTTTCCTTTTAAATCCCATCTGGAAAATTCCCCCCCCCCAAAAAAAGGCAGTATTTTTCACCTGTGCCATGTGATGCTCAGGAGGGTAGGCAGCTTTGGTTATCAAAGCCCAGCCCACTTCCAGCAGCACACTGCTCTCCTTAGCGTGTAACAAAAATCCAGAATAACCCATTACAGTACAGTTTTTGCCATGGGCTGAAGTAATAGTTATTAATACTGAGTTGTACAACTTTCTTCATAAAGAAAAACAATGTTCTTGTGAATAAACAGCATGGCCTCAGGCTGCCTGCTTTCTTCTCTTTTAAATCTGATTTTTACTAAACTTGAATATCAAAACCGTAATTTAAAAATTAAGTAAGAGACATATCATAATGGCTTTTTATCAGTTAAACTGTTCTGTGGTCTGTGTGAGGAAAATGACAGCAGTGTAAAGGTTATATGCACACGGGTACCCCCAAAATATCAGGCAGTGGGAAGATTTTGGTGAATTTATTTTCAAAAGTTGAGAACACTTAATATCCTTGTACAAGAGCTGCACTGGACCTAAGAAAGACATGCCTTCTGTTCTTAGGGCTTTTATCATCCCCAGCCCTCCTGCTTCGGGGCCTTCAAACATGCCTGCAAGAACTTACCTTCTCTTGTGTCAGCTCCTCTGGAATTCAGGAGGAGAAAACATCTAAAACTGTCTCTGGGAAAGATACCTTTTTCCAGGCAGGAAAGCTGTCTTAAGTGAAAAGAACTCATCTCCTTGTAAAAACTCTTCTGGAAGGTTTTTCTGTATTTACAAGCAGTAAAATGGAAAAAGGGCAATCCAGGCATCAAAGCAATAGTTACTGTTTGTCTGGGTCAAGGGCTGCATTTTGATGAGTTTGGAATTATCATTGGAGCGCTGGGCAGCTCGCACAAGCACTTCTCTTTCCTTTGTGGTGTTTAACAAATGAAACCAAAACCATGGCCCATACATATCTTTTGATATCCTTAAAACTAATCAAAACACATATAACAGGGTTTTTCAGTCTAATTAAAGCCCAACAGCTCAGGTTGCTGAAACAACCTGAAGGTTTTCAGCATCTTAGCTCGAGCTATCTCTGAAATCCTGGAGCTGACATACGTAAAGTTAGTGCTAATGGCAGTTTCTAAGTTTGACCCAAGCTTAGCATTTGCTTGCCCATACCTGAAAGGAATATAACTGCAAAGCCTTGACTTGTGTTAGACCTTCATGCAGGCCTTGAAGGAGAGGTACCCTTGGGGAATGTAAAATGTATTCTTTTTAGGGCCGACAGTCCTTTGTTCAGCGGCCTTTTCAGCTGAATTGTGCAGTGGGAGAAGTAGGCAAGTGTCCAGTGCTGCATTTCCCCTGCACTCCTCCTCAGTCAGGGCTCCTGCAGAATTCAGCCCATTGACTGGAACCACACACTGGCATTTAATCAGCTGGAATTGGCAACTTCTCCTTACCCTGCCTGAAAGCTTTTTAGGTCCATTTTCAACATTGGTACTCCAACATTTGAAGCAAGGAGGCTCCAGGTCTCTCCCCCAGAATGGTGGTGCCCTTTGGGAGGCTGTTAACCAGCCTGGCTTTGTCACAGCCTCAGCTTTCACATCCACTTGGAGCATGACTGTTTTAACACTATTAAGCACCAGTGTTTTAACACCATTAAAACTCTGCCTGGAGAAGTAAAATGATTAATTGTTTGGTCCACGAAAGTTGGCGTGCCTCTAGGAAAATAGGAGAGACACAGATATCCTGAGCATGCCCTTGATTTTTGCTTCTTTGCTTCAAGCCTTTCTCCTCACCTGGTACTTAGCAGTACAAAAGCAGCTGTGCTGCATGTTGGAGCAGTCAACAGGACAGCCACCAAGAAGAGAATCAAGAGGTATTTATAATGCAAAACTTTTTTGCCAAGCAGGAAAGGAAGGTTCCACTTTTAGTCCTCAGTTATTCATAGCTTTGTCTAAATGGAAGTAGCTACCAGGGCATAGAACCCCAGGCAGAATAGACAATCAGTTAAAGAAAGGGCAGGGAGAGAGAACCAGGCTGAAGAAGAGGAATGCATTTGAAAGGAACTGGGAGTTCTCCCTTAAAGAAAAGTGCGTAGAAATAAAAGAAGTTTAACAAAAAGAAGAGTTTGTTGCTATGTGGAACACCAGAATAATGGGCTGGTAGTAGAAATTGCTGATTTCATCACAGTAAAGTAGAGCCTGAGAATTGCAGAAGGGCTCCCTTAACATCACCTATGTTATCCTTAAATCCCAATGCAGGATCTCCGTGCAAGGCCACTGCAGGTATCCCATGTGACTCTTAATAAAGTGGAAAACTGAATTCAGTTTTTGCACTAAAGTGGCCTTATCATTTGGTACAGAAAATTGGAGCTGTTGCATTTTGGTTGGTATTGGTTCGGTCTGCTTTTCTTGGGACCTGAATTGGGGCTTTCCTCTTGGAGTACAAGTTGCACACCACACCCCTTCCTACAGAGTACTGCCAAATACCCTCCCAGTCTGCAGGCTGATACAGTGGTCCGTAGCATCTGCTACAAGTTATATTTCTTCCATGCCTCAATAGGAGTATCCTGTGTGTTTGTGGCCAGTGTCCTGAATTCTGGTCCTATTTTGGCTCCGTGTCCCTCAGTTTGTCTGGTTCCAGTGACCTTTCCGAGATTCTTCTCTTGCTTCAGGGTTTTTTTTTCTCTTTCCCTGCCTTGCCTTTAGCAGGAGCTAAAGTCACCACCAACAGACAGTGTTGAATTCTACCACTGGCACATTTTCTTCCGAAACATGTTAACAGCCATTCAGGCTTGTGCACCCCATCTGTCTCAAACGTGGCAAATTTATCTTGCAGCTTTCTTAAACACACAGAATGACTGGGGTTTTTGGGCAGAGATAGCATCTGCTGTATTTTCCCTGCCTCAGTGGGGAGGCCCTGGACCCTCCCAGGTCCCCTTGCACTTTCTGGCACTGCTGTGTCCCCATTCTTAGTGAGGGTGTTCACACCTCACCAGCATGGGGTGATAAACCCCAGAATGGTTCTGGATGATGACCTGCAAAATTCTTGGCAGAGATGGCTACTCCCCATGGGGCTTTTAGCTTTTGACCTGCAATTATTTTAATTAAAAATTATCAGACATAATTTTTATTCCATGCTGGGATCATCTGTGGGCAATGATTTCTCTTTTTTATTTATTTTTTTTTTTCACTCAAATGCAGGCAGCATCCTCTGCATCCTCCAGGAGCCTTGTATTTGTGTTTCAGCTGTGGGATATCTTTAGGTGCCAGGTGAGACGTTCTAAAGTCAGTGTTCCAGTTACCTGGGGAGGAAGTGACAACGCTTGTCGGTCCTTTTATAGCACTTAGGTTAAGGTGGAGATTTGGTAAAATAAGGCTAAAGTTTTGTATTGTCAATAGTGAGAGTATTTTGTGGAGCTCCCATGGCACTGGAGATGCTTTGTGTCTTATATAGAGGCAGGTGAGGATAAGGGGAATTTACTGGGTGGGCTGCTGAAAACCTCCCTCAATAGACAACAGTATTATAGACAACAAATGTTGAAAACCTCCCTGAATTTTGCTGCCCTGCCTGGAGATCTACAGCTATTTTCTTTGGAGGCAGCAGCTGAGATACTGCTGACAATAAAGAGAGCTGGTCTGCCTCAATAAAATGCTGGAGACAGTGCATTAAACCTGACCCCGACAGGTTTACTGCTGCTTATCTGTTGGCTTTATAAATATCTATCAGAGAAACCAGTCCATACAGTGTTCTGAAAAATATATTTGTTTCTGTATTAAGAGCCTCAAAAATATCCAAGAGACAGAGGATACTTTTGTTCGAATAAAAGGGAGAGTCCACTGGACAATCCCCAATGAGGTCTCTCCACTTGATAGAGGTCACAGCCTCTTTTATCCCTTGCCTGAAATGCAGGTCCCTCCCTGTTCCCCCACTGGCTGAGCCACCCCGGGGTTACAGCCTTCCCAACGTGCCTGCAACGTGTCCCTCATTCTGTGCTCATTAGGGGGAAGGTCCCCAGCATTTTCCAAATGGAGGTTCCTGATCCTTTGCTGCTGACAGATCCTCTTGTTTCTTGGGCAAACCGCACTTTTCTGTAGCTGACAACTGAACAACCAGGGACTTGTCGCTTCCCACCACCAAATGCAACCACACTACAGATTTTGCAAGAGCACCTATTTGTTCCTAAATAACAGGAATGGGATTATCTCATAAGACATGGCTAAGTCATAGAGCTCTTACATCAGCGGAGTTGTGGTAGTCTTAGGACTAATTACTGATAATAAGCAGGAGCACTTTCCCAAGGGAAGCTGTTGTACATGCTTACTGCAATGTGTTACTGACAAATATCAAGAGGGGCTTGGGTCCCAGCAGGGGTAATCTGGGCTGGTGGGAGTGTTATTGCCAGAGCAGCTGCTGGATGGTCAGACAGGGAAGTTTACTTAGCACAGTAAAGCTGGGAATTGCTGGGAGAGGTTTCTGCTACCTGGTGAAAAGTTAAGGGAGCCACTCAGCTCTGCCAGTCCTTGCAGCAGGGTTTGCAAGTTGGCCTCAGCAGCAGAAACTCTGGAGGGAACTGTAAGATAAATGTTTCAGCACAGCTTTGGGTTGTGGTGGTTTTTTTCTTTTTTTTTTTTTTTGGTTGGTTGGCTTTTTGTTTGTTTGTTTTTTCCTCTCAGCCAAAATTGAGATTTAAAGAGGTGGCATGTTGGGCATTTGAATTTTGAGTGATAAGAAATTGCTTTACTTAACCCCTGCATCTATAAGCTGCAAATGTAGTTACTGGGGTCTTTGCAAACACTATTCACCTGTGCCTTTGCTGGTCAAATTTTGATGGTTTTCATGAATGTATGAGGCCAACTGTGTTTTCTGTACTGGCTATCAACTTCCTCTGGAATAGAGAAACAAAGGGGTTGGTAAAACTACAAACTACATCCAGCAGGTGTGGATTTTTTTTTGGTGGGAGGGGAGTGTAAAGAATTTTCATGGCTTTTGAGTGTTATTGCTGTTTTTGAGATAGTGATTAGAGAAGGGGATAGGGAGACTTAAAACCCTGAGATGTTAAAAAACAAAGCTGACCAAAGGCAGCACTTAGCTATGCAATGCTTTGCAGTGCTTATCAGTTAACTGATGCCACCTCCTGCTTCCCCTGGGGGTCCTTGGCATGGCTCACTTTGGGAAGAAATGGTTTTTTATGTTCTTGGTCAAATCTAGTCAAACCAATGATATTTGGCAGGTGTCTTGAGGTGTCACGTCACACAAATTTAAAAAAAAACCACACCAAAACCCCAACACAAAACCCCAAAAAGACAGCAGTCTGCACTACATATATCATGTGTAGGAATGCAAAACCTGTAAGAAGAATAATAATCTCTCCTATGAGTCACTGTGAATAAAGTGATATTCATGTTCAAAGGAAAAATTAAAAAAACCCTGAACGGGACTTGTTGAGGTGTGGGGGAACCGAGTCTGACCCAGCTTCATTCCTAAACAACAGGTTTTCGAGGCTCTATCCAGTTGTTTTCGAGGATGTCAACCTTGATGGCAGGAGCCAGACAGCTCTAATTTGGTGTTTGTAAGTTGCCTGTTGTTATCCTGTTGGGTAGAAAGCAGGAGCAGGGCAACCACAAAGCTCTCGAGGATTCTGGAGGTGTAATACTGCTCTGCAAAAATAACCGTTGTCTCAAGGATGTAATTTTTTTTTTACATCAAGGGTTTCTCTTTTTTTTGTGTGGGAGGGGGATGTTACTTTTTTTGATGTTTTCGAAGTGCAAAAAAGTGGAGCTCATCACATCAGTGCCCTGTTGGCAAAGCCAGCCTTCATCCAAGCTCAGATCTGCTTTGGAGTCGTGTGGTGAAATCCTGTCCCACTGCTGCCAGTGGGAGTGATGCTATTGAATTAGGTAAGTTGAGGGCTCAATTCTTGGTGTTGATCAGGGAGACTTTGTGTGCACTTTGTCACCTCCTTCCCAACTATCATCTGTTGCTGTAGACTGAGGAGGGTCAAACACAGGTAAAACTGGGGTTCACGACTATAAGAAAGCTGCTGCCTGCTGTTCTCATGAGCTTTTATGCTGAAACAATATCAGGTGAGACAACACCTTGCAGAAGCAAAGATTTCCAAATTCTAGTGGGTACTGCAACTCCTTTTAGTCCATGACTATGATATGGTGCTTCAGGTCTTTGTCAAGACGGGGAAAGAAAAGTCCGAACCTGTTGTTCTTAAAAATCTTAACTATTAAAATGTTATTTTAGTGTTATCTCAAATGTAGCTTCGAGTTCTCTTTTTGGATTAGAAAGAAATAGGTGCTCCTGGAGAGCATCAGTTTAATGATGACAAGCTGTGGTGTAGCACTAGATGTCAGTAGTGCTTCACAAGTATCTGTGTCAGCCCTTGCACGCTTTATTTGCTGCCAGCTTTTGGTACATGATGCCCTTTCCTTATTCCATATTTTCCAGAATAAGCACAGACAAGTATGCTGTCCTTCAAAACTATATTTTCTCTTACTTTGCTGTCCTTGGTGAATAACTATCTTAGGTCACTGACTTCCAAAAATAACATGTTTTGTGACATTTCCCTAGATCATGCTTTTTTATTCTTATTTGCCAGTGTATAAAAGTTGTATCTGGCCTTGCAACTGGGCACTCTTCTGGCAATTGCTCATTAAAATTCAGATGTGAAAGTTTCAAAAGTGGTTCAAACACTGCCAAAACACTTTTATTTGTAAAAACATACCCTAGGTCTAAAAGGTCTGGTTTAGCTGCTTGCCTTTTTTAAACTTCTGCTAGACCACCGTCAGCCAGGAGCTTTAATGAAGAGTTCTTTATCACACTTCAGGAAAGCAAACATAAAGAGGTGACGGCATAATTGGCTGAAGGACTCAGATTTTTCTTCTGAAAATGCTGTAAAGCAGAAAACACTTTTTCATGGTGATCCTGGCTGTTTCCTGATTCATAACACGTAATAAAAAAATACTGTGGCTAATGATGTGACAGAAGGCAGATAATACAGACACTTCCCATCTCTGGAAGTGTTCAAGCCCAGGCTGGACAGGGCTTGGAGCAACCTGGTCTAGTGGAAGATGTCCCTACCCATTGCAGGGGAATTGGAATGGGATGGTGTTTAAGGTCCCTTCCAACCCAAACCATTCTTGCTTCTCCTTCATAAGAAATATTAAATAGATTAACATAAAATTTCTGAAAACGAATTTCTGTTATTGGAAGAATTTCTGGAGATTGTGGTTATTTCTCAAGGATGTGCTGTTGTAAAAATTCAACCTGTACCATATAGTTATGGTGTTTGACTTCAGAATGGAGTTAAAAATGTAGGTATGCCTCATGTTTACTCTTGTTTTGTTTTCTTTCTCTCAGTGTCACTGTAGCCTCTCAGAGCAGTTGCTGTCCTTGTGTAGTTGGATGCTGGGCAGTCTATTGGGTTCAGATCCCAGCCGTGCCTCTTGGATACAGCTCTTTCACAGTGTGGGGAGGAGAGGAAAAGGAAAAAGGAAGCTGTATATGGAGGGAGTTTGCTAATTTTCCCAGTATACCAAGAGCAGTAATTTTTACAATAATCTGTGCATGCATTGAATTTAATGAGATGGAAGGATATTACTCATTTTGCCTAATACAAGAGCTGGGAATATAACATGAAATAGCTGTCAGGTTCAGGGTAAACAAAGTTCAGTGAAACTGCAGAGTTCATTCCTAGGGGGGACTGCAAAAGTTTATGTGCTGGAAAGGGGAATAAAATTGATGTTAAATCAAGACTGATCAGGGACAAGAACAGGATGCAAAGTCCTCAGCTGAGACTGTGCATGAGGATAAACAGATGCTTGTCTGGTGTGTGGAGGGGTATCAAGCCTGGGAAGTGAGGCAGCATGTCCCTCTGTCCCTACTACTAGTCTTGCTTTCTGTCTTCATGTAAAGTAACAACAAAAATTTCGTGAGAATAAGCATCAGGAAAGAGATTTCTACTGGGAAAAGCAAGTTACTCCTTCCTTATTGGAGATCAGAGAAAAATAACAAGCTCAGGCACAAGTTCAGGGAAAGCTGTCCTGCATGGGGAACTTCTTACTTTTAATAGGGTTAGTAAATCCTTAATGCAAACATAAAAAGAAGAAATTAACAGTTCTGTGTAAGGCAATGCTACAGTTTAGAGAAGTGTTACCTGTGCAGTGTAGGTATGTGCATCTTATCTACTCTCCTTATACTATTGATTTTAAGATGGAAGATGAACTGTAACATTTGCCTTTGTGACATCTCCTTGCCTTCCCTTTGGGAGCTGTTTTATTGTGGTTGGACACAACTGTTACTCCAAGACAGTTTCCAGCCCAGAGAGCAAGTTTCCTTCTACTGGAATACGTGTGAGCAACATAAGATTTTTAATTCATTTATCCCTGTTCCTGAGATTTCTTTTTGAAATGTGTACTAGGCTTGCTTAGGTCTTTGAATTGTGTAGGCTAATGTCTTTCTGTTCATTCTGGGTTGATATCTGTTATGGTCTGAAAACCACTTGGATGTCACACCACTAGTGTGCAGCCTCAGGTGAAAGAGTAATTAATCCAGGAATGGGTGTTTCTCCTTCCCCGAGCAGCTTTAGGCATCCTCAGAAAATATTTCTCTAAGGACAGAAATAATTCATGTGAATATAATGCAAAATGTCTGCAGAAGCCCCTTAACAGATTAACTTACTCTTTCAGCAACTTTAGTGCATAAAATATTTTTTTGAGCACTTCATCACTAGGGTATGAGGCAGTTTCTTCTCCTTTTTCCTCTCCCCTCTTCCTGAAGAGGTCATGACTCTTCTGAGGTATGTGGTCTCGGATCTGCAGATTCCCATCAGAGCTGTGTCACTGTTGGGGGACTGACAAAACTATGTTTTAAGACTTTAAGATCTCCTTGCTGCCTGCTTGCACCGTAGTTGTACAGCAGCTCAGCCAGTGACAAAAGGGAGACTGTGACTCTGCCCTGTGTAAATTTTGGGCCAGGATTTGCATCTCTTGCCAAAGACAACTCTGTGGGTTGTTTGTAGCCGCTGTTGTGTTTAAGATCAACAAAAGCCTGTGATCTAGAAGAGAAGCTTTTAGCTTCTCTCTCTGTGCTGAAGCCCAATACAAACTCAGTCTGTCTTCTGGGGAACAGGCAAGGCGATTTGTGATGTAAGCTGGGTGCAGTTCTTATGAACTTGTTATTAACTTCTCCCATTAAACACTTGCTCTGTTTGTAGAAGTCTGCAGACAGACTGATCATGCAAACAATACCAGAAG
The DNA here is from genome assembly GCF_003945595.2 of Pipra filicauda. Lineage (NCBI taxonomy): Eukaryota > Metazoa > Chordata > Aves > Passeriformes > Pipridae > Pipra > Pipra filicauda. Next base: position 989,434 of record NW_024104361.1, read on the forward strand.
TGGTTTTTTGTAGTGGAAAAGGGCTGAGAAACAAACTACTAAGTACAAATTGTGTAAGGTAGCTGGAATAAACTAGTCATAAAATAACCTTAAATGAAATGTGAGGCCTGCAGTCCATTACAGACCAGGTGTATGTGACATGCATGGCTATGTTTCTGTATGTTCTATGCACAGTCTATTGCAATTCAAATAGGTGTTTGCAGGAGAAGTGGCTGCTACCCAGAGTCACTGTCCTCTGAACAGCTGTGACCATAAACCTGCTAAAGGTTCAGGTTTACACCAGGGGAGCAGAAGCTGGAGAGATGTACTCTGTTGTTGCCTGACACCAAAGGTGGGTACTCTTCATCCCTGCCTGAGGAGAAATATCCTGTCACTTTGAAAGACACCTTCTATTTGAGTGATGGGAACACTTGAGCAATCTTAATGTCCAGTGACAGTGGACACTGCTGTCCAGCTGCTGTGAATTACTGTCAGATACCAACCCAAACTGAAGAAAAAGGTTAGAAAAGCCTTTCCAAGAGTGAATCTGTGCAAAGCAATGTCCACTTTGGGATTGCACTCTTTTAAATATAATCTGGTGCTGCTCTGTTTAAGGTGCTCTTATGCAAACCTGAGTGTGTTGTGTGGTTCTGCTTGGTGGTATCAGGTAAACTAAGCTTTGCAGCTAAAGGACAGGAAGGTAAAGGACAGACTACCTCTAAAACAAGTACAGTTGGCTTATTCTGTGTGATTATTTCCAGTGCTGGGAATTGGGTCAGGTGTTACTCTTAAACTAAGGCTTTTCAGCTTTTCATTCCTCCTAATGCAAAGGCTACTGACTCTCTCATCCTCAAAAAGAAATAGTAGAATTTCCAGTTAAGAATAGTAAAAAGTTGTGAAGTGATAACATTGTCATGGGTTAAGATTGGCCCCCCTGAGAGTTCGGGGGCTCAGAGGTGATTGGGTGCCAGGGCAGTGTTCCCTGGAGGGCCAGTCACCATTCATCTTGTTTGCTTCTGCTGAAAAAAAAATCATATATGCACAGCCACTGGAAGCTGTTGGCTTATATATAATAATATATATATATAGTTGCTTTTAGCTTGTATAGTATTTATTTGTGTAAAATAAAAGTAAATACTTCCCCTTTCCCCTATAGAAGCCTCTTGCCTGAAAGTTTTCTCTTCGGTGTTGAGATAAATTGTGGGAAGGGGTGGGGGGAAACCTGGAAATCGGATTTTGGATTTCTAATGTGGCTCAAACTGCCACAAACATATATGATATTGGTGTCAAAAGCTTATAAGGACAGACAAGCATTGGAGATACAAAGAAGATATATATACTTGAATTAATCTGTACAAACAGTTTTGTAATTAACTTGTGCAAAGTTATATTTTGCAATAAGATATTGTTAGCTCTACAGGTTGCTAGTGTGAGTATCTGGTTGCCTGATGCTAATGAAGTAGATTCTATAAATATAAGTATGTGAATAAGGATTTAATGTACTTGAAAGTGATTTCAGTGAAGTTATTCACTTATTCTTCTCACTTTTTTTTCTCGTGTCCCCATATATCAAACAGCAGACTGGAGCCGAAGCAACCAGACAGCTGAATTTTTAAAACAGGAAATGAAAATAGAATTCCTGTATGATTTCTTATATTGTTTTCTGAAAGCTGAGCTTCATTCTGTCCTCCAAAACAGGATTATGAATTTTAAAGGGTTAAGTGATCTCGTTTCAAATCGCTTAGTGAGTTGAGGTTAGTTCGAGTTTATTTTTTTTCTTAAGTCTTACTAAATAACTGCAGAGGAAAGAATCTTTCTGATTTGTGATGGTAAAACCTTCTGATGGGCTGGTCTGGCCGTTATGGACCCATTGTGGTCTAAGCAGGTGCAGTCAGTACCACTGAGGTCTCCCTGATGTTGCCATACTTTTGAGATCCCATCTCACCCGGTGCCATGGTGGATTATTTACCACTGATGGCTGACAGCTGATGGGTTGTATTTCACTAAACTGGTGCTTGGTGTTTGTTGGGTGATTTAGTGTAATGCTCCTCTTTGGTTGTTTGTTACTCCTGTAAAACTCTTTTCCCAAAACACTTACTTTCTCACTAAATTAAAATAAGTTCTCTTGGGGAAAAATGTGTAGCTTTTTCTCTTTATGCAGTTCAAGGTATCAAAGAGTTAAGACTTTGCAGAAGTTTTGCGTGGGCAGACCACTGGGAGTCTAAATAAAACTCCTGGTAAAGCTTGAGGCTTTGGGACCTGGACTTTACAGCTTTCTTAGAGCTACACCAGAAGGAGGACCAGACTAAGCATAGTATCAGCACATGCCACAGTGTGTGCTCCTTTCCAAACCTGGATGAGTTTTGTTGGGAAGGGGCTAAAAGTTTCAGGCACCTTTTCCTGTGGCTGGTCTCAGGACAGTTTGCAAGTGTAGGTTCTCAAATCTGTAGAAATCCATAAGGTATCTGAAACTTTCCATTAGCCTTCAAATAGTGTTTACAAATTCTGTTGTGAATTTTCTTTTCCTTAACTTGGTCGCGAAGTATTTCAGTATCTGGTATGGAATTTAGTAAACTGCAATGTTAAAGTAAAATTGCTTGGATGGAAAAAAAACTAGATACAGGTGCTCCTGAAGGAGGATAATCTGGCAGTACTGAGAGAGACAAGAGGTCTCATGGGAGACCTCATGGGAGGAAATTGGGTGGATTGAGGAGGAGGAGATTTTTGTAACGTGAAACTAGTGCTTGTTTTTGAAGTGAAGGGCAGGAAAAGGTTAGTGATATAAGAACTGTGGCAGAATGGAATGTAGAAAGAAGTAAGTGAATTCTCTGAGTAGTAGAACATGTGCAGTCCAGAGAGGCCTTTGATTCATGAGGCAAAGGAGGGCTGTGCTGATAAGGGCACTTGTGCCTGACTTAGGAGAGGTGGCTTTGTCCTCGATTTTGCTGTTGACCTCACACTTCTGTGTTTTTCTCCTTTCATCCTCTGCCTTGGGTATTTAGTCTGTATTTCTTTGGTTCGAATCCAACCTGCTGGGGAGAGTGTGTTAATTCAAGGCCTTGGCTTGGGACAGCAGACACTTCTTTCACAGAAATAGATAATCTTCAAAATGCATAGGGAAGCTGTAGAGGATGTGATGGAGGTGACACTCTTTGGTGCCATTTTTGGTGAGCTGGCAGGAGTGTTCTGCACAAAAAGATTATGTTTTTGAAAAGCAGCCTGCTACGCAGCGGGGAAGTTGAGGGCAGCAGCAGTAGAGACTTGGAAGAGGCTTGATGGTGTGGTGTCTTTTGGGAGAGGGTTGTGAACCAGCCTGAATGTTCCTGCAGCCAGGAGAACTACGAGACTGTGCTAAGTTTAAGTTTCTAAATTCACTCCTGTGGATGAATGCAAGTGTGGAAAGACTCACTCATAAACGGTGCTGTTTTAAGCAGTTTTAGATGTGCTAATTGCTAGATATGAGTGAAGAAGGCTGGAGTCTTTGTTAGATTCAAGCCTACTTCTCTATTGTGATCTACTAACATAACTAAACTTGAAGACTTTTATTTATAGGCAAAAGAAAACTAGCTACCTCACCAGAAGTGGCTTTTGAAAAGAAAAATTTTAAAAGCTAGTTTGTTGTAACTTAAAATACCTGTGGGTAAGGAACGGAGCAAGTGTATTAAGATGTTATGAAAAGAAAAATGAAATCTGTATTCCTTGAAGAAGAGATTTTTAACTTGAAAAGAATGCTTCATTTGGAACAGAAAAAGGAGAAGAGGATGAGCCTGGTGTGGGCAGTCTCCTGCACTCAGAGGTACACCCACGTTCAGGTAGTCTTGTGGGCCAGGTGGAGCTTCCTTACCTGGGATGAACACATGTGGAGGATGTGGCTTTAGCAAGGGCCATGTGAGTTGGGCATGTCAGTGATTCCCCAGCCCCTGTGGAATTTGTGTTTTCCCAAGGAGAGAAAATGGGCACAGAAAAAAATAATACAAGTTCTTGTATTAAGACTGAAAATGTTCACCCAGCAGCTAGTGGTCATCTGCTGACTGTGACCAGCCCTTTCCTGCTGTGGGAACCTGAGATTTTAAAGCCCTTTTACTGTTGGGGTCTTTCTGTACAGCAGAACAGGCTCTCCATAAAGCACAGAGCAGGCTTTCTGACAGCTACTCTAGGAAATATCGCTAGGAAATGTAGCCTGAGGGTCTGAGTACTCTGGGAGTTTTTCATAACCATGTTCTTTCCAGAATAAAGCTACGAATTTTGACTCTTGACTCTGCTCATGTTCATTAGGCAGATTTCGTGCCTTGAAATGTGTGCTGTTGAGTAAAAGAAGAGTAGGAAATGTTAGTGGGGAAAACCTGAGAGGACTGAAAAAAAGTAAACCAGGTAAAAGCAGAAAAGTAATGCTGAGGTGGGGCAGCTGGCTGCTGTTTTCCGAGCTGAGGTGGTCAGGCTGGACAGTGTGGAACAACTGAGAAATGGGCATCAACAGTGAGTCAGCTGAGAATGGCAGTGGGCAAATCCCTCTGTGAAGTCCCTGACAGAGGGTGTGCAGGGGGTGACAGTGGTTGGAAATGTAACCTGCCTCGAGATGAAGGACTAAAAGCAAGTGTTTGGAGCTCTGTGAGCAGGCTAGAAAAACAACCTTTCCCCCCTACCTCCTGTGCCAGTTTCTGTCATTTCCAGCTTACTGTGGATGGTCTGAGAGATGTGACTGTGCTGGAGCTGTCAGAGAACCTTAGCAGAAAAATGCAGTTCCTCTCTGCCCTTGTGGACTTAGTCTATGGTTCGAGTCAGTCTGTGAGGCAGTCTGTTAAAGAGAGGCTGTGCACAACGTTCTTTTGTGGGCTTGCTTTTTCTTGTTTTCCTGACTTTTTTAATCCATATGGAAATGTGGACAGCAGACATAAGAAAACCATAACCCAAAGCAATTAAGCTATTTTAAGGTTTGCGACTTGAATTTCTCAGCAAGATTGTGTTGTCACTGGCTGCATCAAGTTGTTTTTCATTTTAGTGGTGGGCACTTGGCTCTTCAGCCATTAATGCAAGGATGAAAGTTACTGGTATTGCTTTGTGGCCCTGAGGGGAATTGTAGAAAGTTCTCTGAAGGGGTACTTTACAAGCATCAAGTCAAGCACTGCTGAATGTGTGCCATATGTCAATTATTTCTAAGGGATGCACATGTTGTTCACTTAAAAACACCATGATCTTAGCACAGAATAAATTTTTAGTGGTAGCCCCTTTCAGAAAGGTGTAGATGCATAGTGTTTAACAACAGCTGTCACTGCTGTCCTTGGAGTTGGGTCCAAAACCAAGTTGCTGTGTGTGCTGGGCTACTGGACACTGCTTTTTGCTCACTGTATCCTGCATGACTCTGCAGCTGCTGTTGAGTTGGCATGTGAGCCATTGCCATCTTCTGATGTTCCAAATTCAGCGGAACGCTTTTGCAGCAGCAAGAGAGTAGGAGAGCTGCTTTCCTCTGCTTGCTGCAGAAGTGCTGCTCTTGAGCCTATTCTAGTGGTGCACTTGGGTCCCTCTGTCTGGAGAAAGAAGTGTTTGGGATTAGCTAGGGTTTGGGTTTCTTTTGGGTGCAGGCTGCTTTCATATGTAACAGCTCTCAAGAACACGTGGTCACTGACAGCCTGTGCAAAGTTAAGGACATGGAGTCAAAGGTGAGTGACCCTTGAATATCTCTTATCTGGCACAGGACAGTGTGACCTTGCAATGCCCCTACCTGGTGTCCATTTGTTGTAATAATACTAGCAGGAAATAATATTTTTTCATCATTTTATTGATTAAAAAAAAAAAAAATTCAGTCTTTGAGGGAAAAAAAAAAATCTAGAATTCTTGAAGAACTCCCTAGAAAATTTTTGGTTCAAAGAACATGAAATCCTGAACTGGAACATATTAGACACGGGATGTTGGAAAAATTTATTAAGGTTTCAGCAGTACAGTTTGGGATTGCTCCATTGCTCATGAATGGTGAACTCAAGGCATATTTACACCAACTGTTTACCAGGTAGCTTCACAGAGTTGTCCAGGTAAATACAAAATGAAAGGTATTAATCAGACTGTGACAGAAATATATTTATCAGAAGCTCCTGCCTTATTTCATTAAAGCTTTCCCTAACATGCCATCCTGGTAGACTAGATACTGATTTCCTTTGGTTAACAAATCTAGTTGAATTGGTATTCTAACTAGTTCTGAGTGAGCCACAGCACATATTCACCATTGCTCCTGGTAGTGATGTGGGATCCTGTTTGCACATAACGTGTGGGGAGATGATTCATTCCAAATTTATGGAGTGGCTGTTTAGAGAGAATCAGAATCGATGTTCCCCCTAACCAGTGTTTATTATAAATCTGAGTCTCTCAACGGCAGTAACAAGGTGTTGGAAGCACTTCCTGAACAGCACTGTGTTAACTGTGTGTCTTGTGGGAGATGTTATATCACATTCCAGTCCCAAAACTGGGGACAGTTTTTCACTTTGTGGGATTCCCTGAATGCATCTCTCTCTGCTTCCAAAGCTGCCATGGTAATAGCTATGAGAAATAAAAATATGAGTTTATAGGTGTATCTTTGGGCTAAGAACAAAGGAAGATCCATCACTTTTGACAGGGAGTGGCCAGTGGCCAATTAAAAAGAAGGGAAAGCCCCTTTTCAGAGAAAAGAAACCCTTTTAGGTAGAAGTGAATATATTAAACTTATCTGAAAAAGGGGGGATTTTTGTAAAACTATAAAGTGCAAGAAATTTAAACCCATGGGGTCTTTTCTCCCTGAAGAACTCGGTGTGAGACTAGACCCAGCGCGCTGAATAAATTCTTTCTTTTTGTTTCATAAGTTTTTGCCATCCTTCTGTATTCAAGGGAGAAGGTTTTCTCACAATAGCATTCCCTGTGTCACAGGTCTGTGCCTACTAGTTAAGTTGACAGCAGTAAGACAGAGGGGTTTTTTTTTTGACTTAAAGTTTTTGGAATATGTAAGTGTAGCTCACTGAGACTATTTTCCACAAAGGTGCACATGTATTTTAACTGCTTTTGTGTTTCACCAAAGTTTGTATTGTCCTAGAAGCTGTTTAGGTATGAAAAATCCCTAAATCCCACAAGTAAATCCTAGTGATTTTTAGTGATTTGTAGCTGCTGGATATATCGACTGTTGATATATCTGTTCCACAAACTGCTCCAGCAAAAGCCGTGGTGAAAAACACTGCTGGAATGCAGTAGAGATGGTGAATATGCATTTCAGAGCAATAGCACCTCAGGGGTGTCTCATCTGCAACACTTACCAGGTAGAAAGGGTGATTAGGTGACAGATACACCCTGTGCCCTTACATGTAAAGAAGAGGATGGCACAGAGCAAAGTTTTCCTTCTCGAGATACCACAGGCCAAATGAATTTCTTCTCAGCCACCTCTGTTCTATGCATGGGCATGATCAAGAATTTGATTAATTCTTGGGGCTCTGGGTGCTTGAGGAGCAAGCTTATGCAGAGGAAAAACCAGCATCTGCAATCTGGTGTACTCAGCCTTTGCCTGCCTCTGGGGACCTGTTGGGTTTGAATGTCTTACCTTTGGTGTCCTTTGGTTCTTAAAGGGGGTCAGTAATGAATGTGAAGTGGCTGCTGTGGCTTTAGTGTTTAGAGGAAAATTGCTCGTTGGGAGAAAAAGAATTACAAGTCAGAACCTCGCAGAAAATCTTATATCGTTCCTTAAAACCTGAATACATATTATAGGTGCTTCTGGGTAAGTGTGACACTGCTGTCTGTGTCTCAGTGCATTTCATGTTAGCTAGTGAAAAGAATAATGTCAGAGAAACTGTATTTGTTGCTCTTACAGAATTTCTTGCTGAAAGAAAAGTAACTAAAATGAAGTATTTAAAGGTAAGAATCAGTCCAGTGTTTGGAGAGATACATGAACCTGGGTAACTTTGTTAGGAAAAATACTGCTGTAATACTGCTGTAATATTTTGAACAAGATAATATTGAGTATGGCTTCTCTAACAACCTTGTAGAGAGTTCCAAGAACTACTTTGAAAAAAGTCAACCTGAAAAACCTATGAGAATGTCAAAGGAATAGGAACAACATTGTTCTGAAAGTTCAGCTTTGGATAGTAGGATTTACAAGTGCAGTTCCATAAACGTCATATCTGTTTCTCCTCTGATCTAGAGCTTCAGTGGGTTTTATTCTCCATACCATAAGGGTTACTGAAGCACTTTTCTTTGCATTAGTGTTTCATTTTTCATACATAGCCTGAAGTCTCACTGAGATTGGGTGGAAGCTGGGAAGTCTCCCTCCAACATGTTGAGGCTCTAAGTATGTTAAGAAGTGTCACTGCATGCAGCAGAGGCCATACTCATACCAGAAAGCATAATTTTTATGTCAATAGAAAGATTTGTGATTCTGGGTACATGGTGGCAGTCTTAGAATAATGTGTGTCAGCAGAATCTGGCTTGAATTGTTCTTTGCCTTACAAAGAACCATAAAAAAAAAGAAACTAAGATGCTCAAAAAATACCTTTTCTCATGTGAATATTTTAAGTCATTTTATTACTAGGAAGCTAGTCCATGCCAGGGCAGTGCAGTGCTGGAAATGCACTGCTGTAAATGACTATCCCTCTAGACTGACCACCAGGAATTATTTTTTTTTTAGAAATCAATTCAATGTCAATGGTAGGAGTTTGCAGACAAAACCATGTGTTTATTTCCCTTTTTCTCACCTGTTCTATAATAATGAGCAGGCATTGATTATCCTACTATAAAGATGAAGGGAGTGTTTTATGCCTTTACTTCTTAATTTGGGAAAGGAAAAAAGACCACCACCAAAACACAACAAACAAACCCAAACCACTTAGAAAGGTACAAGTCCAGCTTAGTTACTTGGAGACACACTGCTATTCATGCTGATATAACTTCAAGAGATATCTGTCTTAATTGTCCATCTGTCAACTGACCTTTGGCTCCCTGTGGAAATCCCAAGGGAAATGAAAAGGCCTTCAGGAAGCTCTCCTTGGACTGCACAGTGCACACTCAGAGCCATGTGCCAGCTCTGTGTCTTTTCAGCTGAGGATTAAAGCAGAATGAGCCAACCTGCTTCTTCCACATCACCTGCTGGGACCTGGCTTTCATCTCTCCCAACGGGAGCTGCAGAACTTTCCCTGTGAAGGGCAGGCTTGTGTTCACAGCCGTGCTTTGCAGCTGGGCAAGCCCGAAGAAGAGCAGCTTAGAGCTCAAAGTTGTGAGGAACTTAAGTGAGGCATCTGCTTGTGCAAGAGATCTCAAAGGAAACACTTCTCACTTCGTGTTTCAGAAAAGGTCTCTAATCTCTGAGCCAAGAATGAAACTACTTCATAGCAGGAGGCTCAGTATTACTGTTCCTCAAGTAACCTGACACATGCATATTTCTGCATCACTTTGCTAGCTCTTTGCTTACACGTGCTTTCAGGATAGAGCATCGGTTATTTCTGCTTTGTTATGTGTCTACACTCAAAAAATAACAGGAAGCTCTAGAATCCGAATGGTCCATGTTCTTACAGCATAACAAATGGTGATTAGGTAAAGTGTGCTTTGAAGCAGTTAATGTGAATTGCCTGTTAACACTGCAAGGGGGACCCAGTATGAACCTTTTGGCTGTGCAGACTTCTGCTATTTTTGGCAACAATGGCATTTTCAGATATTCTGGTGGAATTGTGGCTGGCACTTGGTGTTTCTGTCAAAGACTAATTTCAAAAGAATATTGTCCTGCAATGCAAGATTTTACCCTCTTATTATGCTAATATATCAGGTGTACCACTATACCCAAGAACTCTATTTTAATGTGAGGAGATTCAAGTGCTCCACTTAACAAGTAAAAGGGGAAAACTGATATAGTCTAACTTCTGTGCATGTGTTGGATACTTTACCACACTCTTACAGGCACTTTGTCTGTGAGCTCTAGTTTCCTTGTTATATCGCAATTGTACTAATACCCAAACTTTGTATTTCCAGAGTTGCAAATCTTCTTCAACACTTCTCATCCATTCCCGGCTGTGACAAAAAGCATCTGATTTCCAAAGGTTGCAAAGCTAGTGACTGTGAGCTGCTGCTTCTTGCTTTCTAAAGTTTGTGTTTTGTTGTTCGCTTTTTGTGCAGGCAGGTTGGCTTGTTTCCACTCCTGGAAATAGGAAGTGTGGGTCCTGTGCAGCTGCATGTTACTCTGAAGATTCGGACCTGCTTGAAAATTGACCAAAGCTGAGATTAGATTGGAAGGATTTGTTAGAGCTCATGCAAATGGGGGAGCTGCCTGGGTGCAAATAGCAAATAGGCTATTCCGTGAGCTACACCTGGGATGCTGTCAGAAAGTTGTGGCCCTTGGACTGAAGCCCTGGCACATCTTGAACAATTTCCTATATTAAGACCATCAAAGAATTTTACTGCATGCATGGCTGTTTCAAGAAGAGAGCTGTGTACATCTACTTAGTGCAGTGAGCATTCTGCATGTTTGTATGTTTGGAAAACACCCTGGAATGGCTGTTACTGAGCTGCAGGTTTGCATTGGCTTCATGCTGCTCAGAAGCCACAGATGTCTGTTCTGTGCACAGTTATGTCCTTATTATGCCTTGCCTGAAGGATACACAGCCTAGTTATGAATCTCTTGAAACACTAACTCCTGCTTATCTGCCTTAAAACAAGCAAAGAAACCCACCCTTCTTATCCCACAGAGCAGGCTAACAAAAACACACCTCGAACTAAAAGGAAGTCTATAAATGCCAGTCAGTATAAGCTAGATTCTGGTTTTGTATGTAAACAATGTGGAACTGTAAGAATGTTAAAACAGCAGGCAATACTTGGCAACATGGGTCCTGGCCAAAACTAGGACATCTGGGAAGTTATATTCACGTTCTAACAGAAATCATAATGGTACAGAACTTACAGGGTGAAATGCATTTGCTATTCCCTGGATAGAATGCAGTTGGCATCCCCAAAACCTATTCCACGATGATTCCCCCCCCACACAAGATCTGCAACCTTAATCATGTGCTAAGGGGGATGGAATGGATGGTGGAGATACCGTAGCCAGCCTCTGCTGAAATCCTTGCAGGGAGGGCAACTCGATGGTACTTTGCAGCTGATGAGCCATAGAGTAGCTGTCAGCCAAGGGAAAGGGGAGAAGACATCTTGCTGCTGAGCCAATAACTGATTGACTGGGATGAACTTGGTTCATAACAACCTAATTGTAATATTAACACACACCTCCATCCCAGAGTTACCTGCCTCTGAGGTACGACCACCCCTCACTGAAGCAATGGCCCCGAGCCAAGCTGATGAACTCTTCAACCTAATATTATATTTGGCCTGGTATTATATTTAGCCATATATCTGCTTATTAACCAAGATACTGTATAGTCCTTAGTAATGCTTTAGGAATATGCATTTATGCTTGTTAGCACAGGAGATTAATAATTACAAAGGGCTTTTATCTGTTATAAATATGCCTTTTCAGCCAAGGCCGTGGAAAGAGCAGGCCTCACGTGGTCACAGGTGGTTCATATTTGAGATATCAAATAGCCATAAGTTCTATATTTAGTGACTAGTCAAATGAGTATTGCTCTGCAGCAGTATCTTGGGGTGGTTATTTTTGTAGCCCCTCTGAAATGTGGCTTTGGCTAGGCCCACTGCCTTCCAGCCACCTAAGCCCTGTGACTGCCTGGGACCTACCAAGCCCCAGTTGTAGCTACGTAACTGGTAAGTTCTCAAGACAATGAGCTTAATTTTTTCAGGAGTCAGTTTCTGGCAGTTTGGAGCAAAGGTTTTTTTGGTCGTTTTGCTTAAATTGCTGCTGCCCCTAAGACTCATCCCATCTGCTAGTGATGTTTTGGATGTTAGTGCACTTGTCCTTAGCACATCATTATTATGATAATGGTTGCAGTGCAAATCTGTTGATTCATTGTGATTTCACCAGAGAGGCTATACCATCATTTAAAATAAATATCTTGCTGAGAAATTATTTTAATATAACTTTGGGGTTGGGGCACAAATTTGATCAGCACCAGAGGAGCTGAAGGCTCTGAGTTGCTGTGGTGTTTGTAGGACTGTGTCAGTCTTGCGTGTAGCAGCCGTAAGTTCTTGGAGTTTCAAAACAATACTTTTATTTATATGTGTATTAGTGCAATGCTGCAGTTGGAGTTTGGGTTTTCTACTCAGTCATTTGCCTCACAGGCATAATAAAATAGCATAGGTGCCTGTGCTCAGCAGCAGAGCTGACCAGCCCTCCTCAGCATGTGAGAAGGCAGGAGCATACGTTAAAGGCATGGAAATGGGCTTTAAGAGAGGAAAAAAGTGATGGGTTTGAGCTGCAGACAGAGCACTAAAGGTAGATGGGAAAAGAGCCTTGAGAACTGAGGACAGTGGAACTGATGCAGTGCAGCCTCTGCTGACCTCCAGGGAAGGTTTCTTTGCCCTTCTCCTTGTGTCTTGTCTGTTTTTTTCCACCAGTTTGTGGGAACAAGCTGAGTCAGTCTGCACCTGCATTTTGTTAACTGGAATCAAAAAAAGAGGACCAACCTTTGTTTTGACAGAGGGAATGTCGTGTTTCTCAAAGTGGAAAACCACTTAATGGTCTGCATGATAGCGTGTGTTTTTGCTCACGGCTGAACACAACCACCGGATGATGTGAGTGTGAATGTGTGGGATCAAAACGCTGGTTTAGGACTATCCTGAGAATTCCGGTTCACTAAAAGACACCACCAGGTGCTGTTTACGAGAGAATATGAATAGAAAAGGGGAACACCAAAAAAGATTGGTGGAGAAATCCCGAAATCTAATTCTCTGTGTGTGTGCAGCTTCGTCTTTTCAGCGCCCATACCAGTTCATCCATTTCTGCCTCTGACACCTCTCCTTGGATATTTCTCTGTCAGATTAAATTTAACACAGACAAGGCTGACCACATGAACCTCCCTCCTGCTCTCTGGCACAGGTGACATCATTGCTGCTTTACCTGTCCTGTCATCAGGATGGCAAGCCATGGGTTACTTGTGTTCTTCCCTGTTGTACTCTATAGATATTTAAACTGTTTCTTAAACCTCTTCCTCTTTCTATAAACCTTCTGCAATCTGCCCCATTTTCTGCCCCTATGTGGCTGGAAATGTTGTGTTTTGGTAAGGTTAACTGGCCGCAGGAAACTTGCTTGAGACCTGCTGTCCTTCCTCCTCTGACACCTGGCTACCTCCCCATCCTTCTTCACCTTATTTCTTTTTCCCTTTGGCTTTTTTTGACTTCATTCAAAAACCTTCAGGTGACTTCTTTTAATGCTGCTATGAGCTTGTGACCACAAAGCAGCTAAACAGTACAAGTTGTCCAGGTTTTGGAAAGAGCTCAAACCCAGACATTGTACCTTCTAGCCTCTGGAAAAGAAGCTGAATGTAAGAAAGTAGCTTGCCTCAAGCAGAAACTCATTTTCCTTTTGCTTTTTGATGTTTCATTTTTCGTTTGTAGTGTCTTTCTTTGAAGAAACAGGTGTGGACTGTCATAACAGCAGATTTATTCCATCTCAACTACATTTTTGCCTTCCTTCAAAAAAATAAGATAGCTGCTGCTGTCTCTTACTGTCTTAAAGATTATTGAGTGGGTCTGTTTCCATAAAAGAAGGAGGATATCCACGAAACAACATCATCTATTGCTATAGTAAAAAGAATGTTTCCATGAGAAATTTTTTCGCTTTTCCTGTTGTTTTTTTTTTTTATCTTTAAGTTTTTGTGTGGTTCTTCACCATTCCCCCCCCCCCCAGGTCTCTGCCTGTAGTAAAATATAACTGCCATGAGGGTCAGTCTAAGATTTCTGACATCTGAAGACCATTTCTTCCATTAAAATTAAGGTGACACTTTTTGTATTTTAGTGTTAACACTCTTCCAAATGATATTATGGAATATCCAACACATTAACAACATTCCAGTCTCTTACAACGTGTGAAGCCTGGATAATGCAGGAATGGAGTCAACAGGAATGAGATCTGAAAGCACTGTCCTCTTGCCAAGGCAACCTTAGAGAGAAGGCACTATCTTGGCAATTTTGCTACTAACAATCTTGAAAGGGCAAATTGGGGATGGATGTGGTTTAAAAGAGAACAGAAAGGTGGCTTTTATATACAGGTTACTGTTGGGAAGTGCCTGAGTAGAAAAAGGACCCAAATGTCCACTCATGTTGGAAACAGTTTTGGCAACTGTATTATAGGAGAGGAGGAGGCTGTGGGGCAAGAGGATGGCTGCAGGCTCAGCCACTGCCAGTATGAGAAATAAAACTATGGGTTTTATTAAAACAAAATTATAGGCGTATTATGAAGTTGTAAGGTACCCAGTTCCCAACTGGGCCTGATGCCAGGGCCTTTTGCAGGGAAATATAAAATTCCCCAAAATGAAAACCTCTTTGGGCCATTTGGCCAACTTTGGACACAGGGTGTGTTTTTTTTTTTTCTTTTTTCTCCATGGGCTAAGAACAAAGGAAGATCCATCATTTTTGACAGAGGACAGCCGAAAAGAAAACGGAGACCCTTCCCCAATGGAAGAAGGGCAGAAGGAAAAGCAGTCCACCCCCACGGGACTCACTTGAACCTTATCCTGGGTTGCAGCAGGTGGAGAAGCACCTCTCTCTGCTGAAGGGGAACAGACTGATGGCAGAGTTTGACATTGCCTGACCTATCACTGACCCCTCCTCAGGAAAATGTGTTCAGACACGGGCTGGTTTCAAGTTTGTATTTCAGAAAGCAAATTGCGCTGCAATTTGCAGATGGCAGTAGGTAACAATTTGCAGAGAAACTGCAAAATAAGTGATTATTGCATTGCTGCGTGCTTGCTTTCGCTTGTATAAGAAGCACTAGACTTGCTTAAAAAAGATGGAGAGATGGTTTAAATGATTTGGGATGGAGATGAGGTGGTGATTTTCTGAAAAAGTCTTCCAGATACTCAAAAACAAATAAACTTGAAAATTAGTGAAAGTAGTTTGATGTTTCACCCCTGATCAAGTGGCAAAATGCACATGTCCTTTTGCTCTATACAAACCTGTTCATCTGCAGAATCTACTATATTCCAATTAAGAGCTCAGTGAGGAACCTGACCTGCAGTTTGGAGGTGCTTATTAAATTCCTTTGGTTTCAGTCATTTGCTGTGATAATACAGGATAAAAATTTTACTTAGGGGCTAGTGAGAAACCATTCTTGTTGAGGGCTTTGATGCAGTATCTTCAGAGCAGAGATGAAATTTCTAATTTAATGCATAATGAATAATCTAGTTTTTGTTTGAAACTTCAGACTTTCCCCCCATCTGTTTCATGCACTAGCTGCCTGTGATGCCTCTCTTGGGGCAAAGACAAAAAAAAAGTCTATTGGTAGTTGAAGAAAACTAAGAAATGCCAGGGGGGGAAGGTCAGGGGAGTGCCAACATGGGTAATGAATAAAATCAAGAAGATGAGAGGGTAGGCAGAATATCAAATGTCTTAAGGCTGTATCGGGCCCTCTGAAGATGGCTGATGGAGGCTGGCACCTCCATGGGGATGTGGGGAAGGATGGAAGTAGCTGAGGGCCAAAGAGGGAAATCCCTACAGGCAGGGTTGCGTGTGCTGTGTGTTAGCAGAATGTTGTGAATAAACTGGTATACTGAGTTTAGCAAAAGAGGAGGAAACAAATCGTAGGCAGAGTTAAGAATTAATTGAAAAGGAGTAAAAAATATTTCTGCTTTCAAAGTGCTGGCACTTTCAATTTTGAGGTGAGATGCGATTTGAAATGAAAATGGAAGGGTTTTGTTTAGGCACACATAGTTATTGGATACTTTTAGAAACGGAAAAAACATTTTATTTTTAATTCTCAAATTTTAAAACTCACAATGGGGTTTCTTCTCAATTCAGTGAAATATAGAAGAATACAATTGTGAATAATTTCAGTTGAGCTGATTCCTTCAGAAAGGATTTGATCAAAATGTTCTGCTCATCTGACTCAGTGAACCAGAACAAGTCAAATATCTTAGTGTGCCTAAACGTGGACTTACCATGCTGTTTTGTCACACAATTATTGATGAAATCCTTTAAATATTTGTCATCTTGATATTGTGTATCACCCAGTTTCTTCCACCCCCAGGGAAGGAAAACGTCTGATTATTTTGAGCGGATTAATTAGAGCACCAGTAATAATTAGTTCTACCACCTCTGGACAGTACAAAGTGTTTGTTATTTTTCACATAGATAGGAAAAAAAGAGAAGAAATTTCTGGAAAATTATTTCTGAAATGAGCATGATAATGAGTCATTAACAGCTCAAATAGCAGTGTCAGGGATGCTTGTTCCAATTGGCTTGTAGTAAAATGAATTCTACACTTAAGAAAAGAATTAATGGTGTAAACTGACGTTATGATGATGTTTTAATGACTGGAGCAAAATTTATTAGAAAACAACTATTTTACCAAGTGTGGTCCAAGCCCAGCAGGAGACTGAATATAGCCTTTGAGACTGAATGTGTTATGCAAAGCTGTTGCATTTAGCTTTTATTTTTGAACTAACGTTTTAATTTATCATCACCAAGTATTCGATTAAGTATAGTATAGTATTCCATTACTAAATATACATTATCACTCTGGGTGAGCTGCATTGCAAGTATAACCTTTAGTGACACGATCACTGGACTTTCGAGTTTGCTTATGGAAATGTAAGGTTCTTGTTGGGTTTTCTTTTAGGATCAGGAAAACTTTGCACAGCAAGTGGTTCACTTTGGGTTTTGTATGCTGCTGCTCAACTCTACATAAAAGTGTGATTTGCTTGCTGAGAACTCGAGAAGCAAAGAGGTGTTTAAATCAGATAAATGGCATAATAGATATGCCCAGTTTTTTAGCTGCTTGTTATAGTCTTCAGATTAAATAGTACACATACACAGTTTAGAAAGAAACTGCTGACCAAGCACAGGAACTACTTACTGTGAAGTTTCTTGCTGCTACTATTGTTAATTTATAATGTGAAATCTAATGATGTAGATCCCTAACAGCAAATTTACAGGTGAGTGGTGCATGACAAGGCATGCACAGTTCTTCATAAGGAAACAGACTTCATATTTATTTAACCCTTTCTGTCACCAAAGTCTATTATTTAATTGGGGGGGGGGGGGGGGGGGGGGAGGTATGAATTAAGTACTTTAATTCTCATTAATGAGCAAATAAACTAAATCATCCCTAGAGTTTCGCTTCAACAAGCTACTTACCCTCTGCACCTCGTTCACATGGAGAGCAGGATGGGAAATGTCTCTCTTTGTCCTGGGACTGCAGCTGAGAGGGCGTTGCCAACCCGTGTGCCCCTGGAGCCACCTCCCACCCTGGCTTTTTATTGCCATTTTTGTACCAGGCAGGAGCCAGGCGAGTCCCCTCATAATTTCAAAAAACCCTCGAAACTTAGGGGGAGGGGTTTCTGTTCCATCAGAGGTCCCTCCTCCCGGGACACGTTGTCAGTAAACTAAGACATCTGAAAAGAAAAGGAATGAAAAAGGACTAAAGTTGAAGCCTGAGTCTTGTTTTTCTTCAGATGATATGAGGTGTTCGAGAATATACACACAGTAAATTCTGAGATCATTTTAAGACCTTCAGTGGCTTACAGTTAGGATTTTATTACCCTGGGTTTAGAAGAGAGAGGGAAATGGTGTTCCACTGCCTCTAAAAGCGTTGCCACCACAAAATCATTAAATACCACTGTGTCTGACCTGATGTTGAAGTCAGTAACGTGCCAAACACATCAGTCCTGTGCAGAGTGCATCACCCATGTGACTAAGGGTGTTTGCTAATGCACAAGCTGGCACAGAATTTGACTTGAGATGGGAGCACGTGGTTTAATGATGAGGTGTTATGTCTCTGAGGAAAGCTGCATACTCTTTTGCATATGAGGAAATAAAAGGCATGTCAGTAGAAGGGATGTAATCTGTCCTGACTCCTTAGTTCTGGGGGAGTTTGGCTCTAAAACAGCGTGTTTAGGAGAAATAAAAAGTGTTAAGAGCTTAGACCTTCACCCCAAGGTATGAAAGGAGACCCGGGACCTGAATGTGCCCTGATGAAAAGTATGCAGAAAACAGGTTTGGGAAAATAATGCAGGAGAGAAAAGATTCAACCCTAAATTTGGCTTATTTCTCTTATTTAACAGGTCTATTTTCTGCAAACAGTTATAATGACACTGTCTGGTTTGCATGTTGTGAGTAAAGGTTTTTTGTTCATGTATAACTAACTCAGTGAGATGATAAAGGTGATTTTTTTTTTTTAGCAACTTCAGTATCAAGAAGACATTCTTCAACCCATGTGGTGATGAATCTGGAAACAGTGCCTGTGTTCCTCTCAGCTCACATCCATGGTAGTAGTGTCAGGTAATGCAGTGAAGTCCCTCCCCATATCAGAAGGGAAGGAGATGGTCTGGGAATAAAGCATAGAATCATTTAGGTTGGAAAATACCTTTAAGGTCTAGTCCAACTGTTAACTTAGCATTCTGCCTTTATTTAATGGATTTAAGATCTCTCATAGCTCTTCTTGTGTAGTTAATATGGTTCTGAAACATTTAATAAGGGTAAACAAAATCCACAAATGTCTGCAGCATCTTCTGTGTTGCTGTCTGCTAATGGCTTATGATCCTATAGCCATGAGAGAGCTGTCAGGAAGTGACACCAGCCATTTCTGATGTTAACTGCAGATAATGTGGCTTTGGAGGGTTCTAGCTTACTAAAGGAAGTGGTTGTCAGTGGCCCTCATCTCCCAGGTTTCACTGTTTGTCACTGGTACAGGTGTTGTTGACAATTCTCTCTAGGAGCAATGAGTGTCCGTCACTCCCAAAGTGTGGCCAGTTCGTGTACCGTGTTGTTAACTGTTAGCAGTGAGTTTACCCTGATGACTTGCTGTGCCCCTTTGGGGTTTCTGGTGCCCAAATCTGTTAATCAGCAAAAGGGGAAAAGATGGATTGTATTAGTAGGGAATGATACTATTGTACCTTCTTGTTGTGGCACAGCAAGTAAAAGACTTTGAGGAGTCTGGTTTTGGAACATTTTCAAGTTTGCCGTAATACGAGATCAAAACTTTAGGTCCCAGAAATCTGGTGTTTAGAAGGCTGGTGCCAAGAGCTGCTATAATGAAGTGTGTGTTGATATTGTTTTGCTTTTAACTCTGTCAGAAAACTAAAACTTTATTGCGCATACAGCACATCTGAAGAGCCGATGGTGCCTTGCAAGCTGAGAACTTTCAGGCTTTCTATGTGTCTTGCTCTTCTGTCTGTCTCTTTTCCATATACCTTTTGAAAATAGAGAAAATAAGTATGTGCATGTTTAGGTTTCTTTTAATGGCACTAAGCCAATTTGCTGTCTCTGCCTTCCACTTTCAATTGCACAGTGCTGGAAGCATCTGCTTTGATGTTGCTTCATGGCGCTATGGAGTTTGGTATGTGTGTGCTGTGACTTTCTCCAGGATTGATCTCCATAAGGGCTTTTTTATCAGTGCCAAAACACTGCACAGAAGCATCCCTGTTCTGCATCCCTTATCAGGAAGACTGCCTAGGCCGGGGAAGGCATTTCTGGATTAGTAGGACAGGACTATGTTGGGGCCCAGGTTAGTCCCTCTGTTGCCCACTGAGGTAGTGACCTTCTTCGAGAGATGATGCAAAAAAGTTACTCAGAGGAAATTATTTCAAATGGGGAGGGAAGAAGATATTATTATTGAAGATACCCTACGGGTAGTAGAGTCCTCAAACAGAAAGGAAACTTGATGCTGTAGCTGTACCCATAGTTCTGTGAATAAGAAAGAAAGATAATCTTTTGCTGATTTTAATTCAGTATAAATACTCAAGTTTATTAATATATAGTTGGCATCTGGCAAAAAATGTGTATCGGGAAAGAAAAGAACTAATGGAATTATGTTTGTGTGTACAAGCGATAGCCAGTGAGTCACTAACAACAAATCTTGTGAGAAATGGTAAAGGAGAGGTGATTATTACTATTACAAGAGAGAAATCCTTGGCTCTAGTGGAAGGCTGTTGAAAAAAAAAAGAAACACGTAAATGGTGCCAGAGGATCACTAGCTGGTGGTGATAAGTATAAGAGGAAGCACTAGTGCAGAAATAGCAACACTAGCTATTTGTATGTGTTAAATTTTTCACAAGGCCTGTCGTGGTTCAGTGAAAGGGAAAATGATGGCATGGGACCAGAAGACAATGCTGTTCCTTGGTATGTGCAGTATAACTCCAACATCCCCTTATAATACGTTGGTTGGACCTCTAGTTGAAGTTTAGATGGAAATAGTTAAATGGTTTAAGTATGAAGACAACACTGTTAACAACAAGTTTGAAGAATAAAATTGCAGAGAAGTGTGGTAAAGGGGATCTGCAGAAAAATAGAGAGGATAGTGAATCATGGAAGAAAAATTTTCATGTAACGACAAGATGTAGCGTGCTCATATTTGAGTCCTGATTTCAGCTGCCTATATCATGAATGGATCTAGCAAAAATGGGCCTGTGTGCCAAACTAGATTAAATAGGTGTGCACACAAAGGAGGGAATGGACTTGTGTGCAAATAAACTCCTCCATACACAGCCAAAGATCACTCTGCTAACAGATGAGCTTTTGTGTCCTGTCTAGTTACCTTTCCTTTGAAAGTGTCCTAGACAGAAAATTCCTCATTAGGAACCCATTCAGGGAAGGAGTTTTTCATACTGTTGGGGTTGGATATGTTAAATGAAACATCCCCTGTTTATATTATTATTTGGTACGACATTGCTTTTTGTTCCCTGTATATTTTATATTGTGGGGTTTTTTTCTGAAATAACGTGGATATACTTTGCAGCTCTGATGCAAATGGTAGTGCAATCTCACCTGGAGTTTTCTTAGCTGGGGCACTGGGCTTTGGGCTCTCTTCTAATTTTAAGTGTGTTTCTTGCTTCTAAGTACAGAAAGGGTAAGATTTGCTTTTGGAAAGCAGAATATGAAGGTAAATGTAAGCGTGGGGAGGTCCTTAGGTTGCAGCCTCCGATGAAGGCTTGAAATCATGGTGCTTTTCATAGGTATGTTGAAATTGTTTCCAACTCTTGCCAAGGTGGGGCCTGCAGCTGCTGTCAGTTTTAGTCCTGCTGATTTTTCTAAGTGTCACCTTTGGGTTGTTCCTCAGCCCTCCTGTATTAACCATCATTTTTAGATAAAGTTACTGAGCCTCTGCGTTTGAAGGCAGTGGCAGGGCCACAACGTCTCATGGAGCTCAGATCCTTTTGTTACATAACATAAAGTTATCAAGTTAAAACTGCTTCAGTTCTGCTAAATATGAATCTTGAAACAACAGGAGCAACGTATATGTCAGATTTTTATCATTAGAAGCATCGTGACTGTCTTCAAGTTCAGTGTCAGATAATATGTTTAATAACATTTATTGATGGAAGATAATAGTCTTTTCTATTTCGAAAAATGTCCTTTATTTCTTTCGAGTTTGGCTTTCTCCTAGAAGTCAAAGACACACGAATGAGTTTTCTGACAGAAACACAACAAGGTTGTAGTCAGAATCACTGTCTAATCTATTCTAGCAAGACAAAAAGTTATTATTTTTTACCATTATTTTACATTAACAAGGATAACAAATGTAAGTTGTAGCATGAACTTACAGAGACAGTATATTTCAGACAGCCCATTTTACACTTTTATTACAGTGATTTTAATATTCATATATTTTTTGAGACATTTGAAAGGAGCACAAGCTCTGCATTCAAGAATAAAATTGCAAGTAAATTGCTGAGTATGTTCATTGAACTTGAATTTTCTGCACAATACCTCGGTAAAATTTTGTAAATCAAGAATATTTATGGTGTGAGATTATAAGTCATGATCCAGTTGAAGAATTTTGCTTGCAGTGAGAAGAAAAAGTCCATCCATATAACATAACTTTTTTTAAGTGTTTGCTTTATTTTGGGGGGGTTAGCAGTTGCTTCTAACCCTTCTCCTTATTATGCGGCGGTAGGGCTGGTGTTAGCATCTATTGTAGGGTGTGGGTGGTTAATGGGTTTGGGGGTGTCTTTTGTGTCATTGGTAATATTTTTGGTATATTTAGGTGGGATGTTGGTGTTTTTTGTGTATTTGGTATCATCGGCAGCGGACCCTTTTCCTGAGGCATGAGGAGACTGACGAGTTGTTGGGTATGGTGTTGGGCTGGTTTTACCATTGGGTGGAGGGGTGTTTGTTATAGGGTTGTCTGAGTCTCAGTGGTTGGGGATGGGTAGGGCAGATAGTGGGGGTGTGTCTTCTGTTCGGTTAGATTTTGAGGGCGCAGCTATGTTTTATTCTTGGGGAGTGGGGCAATTTTTAGTCGCAGGTTGGGGTTTGTTGTTGACGTTGTTTGTTGTGCTAGAGCTTGTACGAGGGTTGTCTCGGGGGGCAATTCGGGCAGTTTAGGGGGGAGGAGGTTCAGAAAGTAGTTTAATAAAAATGCCAGCTTTGGGAGTTGGTGATAAAGGTTTGATTCCTTTTTTTCTGAGGGCTAGGGTTTGAGGTTTATTGATTGGTAGGGTATATTTTAGAAGAGTTGAAATATTTGAGGTTGTAAAAAGGGAAAATCGGGTCAGGTTGTCTTAACTTTAGGGTGCAATTAGGAAGATAAAGAGTGGCTGCGTAGAACGTCAGTTTGAGTTGGTTGTTGTTTTAGGGTTTTTGTAGTTTATATAAATTCCGATCTGGAAATGAATCTGACTTTCAAAGTCTTTTCTAAGAAAGCAAGTTCTGAAGGACCAAATATGAAAGGTAGTCTTTTGGATCAGGTGAAACATTTTCTTTCAGTTTTAACTCTGTAAACTACAAATGTTATGAATACTACACTTTATATCTTGAACAGAACCATTTTGGTTCTTGTTAGCTCTGCCTCAATCCTGCCTTTAGAGTCCAGCATATAAAAGGGAATTGTACTGCTGACAAGGATCTCATGATAGACAAGGTAAAAAGAAATCAAGTCTGGAGCAGCTTCCT
Source organism: Pipra filicauda (assembly GCF_003945595.2). Taxonomy (NCBI): domain Eukaryota; kingdom Metazoa; phylum Chordata; class Aves; order Passeriformes; family Pipridae; genus Pipra; species Pipra filicauda. Next base: position 1,012,357 of record NW_024104361.1, read on the forward strand.
GTGTGAAATGTTGAGTATCACGGATGTTAATTACATCTCAAATATAAAAGTGCACAGCAAATGGCAAAGGATGTGCTCCATGCTCTCCGGAAGCAGGGCTGTCCCTTGAGTGAGGTGTCTCTACATACAACATCTGTATGATGCATTGTTGAAGACCTTCTACTCCCTCTGTGACTAGAAGCACCAGTGAGGTCAAAATTCCGTAGTTGCTGTATGTGAGTAGAGGGAGTCCATCCCCAAGGGAGAGCTGGATGTGTGTAGACATGCTGTCTGATTTTCTCGGCGTACTTGGGTGACACAACGTGCGGGAATCATCTGGCATCAATTGCTGTTCTTTATAGTTTCCTCCTCTGTACGACTTTGAGAAAACTGCCTTTTCCCCCTTCATTTAACAATCAACACTGCTGAGAACGGTCTTTCTCCTGCATGGAGCAGTGAGTTTGCTTGCCTTGTTTGTTTTCACTTGTCATTTCTTGATTCCCCATGAAATTAGCCTTTTCCAGCCCTTCTTCTGGCTGCTGCTGGAGGAGAAAGAGAGCTTTCCCATGGGCATCTCTTGGAGAGAGGCTGGTATCTCCATCTTCTGTTTTTTTTCTCTTCCCTGAAAGACGTTTCTAAGTGCTTCCTCAGCTGCTTTGTAGTCTCCTGCTTCTCTAAAAAGCACATGAAACTTAAGGGGGTGTTTACCCATAGAGCCAAATCACGTATTCCTTTCTGGAGCTGACCTGTGAAGTCCGACATGCTGCCTGCTTACATCCCACTGCTTCGTGGCTCTTGTTTTCATGCCAGGCACGGTGCCCATCAGTCCACTGCCTTTTGAACTCAGCTTCAAGGTAATCGATGACCAGTTTGCTGTGACGGATAATCCACTTATTGTGCTCTGCTGGGTGGTGCTCTGGCCTCACGGTGCCATGAGGGGGCACACTAGGGACAGAGGATGCTTTACTGTGCCTGAGCACACCTTGGCATCACATGGCCTGTTTCACTGTTTGTGTGTGTGTCTCTCTCTCTGTTCTAGGCCACGCACTGACACGGACACAGTGGACTGACATATTGTAACAAACTTCAGGCGTTGTTCTTCACTGATTCCGAGCTGTGCAACTCTTCCTGCCTCGGGTGTTTTTTCAAAAATCTTAATTTTTTAGCTGGGTCTCTGTTACCATGGTGTTGAACAGCTTCCATTAGCAGCCTGTCTTTGGAGAGATTTCCACTGTAAGCCAATCTTGAAATCCCTTGTCAGTGGCAATTTAGATGCTCCTCTGTATCATCTTCTTCTTCAGTTGTTTTCTTTTCCTTCTCAGAGAAAAGAACATGTAAAGATGTAAAGTCAAACACAATTTGCACATTCCTAATAGCTATTTTTCATGTAACATAAGATTTCAGATTACAGTACTGCTGTTAGTGATTTTTGTGTACTGTGGGAGCCAAAAAAAAATACAAGAAGTCTATCCATCTCTGTTATATTTGGTATCTGGTTTTATCTGTAAAAGTTTTATTGGGGGAAAAAAAAAGAGAAAAAACCTAGAGCACCGTCACTCCTGTGACTCTGTCTGGACTTTCTTATCTTTGTTACAAGAGCCACTTCTGCTACAGTGCTGAGAGACAGGTATGGTGGGCACTGGTTTAATTTCCAAAACTCAATCCAAACATTTAATGTTAATTGTTATTAGTGTGATGCCAGGCCCATCTTGGGCATCTGTGCTGTGGAGGTATTGAGTCATCATGTTCCTTTGCAGCACCAGGAAGTACTTGGAGATAGCAGGAAACTACTTATGTTTAAGTAGTGCACTAGAAAGCATCTGCAGCTAAAAATGTCTCTAGTATAGAGGTTGATGCTTCTATTTTTAGTACTGAGTCAAAAGAGAAATCGCTTAATTATGTGCCAGAACAAATAGAAAGAAGATGAAATTCTGTTATGCTGGAATTTTTTTTTTTTTTTTTTTGACAGGAATGTTGGAAGACTGTGTTGTCACAGGTACTAAATAGGGGAGGGGGTTTAGTTGTAAACTGGGCACTCTGCCAACCTCTTTTTTTTTTTCTCTTGAAAGCGTACTTTGATATTTTGAAAAGCATGTTGGGAGGATTTTGTGATTTGAAATCATAAGTCCCACTAAAAGAGCTCTGATTTATGCAGTTAAGTAACTCTTTCTGTGCTCCTTTTTGGTAAGGAATACCCTGCCCTGCCTGCTGTGTTGCCACTCCCAGTGAGTACTGGCTGGGAATTTTCTAGTTGACTTCTGCCCTGCATGACTTCTGGATCTTCACACAGGCAGGTGCTGGGTGTGTTACAGCTCTCCAAAGGGTGATTGCTGAGCTAATGCTCACCTGTTTGGCCTGGCAAAGGTTCTTAGTAGGGGCTTTTGCTGTCAAGTCAGGGAATACTTGGGTTTTCAGCCTGTGCATGTGCTGAAACTCGTGTTTCTCTGCCTCAGACTTAAGCAAAACTCTGTAGGTCTGCTGATGCTGTTAATCACACCTTTGATCTGCAGTGTCAGACTCCTCCTGCAGTGCTCTTGCAGCCTGGATAAAGCATAAAACCCTTCAGGGGCCCCTTTAGTAGCTGCTACCTTTCAAGAGAGATTTAAATGGCTGATTTCCTCCCAACCATGGTTTACTTTTGTATTTTGTGTTGGAATTTTCTTAGTGGGCTGATAGGAGATCCTGAGGGACTGCAGCTTGATGATGCCAGTATGACTGGTTCTGGAGACAAATGTAGAGATCCATAGTGGCAAAAATAGATGCCATGTTTTGTCTCCTTTCCAGGATCAGCTGCACCTGAGTCCCTCTGTGATAAATTTTTGCCCTGCTCTGCTTCTTCAGCATCTCCCAAGTCAGAGATTTCAAGGTTTGCTTAGGAAGCCTAACCCAGTACTACCCTGACCTTAATTTTTAAAAGTTTCACTTCTTACCTGACTGAGATTTTCTTTACCCCAGTTGAAGTGGGTTATCTCTGTCTGTATCCACAAGGACACAGAACAGATTATTCCTTGCCTTTGTGCAACAACGTTTTTTTTGTAGTCTGTCCTTTTGTTCCACTTTCATCTCCTTTTCTTGGGGCTAAGCAATGCCAAATTATTCAGTCTCTACTCCTATGTGATCTTTTAAACATCTCCAAAGGGAAAAAGTACATTTCAGTTGAATTATCTCAAATAATATTTCACGTATAGCTTATTAAATAAAAGTTCTATATAAACTTTTCTCTGCATAGTGGTATTTTGCAAATTTTACTTGCAGTGAAGATTTATCTGGAGTACTTTTGTATGTATTTTTTATTTGGCATCAAATTGGAAAGTGATTTGAAGCTTAATGGGCAGGATATACTTTGCAAATCCATTATGGAAACTTATAACTCAGGTGGATTATTAAATCCACTTATGTACCAGGTAGTCCAAAGAACTGTCATCAGCCACTTCTGCAGTGCTTGCTTTATCCTGCATTTCAAATTGCTTTTTTAAAAGCTGGCTTACTAAAACAACCCAAAAAACTCCTAAGTGTTACAGGGGCAGTGATCTTCCTAAAAATATTCTTACCTTGTTGTGCTGCATGAGCAGGAGCTTGCCATGAAGTTTAGAGCAGTTTGGATTAAGGGTTTGGAGGAGGGGAGAAAAGTTTGAATTGCTCTTACAGAAATTACTCAAATACATGCAGGGAAGATGTTGAAGAGATGATCTTATAACCATCAGTCTTCACTGCCTTTAGTCCTCCATCTGTGTGTCACAGAAGGACTTCCACCCCTCCTGCTGTTGTGACTGGGGCCACACACCTGAGTCTTTCCCAGTGCTGCTTTCATAAGTAATCCCTAATTAGGTACATGCTGGGTTTGATTATTTTTTTGATAATGAAATATTTCATTCTATCTTCCAAATGGAATTATCTCTTGCAGTTCCATGATAATTTATTCAAATAACTTGCATTAAACGGAAACCCAGAAATTGAGTTTTTTTCTATGTCATTTTTCAAAACCTTTATTAGCAATGTCTTCATTTTCAGTCTACTGCAGTGCTGCTTATAAATGCATTTGGAAAGGCTAACATTCAAAAATAATGAGTCTTTCTTCATTTATAGCAGTGTCCAGGAGATTGTGTAGTAATAATGGCTCCTACTGCAATAAAAAATTCTTTTGTTCTGAGGGCCTTTGTAATTCAAGGTTAAAGAAGCTAAGTCAAACTAGACTTAGTGATTTTTAGTATTATAGAGAAGAGGTCCTTGTAGTTTGGAAAAGCCATTGGTTCAAAATTATGTGTATTTTTTTGTCAGCTGATCAGCTTGTTAGATGAAGGATTAATGAGAAAACAAGCATTTCTAATGATTTCTGTTGTATTTTTTGATTGGCAGAAGTAATATCTACTCATTAGGGTCAAATTACTAATGCTCTGTACTCCAGTCCAAATTCATTCTTGTATTATCCCAGTTAGAGGAAATATTGTACTGTTACACTCCATGCATCACAGAAGTAACAGAAGTGGACACAGACCAGGTCACCAGGGATGTTCCCCACCCCAGGGCTCAGTTTTGGGGCCAGTCCTGTTTAACATCTTTATTGATGAAGTGCACGAGGCGATCGAGTGCACCCTCAGTAATTTTACATGACACCAGGCTGGGTGGGAGTGTTGATCTGCTGGAGGGCAGGAAGGCTCTGCAGAGGGATCTGCACAGGCTGGATCAATGCGCCAAGGACAGTTGTGTGAGGTTTGATAAGACCAAGTGCCGGGTCCTGCACTTGGGTCACAACGACCCCCTGCTCCAGGCTGGGGGAGGAGTGGCTTGAGAACTGTTTGGCAGAAAGGGACTTGGGGGTGCTGGTTGACAGCAGCTGAACATGAGCCAGAGTGTGCCCAGGTGGCCAAGAAGGCCAAGGGCATCCTGGCCTGGATCAGGAACAGTGTGGCAGCAGGACCAGGGCAGTGATCATCCCCCTGTACTCGGCACTGGTGAGGCCACACCTCGAGTACTGTGTCCAGTTCTGGGCCCCTCAATTTAAAAAGGACATTGAGGTCCTGGAGGGTGTCCAGTGAAGGGCAACAAGGCGGGTGAAGGGTCTAGAGAACATGTCCTATGAGGAACGACTGAGGGAGATGGGTTTGTTTAGTCTGGAGAGGAGGAGGCTCAGGCAGGACCTCATTGCTCTCTACAATTCCCTGACAGGAGGGTGTAGTGAGGAGAGGACTGGTCTCTTCTGCCAAGCCTACAGTGAGAGGAAATGGCCTTAATCTGAGATGGGGAGATTCAGATTAGATATTAGATATTAGGCTGTTAGGGTTGTCAGGCATTGGAATAGCTTGTCAAAGTAGGTGATGGAGTCACCATCCCTGGAGGTGTTCAAGAGGTGCCTGGATCTGGTGCTGGGAGATGTAATTTTGGGGTTACAGTGGTAGTGCTGGGTGGACAGTTGGACTGGATGATCTTGAAGGTCTCTTCCAACCTTGATTCTATGATTTTTATTCTCCTTTGATCCCTTAACCAACTCAGCCTTTACACAGGATTTAACATGAACAAGGATCCAAGTTGCCTCTGTGCAACTGGCTCTGTAAGATGCCTGCAGGAATTCAGCTTGGGGGTTTAACGCAGTCTGCACTGTTCATCGAGATGAGCATGTGTGATTTTTAATTTTTTAAATTTTTTTAATAAATACAGAGTACTTGGTTGCAATCAGCCATCTGATTATTGAGTTATGCCTGGGAGCTATCAGGAGTACAGTCTGGCCAAACAGCCAGCTATAAGCAGGTGTTAATATGTGATTTATTAAACAGCATTGAGTTTCTGTGTTACTTTTTACAGCTATTTCTTAAAAATTTAGGTCTGTTCTGACAGAAATTTTCCTTCTGTATTTGTGATAAAGTTTCTGCAATATCTATAGTGGATTGGAAAGGAATGTCAAAATATTAGGTCATTTTTGGTGTCTTTAATTATCATAGCAAGGGTAAATGAAGAAAAATCTTGTATAAGGCAGAATGTATCTGGAGAGTGTTAGCAAGGAGTCTGAGTAGCACTGGATAACACATTAAGTCTTTGTCTACTTGCTTATGAGATTTCCTGCATTAAAGTCAGTTTTAATCTTCTCTGTAAAAGAAGTCTGCACTGCATTATGGAGAGCCAGTGTTAAGAGAATTAATGAGTATGATTGTTGTGGCAATGTGTAAATGTAAAAGGAGTAGGCAATACAGTTTCCTCTAGATCCACTGACATCCAGAAGGCAGCTTTACAAGTTTAGGTCAAATATTTGAGCTGGGTCCCAGTATTTCTTCCTTGACAAGTTTATCAGCAGACAAAAAAATAGCAAGTTTCTCAATGTAGTACAAAAATGAGTTCAAAATAGTCTTCTGTTTTCTTGAGCTACACTTAAAAGAATTCTTACTCTCTTGTGTGTTTCTGTACTCTGTGGAAAGAACTGTAACAGGATTGCTCTTGTCCCTGTTATCCTATCCCTGCTCTCTAGAAAAGATGTGTTACCACTAGCTTTCTATGTGTCCCCTGCACGCTAGTGATATACCTTTAGCAAGGGTTTATGGTTTTAAGGAGCTACAGCAGATGCTTTTAAATCTGTTTGCCAGAGCTCAGAATGTGTTATGCTCATGGCTGTACCTACTGAGGTGGGAAATATTTCTGTGTGTTATCTGACCGCAGCCTTCAAGTGCTAATATATAACAAAAATAAAATGGTAATTGGATAACAAATTATTCTAAAAAAAACCCCCCAAAAACCCAACCCCGAAACAAACCCAACCTCAAACCCACAGTACTCATGGACAGCTCCTAAAAAGTACAAGAATTACAAATGAAAAAAAATAATCTCATCTCTTTGAAATCTATTTCCCTGATAGTCCTATTTGAGTGTTGCTGTACCTTCTATTCCTGAATTAATTTAACCTTTTTGTAAGATCTCAGGAATCTTGTGGAAAATAAATCAAATATCTTTTTAATAATGCCTCACTATGCTTCTGTTTCAGAAATAATTATATCAAACAGTCTTCCCATAATAATTTTTTTTCCAGAAATCCAATGTGTGAGGAAGGAAAAGAAGCAGTGTAGTGAGTTTATTGCTTTTCTTGCTCTAATTTGTTATAGCTCATGATTTGGAACTATGAGCAAGGGCACGGTGATCTGTCGGAGAAGAGCTAAACCAGTGGTAAGAGGAAAGACAATCACTTCTCAACTCTATCCTGGTGTGCACCTAGGAAAACCATGTAACGCTGGTCCTCACAAAAACTGCAGCATCACATGTAGGCCATGATCAGCAGTGGATATTGTCTACCTCACTTCAGCAAGGTTTTCGACACGTCTTCCACGACATCCTCCCAGGCAAACTCAGGCAGTGTGAATGGGCAGTGATGTGGATTGAGAACTGTCTGAACAGCAGATCCCAGAGGGTCATCACAAGGGGCACGGGGTCTGGTTGGAGGCCTGTCACTGATGGTGTTCCCCAGGGTTCAGTGCTGGGCCCAGTATTTTTTAATACATTCATCAATGACTGGATGAAGGGGTCGATGCCTCCTCAGCAAGTTCGCTGATGATACAGAACTGGGAAGAGAGGCTGATGCTCAGAGGGCTGTTCAGCAATTCAGGAAGGGCCTGGACAGGCTGGGGAGAAGGGCAGAGAGGAACTGTATGAAATTCAACAAGGGCAAGTGCAGGGTCCTGCACCTGGGGAGGAGCAACCCCAGGGACCAGAACAGGCTGGGGGGACCTGCTGGAGAGCAGCTCTGGGAGAAGGACCTGGGGGTCCTGGTGGGCAACCAGCTGTCCCTGCCCAGCCGTGTGTCCTGGGGACAGGGAGGGCAGTGGGATCCTGGGGGGCACCAGGGCAGGGAGGGGATCCTGCCCCTCTGGCCAGCCCTGGGCAGGCACATCTGCAGGGCTGGGCCCAGCTCGGGCTCCTCAGCACAGCAGGGCCAGGGAGCTCCTGGAGCGGGGCCAGCGCAGGCTGCGGAGATGCCCAAGGGATGGAGCAGCTCTGGGAGCAGCAAAGGCTGAGGGAGCTGGGGCTGTTCAGCCTCCAGAGCAGAGCCTGAGAGGGGCCCTCAGCCATGTCTGGAGGGGCTGCAGGGAGGGGGCAGAGGATGGAGCAGGCTCTGCTCGGGGGGGCCCAGCAATGGCCCAGGAGGAACGGGCAGGAACTGATGGCCAGGAAGTTCCAGCTGGACAGGAGGAAGAACTTGTTGGCTGGGCAGTGCCCCAGCCCTGAAGAGAGAGCAGAGAGGGGGTGGAGTGTCCTCCCTGGGGCTATTCCAGAGCTGTCTGGACACACTCCTGTGCCGTGTGCTCTGGGCTGGCCCTGCTGGAGCAGGGAGGTGGCACCAGATGCCCACTGTGGTCCCTTCCAGGCTGACCCATCCTGGGATTCTGTGATATACTGCTTTTTATAAAGGTAAGAAAAACTAGCAACCAAATAGCAAGCAGTCTTCTGAAAAAAAGTAGTGCTTGCCATCTTTGAATGATGTTGATATTTATTTGTATTTTTTATTTTGCCTAACAGTAGCAAACCATTTTTTGGAAATATTAATGTTCTCCAAGTGCTGTACATGATGTCAGACAGTAAAATGGGGGTTTTAGCTGGCATTTGAAGTGATGTCAGAACAGTGTTAATTGTGTATTGGCAGTCATTGATCTTGCTATGCAAAGCAATTCTTTGTAGCACACAAAATGTGTGTGCTTCGCTGCAAGTGGAGCTGTGGAGTAGACCTCTCTGCTAGTCTGAAAAATGTGAACCTTGTAATTGATGCCCTCACACAAGAAAAGTGATAGACAAACCCGCATATATCCAATTTGCTGGTGGAGGCTTGGTAGGTGCCTGGAAATGTATGTAAAAAGTGTAGGACTCTGAGTGTTTTATTTTAGTTCTTCCCCCCACATGCAGTCTTGAAAAGCCCAATTTTTATATTGTGTAATCAGAAGACTGGCTTAATTACATACAAAAGGTATGTAATAGGGACAAAACTCTTCTGTTTGACTCAGAAAAATGTTTCTTGTGCATTTTAATGCCAACTTTAACATATATGGTTTCATTGTTAAATGATACCTTGGCAGAAAAAAGGTTCAAACTGTTACACTGTCGTATTTTTTCTTTGCATTTGACTCTTTAGCTGTAGCTGTGTTATAAAAGCCTTTATCTTTTGCTTTGTATGGGGCTTGTTAAGAGGATGCCTTTGTGGGTGAATATGTAAGGTAATAGATTTTGATCTCTCCTGTGAAGGGCCAAATCATGGGCTTTGTTGTGGAGTGGCAGATTCAGTCATGGATTTAGGGACCTTCACTCTGCTTCAACACTCCTGTTTTTCTCTGGAAATAGCTAGGCTGGGAAATCACCTTTTGTTCTGCTGTCTGTCTCTTGGATTCATGTGCTTCACAGTCTCTGTCCTTGTTTGGCTCAGTGCTGGTGGTCCACCCCAACCCCTGGTACTGCACTGTGTCTTTCACCAGCTCTTCTCAAAGTGTTTTGTCTTTTGAAGCTTTGCAGCACACCCTGTTACTAAGGTGTCAGCTGGTCTCTACATGTTTACACATTATTCTCTGGGTGCTTTGTTCTCTGTTGGGGCTGCAGATGTGTCTGGTGGTGTGCAGCCAGCCGAGTGCTGCTGTTTGCCCAGCTGTCCTGTGCTGGGCACCAATGACAAACTTGTGTCACACCATGGAGTTTTTGGAGAAGCTGTAATGAGGACAGCAGCCTTTGCTCTCCCTGTGTATTTAATAGATTTAGAAATCGCATCACTCTCTTGACTTTCCAGGTCTGCCTCTCTGTGTGCTGCTTCTCCTGTTCCCTTCCCCTCAACTATTAACATGAAGTATTCATTAGGAAGTAATAAAAACCTATGATTTCTGCTGGAAAACACAAATTGCTGTGTCTTCCCTGAGACACCTCCATTGTGTCTTTAAAATCCATCTTCTGATTTGTCACAAAAGTAAATCCTGAAAACAATCTTTTAAAGGCTCCAGGATACTCTCTCCATCTTGCTATGTTTGTTGGTCAGCTCCCTGGGCATGTAAAGCTTTTTTAAGTGAAGCTGGGCTCGTGGTGAGGCTTAGTATTTGGCTGCCATCCGGCACTGAGTAAAAGCAAAGCTTCTGCCATGCAGTCAGCTAAAAAGCCTCTGCCTTTTCCTAATGCTTGGACCCTGAAAACATCCACCTGCTTACTTAAGCACTGCAATCAAGTCAATAATCAACCAAAAAAAAAAAAAAAGTCAGAAGTAGCATCTTATTCCTTTGACATGAAGAGCCTGCCTCTTGCATTCTCTTCTGATGCTGCCTTACTGGCTCCTCTGCCTCTTTAGCCAAATGCTTAATTTATTTCCGAGCAAGGTGGAGAGAACAGTGGTTTAAAAAAAATAAAACCTGGTCTTGTGCAATAAAGACATAACAGCATAAATGCTTTGAAGAGGTTTGTTGTGATGGACTTTCCCAAGTATTGCTTGGACTACACAGGTAGGTCACTTGAAGCAGCAGTGTGTTAAATGAAGTAGAAAAGAAGACCTCAGTGCAACTAAGTTTTTAGTTTTTAACGGTTTTAGTTGCCAAGAAACTAATAAAAAGTTTTCCATAACTTGAGTTTTCTGGGTGTGATCCATTTGCTCCCCAAGCAAGGCAGATAGAGGTGGGTTTCTTCTGTTCCTGAGTGATGGTTCAGCTCATGTCAGCCCGTGTCCTTTTCTAATGCACAGGGGCACAGTGGGACAAATGCTGTGGTAGGGAGAGGAGTGGGAGCTGTGAAAGAAACTGGTATCCAGCAGGAATGACTAGCCAGTAGCTGGTTTAAGAATGCAAATAAGACTTCAAAAATAATTAATTTAGTACGTGACCCTTTTTCTTTTATTCTGAGAAAAAAAAAGCCCAGTGTATGAAATGACATACCTAAAAATTGCAGGGAAGTTAGTGCTGTGTGTCATGGTAGCAAAAAATTGAGTGTCTAAAGCAGGCTGCAGAAATCTGAGTAGTGCATCCATTCATACATTGAGAAAGCCTAAGGAAATCAGCAGTCATCACTGGAGAGTGGGAAGTACCTACATTCCTAATTGTGGGCTAACTTTGGTTAAGACCCTTAATTTTGAAGTGAGTATTTAACTTTTTTTTTAAATATAGTTCTATTAATTTCATGTTTTACCTATGGCAACAAAGCTGAGTGCATCTGTAGTTTTGTGGCACTTTGGGGTCTTGTTTGAACCATTGCCTGTATATACATATATATATATAAAAATGATATGTGAGCTGCACTTCATTCAGCCCCTGTGAGTGGGTGCTTGTCCTGAATGGCAGGAATGTTTTGAAAAATGTTATGTTTTTTCTGTCTTGCAGATATTTTGCTTAAGAACCCAAAACTTTCTTCTGAGTTGAGGATGGAAAAAGGTTTTAAATTTCTATCTGTCATCTCTAGGGTAATGTGAATGTCTGAAAGTTGTACTCAGCAAAAATGAGGTTCAGCTCAGAAGTGATGCTCAGCTTAATGCAGTGATCTAAATTGTTTTTCAGCTTGATGAGTCACGTACTATCAACAGCATGAAACTTCAGCAAAGTACTTTAATGCCTTTGTCAGAGACATTGGATGGCCCTTAGGTTTAAGAAGTTTGCAAAATTTTGTTCTAGATAATAAAGGTGGTGTAGGGGTTAAGAGTCACTTGGAATACTACCTCTAAATTATTTTTTTTAAAATCTATTTCCCCCCCCCTGGAAGTCTTTTGTTCTGTAAAAATGTTTGAGTGTTACAGTGTCTTCATCTTACAGCTGGAATTCAGAAGAGGGTCAGTACACATGAAGGAAGGCCTTGCAAGGCCCTAAGTCTGTACTGCTGTAATCGGGGTCTGAAATCCATGTGAGGTTTTTATATACTCTGAGGATGCAAATTTAGACTGTTCCAATATGGTGCATGCAAAGAGACTAAAATAAATTTTACTCTTCTGCTGAACAAAGCTTTCTTCCTGATAAAAATGGATATTCCCTTACAGTGCCAATAATGAAGTTCAATGCAAAATAAATTAATACTTTGAATCTATTACTGCAACACACTGGCAACTTAATGTAATAAGAAATCATGAAGCCTGATTTACATATGCATTATTAATTCATACTGGAAGAATGTTTTAACACAAATAAGGTAAAGAGAAATATAACTTAATTTTCCCTCTTCCCTCCTCCTTTTCTTAAAGGCAGACCTCTTCCTCCCCAGACTCACATAGTGTAATGTACAAGCAGTTTTATTTTTATCGTGCTTTCTAATTAGCATAGTGGGATGCCTCAGTGAGCAAGTCTAGCTTTGTCCTCTTGCTCTGCATACAGCACAGCAGCTTGTGTGAGGCAGCTCAGCAGGCCTGGCATTTCCAGCTGCTCTTGTTCCAAATTCAGCAACCCAAGAAGTAATCTCTTGGTCTTGGTGGCAGCTACTAAAAGTGTTCCTGCTTTTCATCAAATATACCTTGAATTCCCAGAGGCAGGGGAGGCTGATGGCCTCTGGTGGCCTCTGGTGGCTCTGAGTGTCAGAGGATCTAAATTTCAGCACTTGGTTAATTTTTTCATCTGCATGTCCTTATATGTTTTATTTAGTGGCATCTGCTGTCAGGGCCTAAAGACAGTTGGGTTTTTTCCTAAAAAAAAACAACCAAAACTCAACACCCTGCACATGTTACTAATTTTGACTTTTTCTTTTGTTTTCCATCTCTGTCATCTTTGCTGAAAGTATTAGTTTTTTAGTAGTCTCAGTGACATCAGAAATGTGCCTTCATCCCTTCATATGTAGTTCATCTTCCTCCTTCAGTCCACTGGTATATTGCATTAAATAAATAACAGTGTAGTTTTTCATATGCTGTAAATCCTTTTTTTCTTTCTTCCCATCTCTGTTTTCCTTTCTCAGCTATAGACTGACACTTTTACCAGAACCCTTTCACACATTTTCAGCCTATATATGTTCACTTCTGAGATAAGATGCTGTTGTATTTCCACACTACTACCTCTTGTAGTTTATTTCTAGACTTCATTAGCTTTTTACTCTCTGAAGTCTGTATGTTGGAGAAAAACAAGGTCACCTTAATACACTAGTAAATTTTTAGTTTATTTATAAATTCAGAATGTGAATGCAGGCAGGTTTGGACATTGAAGGGTCACTGTCAGAGTTTATAGTATATACTTAGCCAGGGTATTAGCTGTATTTTTTTCCTTGTCACTGTGGTACTGGGACTGTCTTTTATTTCTGTGTTAAGATGTGATTGCCTTGAACGAGTCTCTTTCTGCCAGTGAGGTAAATCAAACTTCAAGGAAGAAGCCAGCTTTTTCCACTTTTTCAGTTTGCACAAGGTCCTGTTGGACAATAAATTTCTTTGAAGAGAACTGGAAAGCTTCTAGCAGCTTTGGGCATTTATAACCCTTGTCTGATATGAGGGGACAGAGGTGTCTGGAGGTCCCTATTATCTTTCTGGGGATGGTGAAACCTGCCAGGTTACCCCATAGCACCTTGAGACATTTGTCTATCACTCGTTTAGATCAAATTCTGCATTTTTCTTGTCAAATTTCCCAGAGTCACAAATCTGTTTGGAACCCCCCAGTACATTGATGAGGTCCATTGCTTTGGTCTCAGTGCAGTTAGTTCTGGAGTAAGAATGTGGGCCACCCCATGTCTCTGCTTGGGGCAGATCCCATGGCAAAATGCTGGCCACTGGGGTAGATCTTATGGGAAAATGCTGGCCACCTTTACCCTGTTTGTCTTCTAATTCAAACATTCATTATCAAATTTCTACTTTCCTGAGCAATGCAGGTCAAGAACAAGACTCATTTCCATAAAGCCATTTTGAAAGTGAGCTTTGCAGAGCCAACTTCAGTGACCTTTCCCCAGCTGGAGGGTGGCTTCATGGTGGAGATCTGAGGATGCAACCACATCACACAGGACTTCTTAACTGGTTTAGATTCCTTTGTGGCAAATTACAAACAGAAAAATTTTCGGTTTTATAGACCTAAAAGTTTTCTATATTTGGAAAAGTTCAGAACCGTTTTGAAACTTGGGTTGACATTGTCTTGGTTTAAAGACAATGTATATTTGGGCAGGGACTCAAAAGAAATTAACTCCCTGCCCTTTTATAGAGACTGGGACCCCGGAAAAGAGACGGCTCCAAACTGACCTCAGAGAATTCACAACACTGCCAAAGCAAAAAGAAGGAGGTTCTGATTCCATCCACGGCTTTTCCTGTTGTCTCTGGGCTTCAGGAAAGACCACCTTCCTGTGGCTCCTAAGACCCCTGGGGAAACTCTGACCCACACAAATCCTTCTCCCCTTTTAATAGTATGAATATTCATCACTAATATTTCCTTCCCAGTTTATAACTATACAGACATTTAACACAACTCTTACTTTTTTGAACAATCAGTCGTAACTTTAGAAGATCATCTGGTCTCAAATAGATGGTGACTCAGGGTTCCCAGTGTAGTGGTTACTTTTATGGAGTCTGGAAAGTGTGCTTCTGAGGGAAGATGGTTCTGGGTGAATGCTCCATTTTCCCTTGGTTAACCTTAAATAAGAATGAAGTAATAGAATCATAGAATAGTTTGGGTTGGAATGGACCTTCAAAGGCCAGCTAGTCCAATCCCCTTCAAGAGTAGGGACATCTTCAACCATACCAGGTTGCTCAGAGCCCAGTCCAAGCTGACCTTGAATGTTTCCAAGGATATTGAATCTAGTTCTGGCTGTGTCTGAGCTCTTGTGGGTCTAAATACGTGAAAAGTCTTTTATGCAGCTCAAAGTGACATAAATTCATGAAGCTGCTGATTTCTGTTTTATTCTTGAGGGCAGCTACTGATGAGCTGCTCTGGATGTTGAGGAAGGTCTCTAAATGTCTGAGATGTTCTAGCAATTTAGGTAAGAAACATTGGGCAATTCCTTATGACAAAGAGCAGGTTAGTCTTCAGAGGGAATTTTATGCTGTGATCACAAGTTACTATAGGGAAGAGGGTGAGTTTGGCCTCTGAGTCATGTCAGAAAACAAATTTTTGCAGCTGAGGTAAGTAGCAGACAGGAGAGTGTTAAACTTGCACAGAAAGAAAGGGAGAAACAGGAGGCAAATCAGTGTTCATTTAGTGCAAAATTAGGATGTTACAAACAAAATTAATTGAGACACAAAAAGGTATGGAGAGAAGAAAATTTGTAATTATATCCATGTCAGTGCTAGGAACGTGGAAAAATAGTCGGTAGAGCCTAGAATAGCTCATTTCTGAGCACAGCTGCATTGCTTAAAACCAGTGGCAAAAGTGGCCTGACTGGAATATTAAAACCCCTGGGTCTGACCTGTTCTGCAAAGTTTGAATGTGAGAGAGGAATATGAGTGCCACTGTCAGGAAAGGCATTCCCACTTCGGAGGCTCTGATCAGAAATAAATCATTGGATGAATCACTCCAGAGTGGCCAATACCCTTTCAGTAGTGGGCTTGAGACTGTTGTTTTCTCTCCTCCTGTGGCAGGACCCCAAAGAAAGCCAGGAGACTGTACCTTGGGGAAGAGGCTGCTTTGGAGGACTGATCCCTGTATAGAAGGCAGGGATCACCTCCTCCAAAAGCCCCAGCTTATGGTTTTCCTTGTGCAAGGCAGGAGTCTTCTTAAAAAGGAAACTTAGAGTATGTTTTGAGCTGCAATTTTTTTTCCTATGCCTTACAAAGGCAAAACCTACGTTAGATTTTGCTTTGGCATGTTAAAAATGAAACATGGAATTGAAAATTGAGCCTGGCTTAGATACAATGATCGTAACTTTATTGTGCATAGAATGAAATCCAACCAATTACATTTTTAGTGCTTTAAAAGACCCGTTCTAAGAGCTGTGAAGATTACTAGCCAAGCAGGTAAGAAGGTAATGTTTAAACAGAGAAAAATAAATGACATTTTGGAACTGCAAGGCCATATATCCTGAACACCACAGTCAAGAGGAAGTCTATTTGTAAAATAAATGCATTGTTATGTCTGCATCTAATATAAAGCACACTGACAGTAAAATTCCCAAATATCCAAAACAACAAGGGGAGTAACAGTAAGAGCTATTTATTAGATGCTAGGAGCAGAATATGGTGAAGAAAGAAATAGGATACAAGAAGCAACTATACATTGTCAACACTGAATATAATAAAGATTTTTTTTAAATTTAGAGAAAACTGCCACTAACAAAACTGTTTGTTGTGTTATTGACAGCAATGAAGGTGTTTGGCAGTTATGTGCAGAAATATGTGCTGAATTAATGCTGCTGAACTGTGTCTGGGAGACAGGCAGGTGATGTGGTCATGTCCCATAAAGGTGGGGACTAATTCCTTTCCAGTATGGCTGTACCAGTATTGCGGGCCCATGGACGAGCTACTGTGAGCCACTTGGTGCTGATTTTCTGTCTTTGAGTAATGTTTTTTTTTCTGTGTAAATCACCTTGCATGCATCAGGAGGGGCTGAGGTATTGGAGCAGTTAATGCAGAGTAGCTGCTGACCTGAATTTCACACAGCGCTTACCTCTGCCATGTCATAGTGTGGCCATGCATCAGGACACCAGGTTACATCATTTCTAAGCTGGTGGCTTGCATTGTATGAGAGGTGGAGATTGTGCTTTTGGTTTGAATGGACTTTAATTTTATTCATTTAGTGTATGCTGAAACATTGGGGAAATGCAGAAGGCTGAAGGTTCATGTCTTGAATACAGCTGAACAGAGGGAAAGAGACTTAAGTGACTGCTGGTTTGATTTACCCTGATCTTGGTTATGGCTGTGAAATACTGATGCAGGTTTTGAATGATGAATGCAAGATCAGAGAGTAATTATCTCATACAAAACACGGGTGTAGAAAATACATCTTGTAAAACTGATGAGATCACACATGATAAAACTAATAATGTTGATACAGTACACTTTTCTGTGACAGGCAAACTCGGCTGTCATGAGTTGGGAATTTAACCATCCAATACCAAATGCACTAAAAACTAGTGGGACTGCAGAGGTTGTGATTAAATACAATAATCATTCACCTGTAGATTTAAAGCAGTTTTCATGTTTCACACAATTTGTGCCCTGTCTCCATGCAATTTTGATGTTAAATCAGTGGTTTGAGGGGGAAATTAAATCCTAGTAGGATGTTAGCAATAGAAATTTTCAGATGGCACAAATAACCACTATCTGTTAACTTCTAACCTTGGGGGGAAGTTTGAGTGGTAAATAAGGGGCAACGAGATCATTGGTTCAGTGTAATCTCGGTTGCTTGACGAATTTGGTGTACTATGCCTTGTAACAGGACTAAATGTGAAATGAGGGGAAGATAAGCTGATGTGATGATCCATGACTGTGTGTACAGCACACAAGGACGAGCAGGGGAAAGCTTTGCTGTGTCACCAGCACGGTGCCTTCAATCCTGCCCTGTGCCCTCCTGGTACGGGACGGGGCTGAGGGGGAAGCTGGAAACCAGAGAGAGCGCTGAGCAGAATCAGGAGGGTTGCCTGGAGAACGAGCAAGGGTTGCCTTAAAAGGCTCAAGCATCTCAGTCTTGGTTTATAAAAGCAGAATTTGAAGGGTGACTTGGTGACAGCTTGTGTCTTTCCCTAAGGTAACAGGTATTTAGCAGTTCAGAAGATAAGACTTGGCTTTTCTCCTGCTGGACGAATACTTAAGATTTGGGACAACTTGCTCTTCACTATGGAGGATTTTCTGACATTGGTCATTTTAGAAACTAGTTGCTCTGTTTTTCTACAGGTTATGATTTTAATGCAAACAGGATTTAACTGTGGGCAGCATGTCAGATGGAAATAGCAAGCTGTTTCATTTCAGCTTCATAACTTGCAGATATTAGACTGGGAAGCTTGTCTGGATGGGTATCTCAGCCAAGGAGTGTGTTTGTAAGTTTGACAGGTGCTCAGAACTTTTCTTAGGGGAGACATATATGGGTGGTAGGGTGCATTCATTCCTTTGGTGCCTTCTCCAGCACAAAAGTCTAGACGCTGTGCTGCAGATTTCTCTGTCTGAACTGAGTGTTTTCCCGTTGTAAAGACTTTAATGGGACTGTAGCAATGAAACAATTAGTGGTAAAAGAACACTTAAATCTCTTTCTACTCTTAGACAGCACAGCTTTCGGTTAAAATAAATTGTTATATTTTTTGTGAAATTTGTTTACACATTTCTATGCAAGCTCCTTTATTCTGAGGTGCTCATGACATGGAGAAGAAGAATTGCTCTTGGCATCATTGCAGTCATGAAAAATGTGGCAGCCCAGACATTCTGTTTTTTTCTGTAAGGACTTATCTGCATGTCTGAACATGGCACTATAAATTAGGAGTTATTTATCCCCCAGAAAAGCAGATCTGCCTTGTGACACAGAGTTAAGTCCCTTTTCTGTCCCCTAGCTTTCATCTTGTGAATTCAAACTTCTGAGTGAGTCATAAATTCTCAAGGCAACTCTCAAAAATGCCTAAAAACTGTGGTTGTTCTTGCAGAAAAGGTCTGTAAATCTTAAGTAACACATAATTCAGTTGTGCTGCAGTGGGATTGGATAGATGAAGGTCTGAGTTTACACCAGTCTTTCAATTGTCTTTCTTTTTTTCCTCTAATTGATTCTTTCTTGTTCTTACTTCCAAATGCTCCTCCTTCTTGTGGTGTCTCCCAGCTGTCTTCTCCCTGTGTCTCACTCCACCTCTTCTTGAAGAATTGTGCAAATTAAAGATGTAGGACACTGTGTACTTAGAGTGTACTTAGGCCAACAAGCTTATAAGAAAAATGAGAATATATTGTCCTTTTTTGCAGCATTTGAAACAACTGGGACAGAAAAAAATAAGTGCTGGGACTTCAACAGCTTTTCTCAGGAATTGCTTACTTGGGCAACTCCAGTAAGTGTTACTCAGCCTGCTAAAGAAATAAATAACTTCACCTCTTCAGCAGGCTTGGCCTTTGCTGTATCTGTTTTCCCTCCATTTAAGCCTCTTCCATAAGTGGCCTCCTGGTAATGGCAAAGTGACTGAGTTTGCAGTGACACAAGTAAGGCAGTGTCAGCTTTAAGCTTGTAATTTTGCTATCCTTCTGCTGGAAACACAAGTGCTTGCAGGAGGAGGTTTATTTCCTCCTTTTCCCAGCCCACTGCCCTTCAGGCAAGTCCCCTGACACTTGCCTTGTTCCTTGTGGAGAGACTCCAAATCATACTGGGGAGCTTTTTATAGCTTTAAACTCTTCCAGCACATCAGAAAAATCCTATCCCCTTTCAGCTATTTCTTCCCTTATTTCTAGCCAGAGTAGATTTATTGTTTCCAGTTTCTGGGAGAGGGAATCTGTGAATGATATTCTGGATCACATGGTAAGTAGAAAATGCTGATGATTCCTTAGCTCAACCTTAAGACAGATGAAACTGCAAAAATTGTTTATGTCATTTTGTTGTTGTTGTTGCTGGTCATGACATTTCAAACATTCAAAATCCAGTATAAACAGGGTTTTCCAGCAATCGGATTCTTTTAATGATGGAGGGCAACATTTTTAAACCTAGGTTACAGCCCGGACTATTGTCTTGGCTACTGGTAGGTTTTGAGGTGAGGGCAACAAAAAAGTTTAACTTCACTTCACTTGAACTGCCTGTTGTTGAAAATCACCTGCAGTTTAGGAGCCCCCAGGGGCAGATGTTATGTGGGCAGGTGGGACTTGGAAATAATGTGGGATAAGAGGAAGCCAAAAAGACTTGTGGGTGAAGGTGCTGGGAGGTGACAGACTAAACCTCAAAGACCTGCTTGCATGAGTCCTGCTGCTACTGGCAGAATTTTGGGAATGTTATAAATCTGGCAATTTTAAGTTTAAAAGTGAAGAAAAAGGAAAGCTGAAGCAATAATATGAATTGTTACAATTAGATTTATTAGGTCTTAAAGTCCAGAAGTTGATGTTCTTGCTAACCTAGTGAGAAGACAGAATCAAGAGTCTGAGTTAATGAATGTAATTGAAAGGATTAATCTGAGGTTCAGATTATTAGGGATTGAACATGTTTTAACATCAGTAAACAGGTATGTTGATAAAGAGTTTATTAATTTTTGGAAGATGAAACCACATCATATGTCTCTTTTTCTGAGCTTTCCATTGTGTAATGTTGAAACAGTTTTATTTAGGATGTTAGGAGGGATGGGTGCTCAATATTAAATTGTGCTCAATATTAAATTGTGGAGATATGAGTAAGTGGGGTGTTTTTGGGTATAAGCCACTAAATCTCTCCTGTAGCTGCTCATTGTAAGAGAAACTCCAGCAGCTGCTGGGATGAAAGCTGGAGCGGGTGGCTGCCCTGTTCTAGACAAGCACCTAAGGATGGAGCTTTTGATTTGGCCTCTCTTCCCAAAAAGTAGGTGTCAAATTCTGCAATGGAGAAGAGCTATGATGTCTTCAGGATGAGATGGAGATGATGAGCTCTTAGGGTAGAAGCATTCCAGCCTCATCATGCCAGCAGCTGTTGTTGCACGTGCAGCATGCCAGGAGGGGGGCACTTCGGTGCCAGGCTGGTTTGGGGGAGGATGTAGGAAAAGGAGGGCTGGGTAGGTTGATGACTGTGCTGGTGAAGCTTTGACCCAGCTGAATGGGGTGAGAGTTCCTCCAAAAGAACCTGTAAAACCAGAAGCCTCTATTAGCCAGAAGAAAGGCTGGCCCTTCCCCAGTTTCACTGCCTGTGGTGGTTTTTCCCTGTGAGGTTTCTGGGAGGGCTGCACGTTTAATTCCCAGTAATGCTTTGTACAATGCTTCTGGAAAGTTGAAAGAGTTAGAGATGCCTTGACCCTGATAGTTATAGTGTAAAAGTGGTTAGTAGGAGGTGGCAGGGTGACAGAGGTGGTGTCCATGCCTGGTATGTAACAGGGAGAAAAGAGTTAATGGTGTTGGAAGTGATAGCCAGGCAAGGCTGGGACCTTGAAACAGGAGGAAGAGGACACAGAGCTGCTGGTTTTCATGACTTCCTTCCCCTTTGGCTTCTTGAAAAGTAGATGCAGAAGCTAGGACCATTTTAAGAGCAGCAAGAATGTTAAGGAGATAGAAGGTTAATATGCTTCAGTTTTGTCATTTGGTGGTTTTCCTACATTATTCTACTTCTCGGAAAGTAGCATCTTTTGTCTTAAATTTATGCTGATGCCAAGTAAAGTGTGGCAACTAAAGATTTTACTAAATTTCCAAAACATTACTGCAGTGCACAATAATTAAACTCCTAGCTAAAATAACTTGTGGTGCTTGGATGGCAGAGACTGTTAAACTTGTTACATAATGCACAAGGTTTAAAAATACATAAAATAATTTTAAAAACCCGCCCCAAAGCTAAAGCCCAGAAATCTGAATCTAAGTAGGCCTTTCAGAAACCACCAAGTAATTGTGAATAAATAATAGAATTGCACGCATATATTAAGGCCAAATAAAATTTCAAATGCCTCTTAGGTTTAATTGTGCTGGTTTTAAAAGCTCAGCGGGAAAAAGTTAAGACTGCTTGAGCTGCCCCCTTCTGACAGAGGAGGGGAAAACAAAGAAAACAAGATTGTGAGAGGTTAAAGATGTTGGAGTCAAAATTTTACTGAGGCAGAAAAAAACTTGCAAATAACAGAACAATACAGAGAAAAATGGTTTACCCACAAAACCAACAAAGGCAAAATGTTACCTAACCCTCCAACCCTAGAGCAGGCATGACGTAGATGGTGTAGAAAACACACTTTGATCACATCTACATAGTGCTAAACTCTGCCTCCCATCCCTGCAACTAGGACATTAATAAAACACAATAAAATTTTTCTTCAGTATGACATCCTTGATTTCTTGTTTTCAGATTCCTAAATAGAAGGAAGAGGGACGTGTGACCTTCTAGTGCATTTTAATGACTGTTTTCTTTGGAAGTTCTGTAGCTAAAAATGTGACGTACTTTGACTGTCACAAAACCTCTAAAGTTGTAATGATACCTTTATTATCTTTGATTAAATGGCAAAAGGTTCAAATGCATTTTCATTCCAATCACCACATTGTTTGTAGTTGCATTTGTTGCTCTAGGGCTAAAAAAGAAAATATTATGCAAATGAAACTCTCTATCCACCCAGCACAGTATTAAATCTATCTGAAAACATCCGGTATTAATCTTGTTTATATGCGTGTCACTGATCTAACTAGAGCTGCTGTGGATTTTGAGAAGCAGGCAATGGCCTAAGGTTTAAAGCTTGCTTAATTCTTTTTCTTTTCTTCTTTTCATGGTGACCAAATGCCTCTGAGAAATCAAGGGAACGCAAAGTAAACAGGCAATCGTAGGTCTGAATGTTGTTCTTTGTTTTTCTGGTTATTAAACAGTCAAGTTGCTTATTAAAAATTCCTTTTGAGTCAAATCTGGAACAAATGGCTTTTGAAATGATTTCTACACAGACGAGTCTCTTGGAACCATCCCACCTTCATGCAAAAAATATGCCAACAATGCCAAACAAGCTCCCTGAAAGCCCATGGCTTCCTCGAAGCTCTCTGAAAAAGAATAAATCTTTTAAATGGTGTAATTTTATTTTATTTGGCCTGATTGCTTCTGTTTTTGTTTGATAAGGACCTGGCATAAACTGCATAAAGCAGCAGTTAAAACTGTCCCAGTGTTGGAAGTTTATTGTTGACTTTCTGCACTGAGTAAAACCTCTGCGTTATCCTTGGAGAAGTTACTAACGAAGCACCTCGTGTAGTTAAATCCTGTAACTCTTTATTCACCTTGAAATCTGATTAAAGAAGAAAAAGCATGAATCACAAGATGAATATGGGTTCATGTTTTGAGTTTGCAATCACCGTCTTTGCTCATTAACAGCTCATAAAGACAGAGGAGCCAGAAGAAATGAGCTGGCTTTGGAAATGCCGGCGTCTAATACATGAAAATGTTGCTGTTTCCAGGAAGTTTCTGTCTGAAAAAATGGTAATATAAAAAATAACAGAGGTCTAGGGGCTTCTTAATTTCAATTCAGATTATGTAGTTCCTGTCAATATAGGAACAATTCTTTTAAAAAAAAGTCCTTGAAGTCTGACATGGAATATAACTGCCTGATTTTATTTTAGGAATCTGTGGGGGTTTTTTTCTGCCAGTTTACAAATACTTTTACTGATCTTTATTCTCAAACCTTTCTGGAGCTACCAGCTTTGCATTTTGGGAATAGTGTAATATTTCAGATTCTTCTGAAGTATTCTGTTTGGAATTTACTCACCTGTCAATCTTCAGTTATTGGGCTGAATTGTTATATAATTCTTGACAAATGTCAAGATGCAGATCTGAGGGAAGTGGTGTGTCCTTTCAACACTTTAAAAAAACATAATTATTCTCTGCACAACTGCAAAGTGACAGTGCAGGCCATAATTCCCCTGTTTTCAGAGGCAGGGCAATTATGATCAGTGAGCAACCCCACAGAGCATATTGCTGCTAGACAATATTCTTTGGCCCAACTTCAAGGCCTTCATAATTTGTTAAAAATGTTTTTATCCTTTAGTGGGTTTTCTTCCTACAATCCTTAGATATGTTGGAAATTTCTGCCACTGAGTTTAGTTTCACAGTGGCGTGTCAGCATTGGCTCAGCTGCACTCCTGCTGCAACACTCCCTAATATAATTTTAGCTGTATGTGGAAGGTGAAAGATTTTATGGCATTCATTGAATGTCAGTTGTTCTAGAGCCACTGGGACACGAGCTGAAAGGTCACACAGAGTGTAACAACCCTCCGTGCAGCAGCAGGCAGGACATGAACTTGTTTTATAGATGCAGGATTAGTTAATGGTGATTGTGGTCAGCTCTTCTTTTTCATGTGTAAGTAAATGATTGGTCATAGGAAAGAGCAGTGAATTTACTTCCATTTACTACAGGTAGGAGAAAACTAAATGTTATTTAAGAGTAGATCTGATAATCTGAATGTCTCTGTGTGACAACTGATATGCGTTTTACATAACATGGTGCTTTTGGGCATATATAAAACATGCACTTGATAAGAATTTTCTGAAAGTAAATATTTAGCCAACTTCTGAGTTTAGAAATTTTGGATCTTAAATTTCAAAATTCCCTTCTGGGATGTTTTAGAAAGAAGTTACAGCTAAATTTATTTCTCAGGGACGGTTCTTGCCCTTCTTGGGTTTTCCTTTTTTCCCCACCTCCCCCGTCCCCCAGCTCTTTCTTGATGGGATGACCTGATATGTTCCTTGTGAAGTTTACAAAACCAGGGAATGAGCAGCTTGTAACCATTTACCAAAACTTGTATTTCTGACTGCAGTAACTTTCAGAAGCTGACTTTTCTTCTAGCTTGTTTATTTTTATTTTACTCTTCAGAAGTCTGGAGCTAAGTGCAACATATCAGCAATATTCTGTTTCCAGCTGTTGTTTTAGGCAGTGTGACAAAGGAAGGGCCACAGTACCAATATTTACCCTCTTAATGTGCTTTTTCCCAAATACTGCCTGAAGATTGTGTTTATCTTTCATGTTCATGCACATGAAGGAAAGGAAAAGAGCAAACAAAATGTAAGCAGCTCCTGGGTAAGTGCTCTTACCCCATTATTGAAACCAAACAAAACAAACCAACATTTGAATTTGCAGTTGCAGAGCCAGGAGGTAGTTTTTGAGGAGTAATGGGGGTTATGTGAGGCAGACAGGGATCTACCTGAGCCTCAGATGGGTTAATCCTGGTTTTTTCAAGGGTCTCCCTAGCAGTTAGGGTCTTGAGGGGAAGCTGTGTGAGGACACTGAGGGCACTTGGTGTGTTCAGCTGGAGGAGACTGAGGGGAGACCTCATTGCAGTTCCAACTGCCTGGGCAGGGGCAGAGGAGGGACAGGGACTGAGCTCTGCTCTGGGGGGACCAGGGACAGCACCCAGGGAACGGCTGGAGCTGTGTCAGGGCAGGGTCAGGTTGGATCTCAGGAACAGGTTCTTCCCCAGAGGTTGGTTGGCACTGCCCAGGCTCCCCAGGGCAGTGGGCACAGCCCCAAGGCTGCCAGAGCTCCAGGAGGGTTTGGATGATCCTCTGGGGCACAGGGGGTGACTCTTAGGGATGGTCCTGTGCAGGGCCAGGAGTTGGACTTGATGATCCTTGTGGGGCCCTTCCAAGTCATATTCTGTGATTCTGTGTTGGAGGTTTATACACCAAGATAGGTGTGCATCTTTCCTGTTGCCTTCCTTCTGTACCCACACATGCTCTGTAATCACAGGATTATGGGTGTGGTTTTGGCAGACATTAATGCCCACCCTAGTGTGCCATTAGATTTCTTGCTTTATTCTCTGGGCATATGTCTTATGGCCCATGCTAGAATTTGACCTTTCTGTATTACTACTGTTTTTAAACATTGCATTATTTGTTGGTTTAGAAAAAAATCACCATTATTTTTAAACATTTTATACTGTCAGCTTCTTGATGCAAAAGAGGGGCTCAGCTAGGCACAGCTTTCAGTAGCTTTCAGCTGCTTTGTTACAACTTGAGCTTTCAGAATCTCCTTCCTTGGCCTCTTCTGACGTGTGAGGAGCATTTGGGCCTCCCACTGCTGTCCTGTAAAACTCTCACATTACAAATACTTCCTGGGTGAGTATTCAGTTTGGTTCAGCCTTTGGTGGAGTTGTGGTAAGGCTGATAAATAGGGATTTTGGGGACATTTACTTTTCAGTGGTGTCCAGAATCAAAAGAGAAATTTCATGCTTCTCGTCACTAATATAATAATATAATCCTGTTCTTTTTACAGGCACTCAGGAGGAAAAGACAAAAAATGAATGTTAAGTACACGAGTCAGTAGAATAAGGGTCGTCTGGAGGAGCACTGTGTTTGCCTTTCACTGTCCCAGTGCTGTGTATATGGAATAGACCCTTTTTGTGAAGCTGCCTGGCCACTCTTCCATAGCAAGACTTGCACATCTCAGCCACACAGGCCCTCCAGGAGGCTGATATCACCTACCAATATGGGTCTAACAGTGCTGAGGGTGACAAAGTGCTTTTTCATCTAACACCAGTCAAAAGTTTAACCTCTGGTTCAGTAGCAGTGATCTCTCAGAAGGGTCATGGTGGACAACTGGGCAATAACATAGCTTTGTACTTCACATCTGAGTGGCACTGCTGCTTGCACTTACCATTCCAGTGTGCACCTGTATGTACATCAGCACAATCTATGTTGATGCAATGTTGCTTTCTGTAAAAAGTCTGTAACCAAGCCCCCTTAGGCAAGGTAAATCTGTTTAATTCCCTGAAATTGTGATTGAACTTTAATTTCCTAGTTTGTGGATTTTTTTTTTAATTATTTGTTTTGTTTTTGGTTTTATTTTTTTTTTCCTCCTGTGTGACATCTCAAGTAAGAACTGCAGCTAAGTCTTAATTAATAATTATCTTAATGTTATGGGAAATGGATTCCATCTCACTTTCCCAAACACGTGGTGCCTCTGTGATAGATAACACAGCGTGGGACAACTGAGCAGGACCAGACCAAGCCCAGGCTCAGATCCTTTCTCTAACAGTGACCAGAAGTAGGCACCTCAGGAAGAGCCTAAGAAAAACCCTTAAAATGCTCTCCCTCCTGTCTCCCTGCTTCCTCTCCTCTTCCTCACACATCCAACCACTTTTTACTTTCTGACCCTTGAGTAAATTTTTTCCAAGTGTGAAGAAGCTCCTCCATGTTTTGTAACCCTCATGGATTTCTCTTGTACAGAACTTGGCTCCTTCATCTCAAAATCCTCTAAACTGCATCCAGAACATCCTAGAGCAAACGGCCTTTTGAGTGACAGAAGCTAAAGCAGCATGACAGTGGATTTTTGGAAGATAATTTGCTAAAAGTAGAATTGCATTATGCCAGAACTTCCCTTATAAGGTGATAATGGAAATTAATTCAGTCCTCTAATCTTGGATACAATTTGGCCTTAAGAAAAGAAAGTGAGACTAAAAATAATGATAAAAAGCTCCTTCTGCAGTCCACTTGAGTTATTTTTTTAAACACAGTTACAGTAAGTATTAACAGGTTGGACACAACTTAAGAGGTATACAATTAAAACCAATGTGGATGTGTTGTCATCCACATACATATGGGTGTACATATAACCAATTGAATTACTGAGAAATAAATCAGAATTCCAGAGGGTATTCATGGGCATGTATAAAAGCTACTTTGACCCACATTTGGTGCAGTGCCCAATTACTGTAACACAAAGTTAGTCCTAAATCAGCTGCACAAGGTATGAATGCTGCCAGGGTTTAGGATGAGAGCTCTTGGATTAATTGAATGTGTAAAGATAGGAATTCAACCCATGTCTCAACTCAAGGGGGTGGACAGAAGCTGAACCTAAATGTAGGTATGACAAAGGTAAGTTTGAGAGGGCCATGGCAGCTTGGAATTGCAGCCATCTAGCATGCAAATACCTGCTTGGGAAAGGTTGGAGGTAATTTTGTTATACATGTAGAATTGTACATTATTTCCTGGCACCAGTAATACCTGAGTCTGTGCAGCTTGAACAACTGTGCTCAGCATACAAATTTGCTGCAGGGGGAACAAGAGAAAAAGGAAGATGTAGTGATAAAGAGAAGAATTAAAATGCAAAAAGCATTGATTATCTCTCCAAATAGATAAATATCTTTTCTGTGTTAGGCTTTTCACTTTATTTTGGGGCAAATTGTCCTCTGTTGTTAAAAATATTTCTTTTTAGCATTAATTTTCCAGATATTTATAGTACATTAAAAAAGACACCTCCTTCTTCACTTTGGTACAACTTAAACAAATGAAAGGTAACTAATTTCCTGCTTTGTTACAATACAGATGGGTAGATTAATAGTTTGATCTGGTAGTTCTGACAGAATATGCTTTTTTTTGTTACTTGAGTTTCAGCATTTGATTGTGACACTGAGGACCACAACACTATCTTATTTTTCAAGGAGCTCTTCTGAGTTTTTCAAATCCCGTAAATACCTATCAAATGTTCCCATAATGAAAACAGACTGCAATACCCTCTTCAGCACAAAATGCCATTATGTGGTGTAATGTTGGAATTTTCTCCACTGAAGAGTGCTTTTGTGCTTTGCTACATTCCTTTAAGTAATTGACTTCAGGGTCTGTCACTCTGTTTTCTGTTACTTCCACTAATGTGGGTAATCAGGAGCTTTTCCCACTGCCAGTTTTCCCAGTGACGTCATATTTATGTTCTCCTTCCTCTATTTTCTCTTTCACTGGGATATTTTTTCCTTTATTTGCCTGGTTAACCAGATTTGTACTTGAGTAACTGAGCATTATATGTACAAAGCGCAATTTTTCTTGCTAAAATTCATTGAACATAACTACAAACGGAACAGATTTTTCTCAGGTTTTATCTCCAGGTAGAGAGATTTTGCAAAAACCCAAACAAGCAATAATAGTCCATTGTGTCAGTGCAGACAGAGTCTGATGTCTGATGTCTGATGTCTGATCTCCGGGCATTGTCAGCTGTCCATATGGGTTTGCATAAGCTGTTTTAAAAGAGGAGCTGCTAATTCTCAGGTGTCTTGCAGTACCATTTGTCCTAGTACAGTAGAGCTGAAATTACCAGCAATGGGAGGAATTATGCTGTGGAATTCCCTGATGAAATAAAATCTGATGTATGTTTTTGAGGATCTTCTAATATATTAAGGAAAAGTCATGTGGTGTGTCGACTTCCCACCCCGTACTCCTTCTTTTCTTTTTATGCACTGATTGCTGCCTCAGAACACATTTGTCTTACATCTCTGTTGGACAACTAACTCTTGTTTTTGCTAACCTCTGCTGGTAAAAATCCTCCTTTGTGTGTCTCTCTGTGGGACTGCTCATGTTTGTAGCTTGTCCTTCTGCTGTGTTCTGTTTATTGTGTTTCATTTTAGCCTTACATAGCGTGTCTGAAATCAGGTTGGACATGGCTGTTTGTAACTCCTCCAGTCAGGGGCTTCTAAACCTTCCTCTGCATTGCCTTAAATAATTTAAAATGTTATCTTTCTCACAGGTCTCTAGCCCCGAGCAACTGAGCCTCGTTGTGTTTAAACACACATATAAATTACCTGTTAGCTGAGCTGGGGTTTTGATAACCCGAAAAATGACATGCTGCTCTTGGAGCTCGCACTGCAGAGCCTACACTCCACAGCCATGGGCTGTAACAATTCACAGCACAAGGGGATTGGCACAGTACAGAATCTGCAACATGGGCACGCAGTTGAGTGAGTTACAGCAGCACTAGCTTTTTGCCCTGAGCGATACTGTCTTTTGTGTACTCGAGGTCAAGTCCTACATATGTCACTATCCTTTCCTTGGAATACAAAAATAAGTGTGATTGTAGTGGCTCAGACCAGAAGTCTGCCTCTGATGGTGGCCAGGAATAACTGGGAACTTGCAGACTTTAAGGATTATGGGAACCGTTGAGTTCCCGCTGGCCAGGTGCCACGTTCTTTGGTGCGAGGAGAATCTCTCACTTTTGAGGGGACTGAGTTTTTCTGTGTATTTGTTTTTGAGTCTAAAAGGAGTCGAGAAATGTCCAAAATTAGGAGAGCAGAGGAGTCGCTCACCTACAAAATCCATTTCAGCTTTCTCACAAGAGTACTTCCTTTAATCTCATGAATCTTGTCTTTGCATCTATGCCTTGCTCTGTATCACAGATGTCTTGGGCTCCAAATTGTTAAAAGAAGTAAGTTACTGCGTATACATAAGACTAAAAACTGAGATGGTCTCCCATACCCCATGGGACAAAAATAAAGAACGTACCCCATCAACCCCACACCTTTCTCAGAAGAATGTTCCTTGTCACAAACAAGAGAGTGGAGCGAGCCCTCCTGTCCATATGTTCTGTAGGAGGTTGGTGTTACTGCTGATTTACTTCTTTGCCGAGTGGTCCCCAAGTGCTTTCACACCAATAGCTTTTCTGTACCCATTAAATGTCTCATCCTCAAGAGTGAGAAGTAGAGCAGCCTATTTATAGTCACTTCACACCCCTGAGGTTTGGAGAGAATCTTATTTCCTTGATTTCACTTGGCTTTGTGCCAAGATGATGGGTTACCATTAGATGTTATGCACATCAGTGCATCTGATACATGATAGGTGCTCTATGTATATGGATTAATTCTGTTTAAATTTTTAACTTCTCTAAGCCTTTTAGGCCTTATAAATTAGTATCCTTGGGCCAAAGTTGAATCTGTGGCTGAAATTCATTAGTGGAGCTGCGCTGGCATGAATAAACCTGGCAAACCTTTGATCGTGGAGTGTTTTAGAAGTCTGTGATTGAACTACAGCTTTTGTAATGGCCATCTGTCAAAATATTATTTTAAATACTACTGAAAGTGTAGCAAGAATGACCATGGCTGTGCTTGTTATGGTAAAACAGAACGTGTTGCAAACACAGCTCAGTCAAAATTTAGGCACGCAGTGATGTGCTTTCACTCCATCTTCCTTGGGAGACTGCAGTTTGGCCCTCCTGGTCTTCTTCCTTTGAAGTGACAATCATTTTTTGGTATCCATTTCTTCAGGATATTTTTGTTGCTTTTATTTTTTGAAGACCTGATTGTGAGACAGTGTTTCTTGTCTGTTAATGAGGGAATGAAGGAGCCCTGAGCACCCTCCCCGCTTCAGGCAGTGTGGGAGGACTCTTTGGGAGTTGCAGTTTTGTAAAGTTGATCTAACCAGCAAACTCACTCTGGGGCCAGATAAGAGGAATTTTGTGGTTTCATTTCAGTTCAGTGCTTTTGGGAAAACAACATTTCAAATTATGCTGAGAAGGATGAATGTGTCCACAGACAAGTATCGTATTATGTGTCACTCTTTTTTTGTAGCTCATAAAAGTGTGTGTGTACTTCTACAGAGAAAAATTGAATAATTCTGTAAACTACTCTTTTTTATAAAGAATTTAGTCAGGATTTGACCTTATGTCTACTTTTGGTCTTCTTGATGTGGATCACTTTTTTTTGAACGCTATCCTGTGCTAGCAATGAAGGTGGAATTTGTTATAAGAATAAAGCTGCATGAAAGGCTTGGTAGAATCTGTGGCAAAAAGGCTTATGGTTTTGTTTTGGGTTGTTTCTTTTAAAAATAAAACCAATTTAGTACCAGTAATGTAAAATACCTCTATTTGATATTTTTGTCTCCTACTTTATTTTATAACCGAAAAAAGAAAGAAAGAAACATTTGTCTTATTTGTGGCCCCTTGTTCCCTGGGCATCCTTAGAACAGAGCTTATCTTGGGTTATCCCAAAGTAAAGAATACTGGAGTAGCAGGGACTAGACATCGTTATCAGTAGATAAATGCTAGCCAAATTGCATTATTTTAAAGAGCAGGTCATCTTGAAGAGGGTCTTTGTGTGGGAATTGATCTTTCACATGTGGTTCTTGATATGACCTCAAAGTGAAATTCCTGGTTTCTTCCATCATCTCATATGCATGATGCCAAACTCTGGGGTCTGTTTTGATTTACAAGATGCTAATAGTAAAGCAGTTCAACTCTTCTCTTGCAAGTGATGATTGTGGTAAAACTAGGACTGTATTAAAAATCCATATAAATTAACTTGATATCTTTAAAAAGTATTTGCTGTTTTCAGCTTTTGAATTTTTTCAAGTCTTCATCTGTCCATTAAGACTTGCTGGGTTTTTTTAGTGTTTATTTGAGTTTTTCCATTTCCTATTTTTTCCTTCAGGGCTAGTAATAAAACTAAGTTGTTTTTACAGTGTAAGGTTGGGTTCTTATCGTGGTTTTATATCATGTAACTCTAATCCATCCTGTTGATAAAAGTAACTACCTTTAGCCACAGCACACTGCAGTATTGCTTTTAAGCAAGTCAACTATTAAATTGATAATGCTATGGCAGAAGAGGAGGTATGAGGCAATAAATCTCTCCCTGTTTCATAAACAATGGAGACCTGTAACTCATTTGTTTTTGCCTTGGGAAGATATCTACTCATCTGTGGTACAACAGCTTCTTTAGGGACACTCTTACTCTACAATGACTAAAGGAAATAATTTGTGAAGAATTCTTTGGACTTACTTTTTATTTAATTCTGACATGGGGAGGGAAGTGCAGGCAGAACAGTGCAGCAAAAAGGCTTGAACTGCAGATGCCCTCTGAGTATCTGACTGCAGGTCTAGAAGAGTTCTTTGTAGGAGAGGGAGAGGAACCTGGTGGAGTGTTCAATGTCCCTCCTGGCTAAAACTCTGAGTTTCAGATACAACTGGCAGTAACTGCTTTATTTGATTTAGATGTAAAGAAGCAGGCAATTTGTACAGAAAACAAACTATAAAACTGCACCATGGAATAATTTTTATTCTTAAATAATTTGTATTTATGTGTGTTGTCTTTTTCTCTCATTTTTTTTTTTTTCTTTTAAATGCAGCTGGCTGAGGACAGATGTTTTCTGAGCTGAAGAAGATCAACTTTTGTGTTGCAGCTTGCAAGAACTGATTATAGACAGGTAACACCAAGATGGCCACGACCCACCACTGCAGTGTGAAGAGTAGATCTGTTCCATCGTTTCAGGGACATCCATACACTGCTAAATTAGTGCAAACTTAGCAGAGGCAAAAAACACCAGCCTGGTCTGGGCTTTGCTTTATATATCAAAGGCCTGACGCACGCACAAATAGCTCACTAGGTTGTTCTTGCAGTGCTAAACTTTCTTATCTCCCTTCCCCCCAGGCCTGTGGGGAAAAAAATGCTTCTAAGTTTTGAACAACATTCTGTTATCTTCTTAGAGAGAATTCCATTTCTTTCAACAGACAGAAAACAATGCAAGGGAAACACAGGGCATGAAAATTCCCACCCTGAAGCAACATTTCCCAACTGCAAGTTTGGTCTTTGAGTGAAAACAATTCTAAACCCAACTTTTCTCCTTGTCAAACTTCTGTTTTCAACCTCTTCCTCCTCATACAGCTGCAAACTCCTTGTGCCTTAGCCACACATCTCCTAGTGTTTAGTGTTCTCCAGATCAATAAGGGACGTGTAGAAACTTGCAGTTCATTAAATTAAGTGGGTCAGAAGGATTGGTCTTTGTGGTTTCATATTGGAATTTTTCAGAGCAAGATAAATTACACGGGGAGGAGATGAATATTTTACAGCATTAGGTTGGAGAGGAGGAGATTGACCAGCTAGCAGAGGAAGGAGCTGTGTGCTTGGTCAGGACCAGTGGCCTTTCCTGGGTTCCCATCTCTCTGGGATGTAATTGAGGATTTAAAGATATGTGCATTTTTAAATATGGATTTTTAAATATGTGCATTTTTAAATATGTGCATTGCCATCCTGGACTTGTCACCAGAGGTGGCACTGCTGTCCCATTCCCAGTGGCCTAAATGGGAATTTGGACATGTTGTAGCAGAAATTGTTCAACACTGCAAATGTGTGCTTCAGCTATGACAGAAGATAAATCACTAAAACCACATGCTTGTTGAGCACCAGCACATTTCATCCACTAGAGGCTATTCATATAAGCAGTGGTTTTAGCACTTGGGTTTGCAAACTTTCTTCTATACCTGCAGCTTCCTGAGGTATCTGAGTAGGGGGTTTGTAACTGTTTTAAAGTACCTGTGTCTGAATGTCCTAATTCATTCCTTGCAGTCTGATTTCTGGAGTCAGCAGACATATCAGTAGCACTCAAAGACTCTGAAGCTTCAAAAAAATGTCTAAATGTTGACATATTTATTGCAATTGGTTCTCTGACAGCAAAAATTAAGTCCCCTCGTGCAGCACTGGTAATTTCAGGGAGTGTGACCCCATTATTAGTGGAAGCTTTGGCTGATGGCCCACTGGATCCTCCTTGATGGGTGTCTGCCCTCTGAAGATGGGTACACACCTGCTAACGATAGCCAGTTATTCTGTGCCCTCGACAGGCTTTGAATAATGTCATAATGCAGTTGGATTTCCTGTGGTCCATGCAAAGAGATAAATGGTGAACAAGTCACGTCATTATTGATTCATGCACCATTTGCCTCTTAGCTCACTCAGAGAAACACAATTACTGCTGTTACACTTCATTTAAAAGAATTGGAACATTTTGGCAGTGCAAACAGCTATTGTGTCTGAATTGATATTCTTCCTGGGCTAATCCTTAATGTGCTGGTTTATGTTTTCCTGATTGCAGCCAAACCAAACTTAAGAGGGTTACAAAGCTGTTTCTTTCCCATTACTTGTTTTCCCTGTGCTGCCCTACAAAACTACAGAGCATTTTCCAAACTCAAAGCATAACATATGCATCTCCAGAACTTATATTATGCATTATTTTAATAATTGTATCAGTGATTGTATTGAATACAGTGTTTTGCAAAATTAAGGCTAAAGCTGGAGTTTGGGCTTGATGCAGACATTTGTGACTCCCAGCTCTCAGCATTTGCCTTGCCCTGGTTTTGCAGGAGCTGAGTAAATTCACATTGTTACCTAGCACTGGAGGAAGAGGAGTGCTAGTGAAGATCCTGTTGTTGTCAGTCAAGTTGAATAAAAAATGGTTTCTTCTGGAGGAATTTATACGATGTCTGAAGTACCATGGTATTACTTTGTGTATTAAGAATGTAATGATAATAGGTTTGCTCTAAAGTCTGTGTTTTTTAATAGTTTTCACTGACAAAAAAATAATCTAATTCAAGGGTCTAATTCGAAGGTCCAATTTGTATCTTACATTGTGTGTGTTAACTGTGCATCTGTGCTGGCTTGTCTTGAAAGAGCTGCTCTTATTGGGAAAACATGGGTAAGCTGTGAGTGCACTTTCTTGCTGCCCTTTGCTGTCCCAGGGTTTCCAAAAGGTTTCCACACCGGAGATGGTGTGTGTCAGAGACTGAAATGTTTAGTAGCTTCAACATTGTTAAGATCACCAAAAGACTTTTGTCCACTGTACCAGCTGCTCATGCACATCCTTCCAGGAATACGCCTCCTAATTTGGACTGCAAAAGGACCTTGAGATAACATAAGGGGAGTACTATTGTCCAACTATTCCAGGTAGTTGGAATATACTGAATCTACAAACTGGATTTCCAGATAAGGGAAGAGGCAGATCCTTGAGGTGGGATAATCCTTCTTATCAAGTACACGTCCTCCCTTACATGATGACTCTGCTGTGAAAACCCCTCCAGGAAGTACCAAAGGCATTAAAACTCCTCACCACAGGGGAGGTACGAGGCATTCCCACCTTAGCCTGAGTGTATATCAGTCATGAAAATCTTTGAATTTTGAGGGGGCTTCCCCCACCCCCAATGGATCAAGACCATCACTTTGACAGGACTCCAACCACCATCTTCAGCCTACAGACACTGAAGCTGCAATTACCAATTTTCATCACTGGATCCAGCAGATGGTGACTATATATATCTTCCCACTTTTATCCTTTCTTTCTTTTCCTTATACGTTTCCTTAAGTGTTACCTTTCTTTAATATTACTGTATTACTATAGATGATAACAACCAAAATGGCTATACACCTATTTTCCTTTGAATCCTAATTGTTCTAAAATAAAGCATACAGATACATATTTACAAACACCAGTTATTCAGTGTCATTTCACTCTAATCCACCCCAAGGGATTTATTAACAAGAACCTGGGTTACTCTCCACTTCTGGGGCGGGTCATAGCAGCAGTGCTGGAGAGCATTGGTGCTGCTGGAGGAGCCAGGACAGGTCTTGGGTCACCACAGTTTTTGTTTCCTGAAGCTGTTTGGTCCTGGTATCCTTGACAGGAGAAAGCAGTGCATGGCTTTTCAGCTTTTCATTTATCTTATTTTAAATAGATGGAGGGGGTAAAAGGCTAAAACAAACGTAGCACACAGTTTCTGTTTTGGCCTAGAGTCCTTTCCAATAAAATTGCATGTTAAAGCCAGGATATACAGAGATGCTCTATGTTAGCAGAGGACAGTAGGATTTCACCAGGGACTTTGTGAGAACTGCAGCTAGGGTTAGGGCCAAGTGTCTCATAGATGCCTCATTTTTATTATTTATGGTCAAGGAAAAAGCCATCTACAAGCTGTTTTCTCAAAGTATTTCCACTTGACAAAATCATATTTTTTGAGAAGAAAACTCTGTAAAAACTCATGAAAGTTTTCCAGTCTGCCAAACTTGTAGCCTCATTTTTTGCTTTGTTTAACTTGCTGATATTTTAAGACATTTGACACGGTTATAAGTCTGTATATCTTCATAGGTTTGAAAATCAGGTAAGTCCAGAGTGAATTAACTGGAGTTGTTTCACCACAGCCCTCTCCCCACACTTGTCCTGTCAGTTCAATCTTCATCTGCCCTTTTCTTAGACAGATAAAATGATATAATTTATAAATCCAAACAGTTACTGCTTTAGTTAGTCTCCAAAGGACTTCAGAATATCTTGGAATACAGATAATACATATATATATATGTATATATATGTATTTGTAGTTGTGGCAGCAGCTGTCTGATCCCTGGTGCTGGGGTGTCTGTTTCCTGTCTGATCCCTGCATGGCCAGCAGTGAATAGTAGTGAAATTGCTGCAGATACCTCTGTCCAGTTGGCATCTGCTTTTTATTCTGAGCTGTGAAACACTGTCTGGGTTATAGTTATTTTTTGTGAGCATGTTATTCTTGTGCAAGGAGTCATGACTACCCCCAAACGTCACACTTTCAGTGTTCAAACAGGCTCTCCAGTGGAACTGCAGATAGCACCCAGGGGAGCAGAGCAGATGAGTGCTGGAGGTTTTGTGTTTTATTTCCAAGCTCTGGTGCATGTTAGTAAAGAGCTTTCAATTGTTCTGGAGCATTGATGCTCTCGGTGACTGACAGCATTTGCTCTTCCTCCCATTTTGTTTCTTTATGTTCATAACTGGGTCCAATTCCTGTGTGTGTTTGAGGAAGTTTGAGAAGCAGCAGGATTGGATGAACAGCAGTCACAACCATGAGGAGACTGAGAAGACACTGAGCTGCTCTGATAGCCACTTACCCAACTGAACCCAAGGATGGAAGCACAGTCCAGCTACAGGCTTGCAGTGGTCAAGGGTTGCATATACACCTTGTGCTTTTCTTTGTGGTTTTTCTTTGCTGATTACTTTGTTGTTTTGATGGTTAAAAAAACTAAGCTGTTTTTTAATTCAGAAGAAATCGTGGTGGGCAGCTCACTGTAAGGGGAGAGTTTAAAGGAATCCATCCCAAAGGCTTGAACAAGCCAGGATCCTGCCATACTATTTTCTCCCTCTTGTATTTGCAGAGATAGCTCTTGTGATGCGCTGATTTAAGACTTAACCTCAACCTCCTGTGTAATTCTTTTATTGGCTCAGGGAAGGAATAATAATCTGTATGCAACTGGTAGCATGGATGGTTCAAACTCTAGTAATTGCACCCAAATGTTATCTTAGAATGATGTAAAAAGGATGTGTAAGTGCCAGCATAACCTAGCATTGCAGCATGGCTGGAAGCTGATGCTCAACTGATCCTGTGCTCTGAGGGCTTAAAGTTAAGTAGAGCATTTAAAGAATGTACTCTCTTGATCATCCATGTTATGGAAAATTTTTTCTGTGTCTTGAATAATTGATCTGGAAAAATGACTTTGAAGGTTCTCCTCTAAAGCTGTAGAGGGATAAGAGATCTGTTGAGAGGCAGCAAAATATCTGTTAACATATCTGTTAACATGCAAAGTTAACAAATAACATTAAATTGCCTTCCCATGGAGTTGGTGTTAGAATAAAAGACTGGTATCCCCCTGGGCTCTCTGTTAGTCAGTTCAGGATGATGGGCTGGCAGAGCCCTTTTGATCTCCTCCATTTTGATACAATCTCCTCCAGATTTTATACAGTCTCCACCCCAGAGAAGGATGTGTGTCTCAAAACTGCCTGTGCTATCAGTGGGGTCACGTTTCAGTGTGAGAGTTGGTGATCCGAGTCACTTCCTGTGAAAGATATGTGAGAAAACTTTCCTCCTCTCTTACAAACATTGGAAATTAGGGATGCTGCTGATCTGTAGGCTTGTGCCTGCATTCCTTCCTTGGCAGCAAATGCTAATGCAGACTGTTCTGCTAAGAAGTGGCCTTTGGCTGTTTATTGTTGTAGCTGGTTTAAATATTTGTGTGCTGCAGGTAAGTGAACCAGAATAAGCAGCAGAAAAATATTTATTTTCTACCCCTGGAGTTCATGCAAGTGAAATCAACACAAATTAATGTGGGGGACATAGTGAATTTAAAGCTGCTGTCCAATCCAGAAACTATTTTCAGGTGACCCACAAATAACATGTGTTTGGTTTGTGTGCCCAGTAGCCTAGATTTGCTTCAAAAGCATGAGACACTTGCCAGGCACATGGACCAGGGTTGATGTTATTTTATCTCATTTGCCTGACTGATGGAATTGGTTGCATTCAATTCTTTTCATTGAAATGTAGGTAGGTGTGGTATATTTGCATAATGTATATGTTATATAGACACACGTTCAGCCTGAAAATGCAAATTAGACTATAATGGGAGCTAAAAGAGCATTTGAGATTGAAGTGGAGATTTTGGTTAATCCCTCTGACCCTGGGAAGTGGGTGCTGGGCACAAAGAGCTAAACTTCTACAAAAATTCCCAGAGTGCTAAATGCAACCTTGTAGCTTTCTTACCAAATCTGTGGGCCTACCTAGTTCATCCTTCTCTTCTCGTGGCTCCTCTCTGGTGTAGGTTTTGCTGCTGTGAGCAGTTTGTGTGGGCCCTGAGCTGTCTGTGCACTGCTGGTTATTGGCAGACACAGCACACACTGCCTTTCCCAAGCATTCACACCTCTGTGTTAAGCAAAAGGGCTATGCAAGGATGTGCATCACTTATGTGCCATGCCTTAATTTGTGCAAAATACCCCAAAATAGGTGATAAGCTTGGTATATATGCTATATTCTATCTTTTGGAATGGCTGCAGTATGTGTTTGGAAATTGCCTGTCCATTTTAGTCTCCTTTGGACAGTCCTTGCAGTATTTTTGTGTGAGGAGGACACAGTTCCTGAGGTGGATATTCTCGAAGAAATGCTGTTTTATCCCTTTTCCCTTTTCCCTTGGGGGTGCTGGGTGTTTCTTTCTTATGTGTTGATAGTCCTTGTGATTGTATATAAATGTAATACAAGTGTAAATATATTTATATATTGTTTTAGCTCTCTTATTTCGGTTCTCTTGGCTTTTTTTTCTCTTTTCCCTTGCTTTTTTTTGGAGGGGGAACCTTTTGCTGTGGTGTTTGGAGACTTGACAGGGAGCCAGCTCCAAACCACAGTATCATGGTACCAGGATCGTGCATTTACAGCCCACGTCACGCTCGTGGTCTCAGTGTAAGGATTTTTTTTAATGATTTCCCTGTGAAATGTTGTGGGCTAAAATGCAAAGCAAGCTATTTATACTTTTCAAACTCCTCTTCTTGTGAACCCTTCCTTCAAAGGACAGGCACAACAGCAATTTTTTGGGTCCAGTAGACAATGGTGGGAACGATGTCTTGATGCGTGTTGGTGGGTCTGATCACCTCTAGACTGGCAGATATTTTTTGGATGATAAATGGGAATTTTTTGGATGGTAAAAAGCTATATTTGGAGCATTTGAGGTTCCTGAATGGTTTCAAACCTCTGTCTTTGTATAGTTTCCCTTAAAAGAGGTTTAATGTCTTTTTTTTGTACTTGTGAAATGCTTTGCTGTGTCCAAGATGACTCTTGAAATCATGGAATGGTTTGGGTTGGAAGAGACCTTAAAAACCATCTCATTCCAGCCCTCCTGCCATGGACAGGGATACCTTCCACTAGACCAGGTTGCTCCAAGCCCCATCCCACCTAGATTTCAATGAATTTGGAAACTGCTGAGAATATGAAGGGCTTTCTCTTGGTTGAAAGGAATTTCCAAGCAGATTCAGTTAAATTGCTTAAAGCTGTCTGTGATTGTTGCATATACTGTTTTTTGGCTTTTTTGTTTGTTTGTTTGTTTGTTTTGTTTTGTTTGTTTTTTTTAATAAACCCATGCCTGACTTACTGATGTGATTACAATAATGCTAAGTCCAAATCAGTTCACACATCCTTTTAAAAATTATAATTATTTTCCTACTAATTTTAAGAAATCTTCTAATTCTAATTCTTTTGGGGAAAAAAACCTGCAACCCCACTAAATTCCAAAGCAGAAAAAGACCCCACAACTCATCAGAACCTGTTCGAGGAGGCCCAAAGCACCTTCATGTGTTATCAGCTCTGTTTTTATTTACAAGAGGGAAAGATCAGATAAATATAATTCCAAAATGGATTTCTATCTGTGTGCAGCAGTATGACACAAGAGAAACCCCCAAAATATTATTGTGCTTTTAACAGGGTCAGTTCTGCAAAGTGCTTGTTAAGGCTGCATGTTCTCTTACACCTTGTTTGCAGGAGCTGGTGCAAGTGCCCAGGCTCCAAAGTCTGACTTGATACTCAGTGCCAGGTTGAGGCAGTTGGAGAAGAAAAATCCAGAGCCTGTGGTACTGACAGTAGATGTATGAAAATGGGAATCCAGCAGTGATGCATGAGCTTCCTGTGAGTGCCAGAAATGGGTGCCAGAATGTTCTCAGTGGCGCAGGCTTTTCTTGGCTCCTGCTTCTTCTCCTGCTATGCCAATGTATTTAGCTCAAGCCAGTGTTGGCATCTCCCTTCCAGGAAGAACAAGGGATTTTTTTGTGGACTTCCTCTTGCTTTTCCCTTAGTAAAAGCCTCAAGATGTGAAAAGAAACAAACTGATTTTTTCTGAGGAATCTCTGCATAAATAACAGAGGGCTGGCATAGGTTTTCCATCTGGCAGTACAGCCCCCAGCATATGATCACTCTGGCAAGCAAATGTGGATTTGCTGCATTGGGCTGATATTGCATTGCTACAGCACTAGGCAGAAGTATGGAAAATGATGAGCCACTTACTGGAGGGGTTTTGATGCAAGTTTCTCATGCAGGGAGAAGAAGTCTAATGGAAGCAATGAGTTTTTAAAAACAAAATTAATGGGCCACCATAAAAAAGTCTTTAAATTCTATGTGGGTTGACCTGGTTTTGGCCCTGACAGGGTTACATTCTTCAGTAGCTCTGAGAGGGCATGGTTAGGACATGGAGGTTATTCTGTACCACCTATACCATCATTGCCAGGGGCTGGGAAAAGTGTCCCTCTCTTCCAAGGAGAAGGGGTTCAAGACAACTGGTATTGTTTATTGTTGCAGGCTCCGTGGTGAGCATTTTTTCAGGTGAATCACTCTGTATACTTCTGCTATTAATA
Organism: Pipra filicauda; assembly: GCF_003945595.2. Classification (NCBI taxonomy): domain Eukaryota; kingdom Metazoa; phylum Chordata; class Aves; order Passeriformes; family Pipridae; genus Pipra; species Pipra filicauda. The sequence continues at coordinate 1,053,408 of NW_024104361.1, forward strand.
TTGTTGCATAACTTTGTTTTCTTATCTTGTTGCTGTTCCCAGTAAATTGTTCTTAACTCAACCCATGATCTGTGCCCTTTGTGCCTCCAGTTGGAGGGGGGAAGGGGGAGCAGCGTGTGGGTTTTTTCAGTGGGACTACTAAATTGGAGAATACCATTCCTAAACCGTGATGCTGGTTTATCTTACTCGAGTTCATTCTTTTCTATTGAGGTTGTGCATTCTTTTCTATTCAAGACGTGCTTTTTTTATTCTGTAAGGATCTGCACAGAATATCGTGTGGCACGATGCAATTTTTGTAAGCTCTATGAGGATGCTTGTTGAAGGTTTGTTTCCCCAGGGAAAAAAACCTAAGTCACCACAGCTAAAAGAATTGTATATATATTTTTATTTTATTGATTTAAAAAGTGACTTTTCATTTCTGAATGACAGTTCCAGCTGAGAGCAGTTGGGGAGCTGATGTGACAGCTGTCTCTGCACCACGACCGGCAACGTGAGGGAAGTATTATGAATTTGGCATATGGGAGAAGACAAAAAATTGAACAGGTGTGATTCTGGGAAAAAAAAAAAGACCAGAATCGGACTGAAAGGAAGAGGAGTAATATGTGCATCATTTGTTTGGGAGCATAAGGGGTGTGAGAGGTTGAGGGAAAAACAAGCTGATATTGTAAAGGTTTGGCGAGAGGAGCCTTGGGAGCAGCAAATTGTGTATAAGCTATATTGATAACTTTTCTCTCTCTGAACAAAACATTGGAAAATGTTTGTTCGTGTTTAGTTGTTTAGCTATTTGACAGTACTGGCAGGATCCAGCCTCCAGTATATTAAGATGTATGCGGTAAGATCAAGTCTGGAACACTCCTAATGCAAATTTGCAGAACAAGGAATAAATTTTAAACGTGGTAGAAAAGAACTGGCAGTGCTGCTAGTAACAGGGAAGCAAACAGGCTGGGGAGGGGATTCTGATTTTTTGAAGCAGTGTCTTTTTCCTCAAAGCAACAATTATTGATTCGTAAACCAGAATTTTAATTTTTTTTATTTTTAATTTTTTTTATTTTTAATTTTTTTTATTTTTAATTTTTTTAACCTCTATGAAAAAAACATAAAGCAAAGCCATTCTAATGAGCTCTCCAGTGACATTGTTAACTTGGCTGGTTTCAGATGTTTTTTTTCCTTGATTGCTCATGAAAGGTGCTGAGTTGCTGGCAGCCAGTTTACTGAACTGGAGTAAATTTTGACATTATTACTCCCTCAGGTCATCTCCAGCGTATTCCTAACTGCCCAACTGCTGCCTTTGGCTATTAAAACTTGATATTTTTTTTGGTATTTATCTTCTCTGAGAAGTCTTTCAACAAATATATCTGTGGTGAGAATTGTCCGAGCTCCTGGGTCCTCTGCTGCTGATAATTTACCTTGTTAGGGGTTGATGATGACTGATTTTCAGCTTAAGTGGGAAGCTGACTGAAGCTTTTTATCAGTGTTTTTGCTTGGATATCAACTATGATATTTACAGGAAAGAAGAGTAATAACAAAAGATGGTTTAGCTTTTGCTACAGGTAAGAGCTGTTAAGACTGTTAAGACTATTTGTAACTTCTCATGAACCACTGTTTGTGACATCTTTTGCTGCTAATACAAAAATGCTTCCGCTTCTAAAGAGGTCAAAATCCCCTTTCTTATTAATAGGGGTCTTCCCTTTGAAAAATACAACCGATATACCGAGGACAGAATGCCCTATGCTCCTTAAAATGAAACTTTCCAAAGTGACTTTACCCTTTCCTGATTTACAATCTTAAAAAGGAAAGACAAATATGTCCCTTTGTGTGAATTAGACTCACAACACAGAAGGGGAAAAGGCTTGTTTGGTGTTCAGTAAGATGTCCTGGGCAGCAGTAGTAGGAACCAAACTCTCTATTTCTAGAGTCCAAGTAAATTTCCTTAAATTTTCCACTTCTTTGTTGTAGCCTCTCTTTCAGATACAGCTTTCCTGCGACTGTCATTGAGATTTTAGGTGGCTTCTTTGCTCTGGTTAAACTGAAAGTGATGCTGAATGTCAGATGCTATTTATCCAAAATGGAAAACAGAGAGTCTTTCTAGAAAATCCGATTTTTCTTGAATGTGTCATTTCAGAGAATCTCTTCAGTGAGCCAGTGTTTCATAACACACTATTGATTTATTCTTCAAACACCACAAGTCTTCCACAAGGAGGTCAAATGATAAAATTTGTGGAGAATCCATGGCTTAGAATTGGGGAGAAGATAGATCTATCTCTAAAAGATTGACAGTTAAGTTACAGGATTTTTTTTTTTAATTGAATTGGGAAAAGTGATATTTCATCAGGTACATTTGGGCTGATGTCCTGCACACTCACCTGTTGTTTTGTCAGCTAAAATTCTGAAAACATACTAAAAGCTGGCATCTAATGTACTTGCTGTAACATATGCAGAGGTGCAAAACCAGTGATAACTTTGGGCTGGAAAATTATTTCTTTAGTAAGAATAGCATTAAACTGTCCATTGCTTAAACTTAGCCTTTTGAACTCTGTCATCGCTATTTAATTTCTTGGACTTGGGCACTGTAAATATGCAAGGACAGACAAGTTTCTGGCAGTCATTCTCATGGAGATGTATTCATGAGCTGATACAAAAGGACTAGGTCATTAGATGGCAATTTTCACAAGATGGTCAGATGGGAATACCTGCCAACTTCATTTTCTGGAAGTTTATACAAGACAGAGTTTAAAAAAAAAAATAAAATTGTCCTCCCCAGTAATTAAGACAGAGATGATAAAATACAGGTCAGTCAAAGCCCTGCAAAAGGCTGAGATTGAAAGCAATATTTACTTGGGCTTAGTGGTATCACACACGCCTCTGAGATGTCTGCAGGTTGGGTATCTTCACAAACTGCCCTGGAGAGCTTCCTTGGTTATCTCTGGGCACCAGAAACCAAGATGATCTGCTGTTACCTCCAGGGATATCTGCTCTCAAGCCACTGTCTATAGAGACACAGTCCTTGGTCTCTTGAAGTGGTGTGCTGGGGAACTGGGAGCTTGCTGGTATGCCTCAGGAGCACAGGTTTAAAGGCTGCTTCTCTGGATTGACCAGAAGTGCATTGTATCTATATAGAGTCAGATGTATTGCTGAGAAAGATTTAAGGATAAAGTCGATTTTGCTTCAGGTGTAGTCAGCAGCATAGGAGGACACATGCTGTCAAAAGAAAACCTGACAGTTGAGATGATCTTTGGGTCTTTGAGCACCTTAGTTAGCTTTTACCTCTCCTACACCCCAGTTTAACTGGAATGTCCTCTTTTAACTGGAAATGAGTCTCTTGCTTTGATTATGGAAGTCCGTTCTAGCCTTACACTGTCCCTTCCTCCTCATCCAGAGAAAGGGAGGATACAAAATGAGCTCTGTCCCTTTTCCCACGAGATGGTGAACCAGAGTGTCAGAGCCAAACACCCTTCTCAGTAATGCCTTGCAAGACCTCCCCTCCTACTTTCTTGATGTTGAGACCTAAGACATGTTGGGCTGTGCTGCTAAATGACCGCTTTTCTTACTGCCCTTTCTCTTTTGTCTTGTGTTTTCATATCTCAGTACATTCCCATCTCAGGATTTCTGAAGACTTACTTTAAAGCAGGATACAACATACCATGAGAAATACAAAACATGGGTTTTGTATTAAATTTGTAACTTTTCTTGTGAGCATCATGGCATAGCTTAAACATGACACTCTAGCTCAGGGAATTTGAAGGGAAACTTGGATGGTTTCCCACCTTTCACATGAGTGCTTTTGACTTTAACCAGTTTCTTCTTGCAACCATAGCATAAACAGAGACCTTTATGTATTTAGGTCTACAGGGATTAGAATTGTCTCATTCTTCAAACCATCAGAGGAATAGCTGGATATTCATGGTGTCTTAAAGGACTAAACAGAGACATGGGCATTACTAACAAGATAGAAGAAATTTCATGCTATCAGTTAAGGTGGATTTCTTATGTGGAGTAATGGGCACAACCAGGCTACTTTTTTTGAGCACTGCTTTTTGGTTATTTAGGGATCTGACACCCGAGCACAATCTAAATAATAGTGTGGTATTTCTTTTAATGAAAAAGAGCAAAGTGTGTGTTCAGTTTCTGAGAAGATTCCTTGCTTTACTTTCTGGCTTTGACTGTCTTGCACACAAGTTCTTATGTGTACCCATCGGTTGCATTTTAATGAAAAAAAACCCAAAAGCTTTTGTGGCGGAGTTGTATATCCAATATCTTAATGATCCAGTTATTAAAATAACAGAAATCCCTTGTTTTACAACCAGAACATAAAACTGAACCCCGAATGGCCAAAGAGACTTAGCTGGCACAGTACTAAAACCAAAGCAGTATTTCCTAATGTACCTTCATTGAAGGGTATTTTCTTCTGGCAGAGATGGAAGACCTAAAACTAAGTAATACTTGATAGGTGGTTACTTAAGGCAAGACAGACTTGGAAAACAAATCCTCTAAATGATGCAGGAAAACACTGTTCATTTTGGCTGTTATAATGCATCTGTCAGTTCTGCTTTGTGTTTCTTGCATCCATGAAGTAGGGTTAATTAATAGGGTCCATTCATGGGGTTGATTGTCTTGTCTCAAATTTGTAATCACATTTCATCTAACACATCTTCCCAAGATTACTTTATGTTGTTTTTTTTTTTGTCTCTGGCAGCTGGGTTTGGTGCTGCTCACTTGTCAGCACCGGAGGTTTCAGAGGCAGGAGAGAAAGGCTGCCTGATGTCCTTGAGCTCGCTGCAGGCTTTGCTGATTATGCTTCTGTTCACACACAGTCAATTTGGAAATAAGAATCATTAGCGAAACCCCTCCATGGTTTTCAGTGCACAGGAAAATTTGTTTTTAATTTTTCAATCCACCTGTTTGGCCTTGCCAGGGTTCTGCAGCAGGCAGGTGCACAGGATCTCACACGTGAACTTGTGACATGGCTCTACACTCAGCTGTGTCAAGTAGGTAGAAAAACAGCTGGATTTGTCATTTGGAACACTATGTATTTGTTCAGTGCAGAGAAGAGCAGAGAATGGTCTGACTTTACCTAGATTGGTTCTTCCAAACACTCTTTTTAAAACCCTTTTCTTTTGCCTTTGTGTGTATTGGCATTGGCTTGTTGCTGACTTGCAGCAGCAGCAATGGCAGCTTCCAAGGACTGAAGGGGACCTTTACAGAGCATCTTGTCAATAACAAAAACAACTCATGAAAGAAAACGTTGACATGTTTCTGGACTGCTCCATGTCCATTGTTACCATTAGGACAGCGTGATGGCGAGCAGGAGGAGAAGGAGGAGGTCTAAGGTTATACAGATTGTTGCCACTATACCAGAGGTGACTTTTGCTGAACGGCAGCAAGATCAGACTGGGAGAGGAGCTGGTATTCAAGGTTTTGGTTGAGACTAAAGGCTTATTTGCAGCCTTTGAAGTCTGAATGTCCTCAGAACCTACTCTACTAGCATGCTGGTAGAAAGCTAGAACATTAAGTGCATATTATGTTCTGGTTCTTTGGTTCTTTTTTTCCCCCCTAGTATTACCAGGGATCTCAGGGTTTTTTCCCTTCTGATGTTAAAGCACTTCCCCTCTATTAATGGTCTGTTATGATAGATTCCACTTTTGCTTTTGCTGACACATTTGAAGGACCCAAAGCAGCCTCTGAAGGCTTCCCTAGAAATCCACTACTATTGTCAGAAATGGCAGAACCCCTGTCCTCACGTCTCTGCAGGTAAACTGTAAGAGGGCATTCCTCAGTGTTCAAACCCAGTGGTCTGTGAGAACTTGAAAATAGTTGCGTTTTTTTGCCACCCAACCTTGATGCGAGATCTTTGATGCTAAGGTTTTGTATCATAAAGAATTACAGAAAATTTCCTGGGAATATCAAGCTATTTCTGAGGGAGGAAAACCAGCCTGGCACGTGACTGGACCAAACTGCTCTTTGCAATGAGTCCCACAGGAAAATGCTCAGACTGTGATGGGAGGGATTTTTTCTGAGCCTGTGAACCAGTAGGAGTTAAAATTTGGATACTGTAGTGCTGATGAGCCTCTCCTTTCATCTAAACAACCTGATCATTTTGGAAACGGGAGATACAGAATAGCTCTAGAGAGGTGCTTCCCACCCACATTTGGAGAAAAAATTACTAATCATATTCCAATTGGTGAAAATATAAGGAAGGCATATAAGTATTTAAATCTGTGTGGTGGTTTCAAAGCTCCCAAAAAGTCCAATTTCCAAGTCCCCCGCAGTTTGCCTCAATGTGAGAGAGAAGGTTTCAGACAGGCACAACTCAGCATGGGGTAATTGTGTCAAAATTTATTACTAACAAAATAAAACCTATAGAAGCTAAAAAGCAAATAAATACACAGTATTAATACAATTTCTACCACCCCTGGGGCCCTCCCACGTCAATCCAGAAGAAGAACCTTCAGGACGATAGCTAAAGTCTCTCTCTCTTTGGGGTACCAGGGAAGGGGTCTTCTACACCCCTACCTCAGCCTCTGCTGAGGTCTCCTCCTGAACTGCAAGGGAACACTTTGCTTCATCAGGTCTGCATCACAAGCCACAGGGAGTCAGCTTTTGAGTCCTTTCCCCCTGCTTCATGAAGGTTCCTCCCAGGGAGTAAGATTTCAAGGACTTCTCCACTTCAGATCCACTCTTCCTCCCCAGGTTGCAGGATTTTCCAGGTTTTTGCTCAGTCTTATACCCCAAATGTTTTTCTTTAAAGTCCTTACCCAGAAAAAGCTTGCTTGGTTTGGCTTCTCCCTGTCTCAGCTGCAGCATCAGCTTGACTTACACGTGCAAGGGGGGCATTCCCCCCACATTCCTCATCCTTCAGTTTTTGGCTGCCCTCATCCAAACCTCACAGGGGTGAAACGCAGCTCTCCATTGGCACCTGCATCGGAAACTTCCTTGGGATTAACCATTTCCAGCCCCAGGGGAGGCCAGACAACTGAAACCACTACAGTCTGATACCAAAATAGATTACTGATTTTAAATTAAACACATTTAGCAAATTTTGCAGAGCATTTTATGATACAGAGATAAAAAATAGCACAAAAAGGAAGGGAATTAGTGCTGCAGTACATTGCTTTTCTTCTCCAGTGAGAGTAAGGGAAAGTTCAGATTCAACATAACCGATGAGTGAAAAGCAGAACAAGCTGAAATGTGATTAGTGGAGTGTCAGATGAAAAAAAATACACCAGCAGTAACTCACTCCTTCTGACAGGCTGCAAATTCTCTGCTTTGGAAACAGCAACTTGATGCTCCATAACTCGGTACACATCAGCTGAAATGATGCCCTTCTTTGGGAAAATGCTGAGGTAGATAAGGAAAAGGATATAAGTGCCCCCAGTCGTGAATGCCCATTCCAGGGGCCCTTGATGCCTTCAGAGGAGCAAGTACAAGGAGATCTGTAAGTGGGAAAAATGGTCGGTCGTGCTGCTGCCATTCTGCTCGGAAGAGTTTTCAAGCTCGATGACACTGATGGAATCTGAATGCTGAATTAATTGGGAACTTGTCTCTTTCCTGTTCAAAACAAGTGGAAAATAAATTTGTCTAACTTCATAATTAAGAGAAAAAACCCAAGTTAACGACCTGTTTCTGGCACTGGAGAGAGATGTGTAGCTGATACTGAATATTCAGTATGTAAATCTACATGATATAAAAGAGACAAACTTCCTCGAGGGAGAGAACAGAGCCTTTTTTGATTTTTTAAAAGGATTATAGATCTCTATGCCCCCTGACATCTTTTAATAAGATTTTATCAAAAATATTCAGGTTTAGAAAGCACTTTTTTAGCACTTTGACCATCTAAAAAGGGATATATGTCGGGGTGTTTTGGATAAAAATTTTCTAGCTTTATACCACTGACAACTTCAAAGTGTGTTTGTGTGTTTTAGAATAAGCTTACAAATATAAAATATTTTGAATATGCCTGTGGCTGAGTATGCAGATGATTCAGGTATGTTATCAGACTGCAGCAAGTTTACTTGTAAGATGTTTATGGACAGCTATGCTCCACTAGCTAGAAGATGGGCAACCAAGTAATTCTAATTTAAAAAATGCTGTGCGAAAGTTCAAATACTCCCTGTAAGAAAAGCAAGTCAGAATAAAGTAATTTCACTGGGGTACATGGTGTAGCATAGTTTCATTTTAAAATAATGTTTTCTATGTAAAACCATATAGACAAAATATCAGTAGATATGTTGTGATGAATGTGGAATTTGTCATGTCTGGATTGGCAAATGGTGTTATTCAAAAGCAAACAAAGAGGTAGTGCTGTAGCTAATGAAATAATTTGGAGATAAATTAGGGGCCACCTTAGGCATATTTTATAAGATGAACTTCTTAATTTCCCAGGAGAGCAGACACGCTGCAATGCAAGAAAGTGAAAAAGGTGTGGAAAATACTGGTAGGTGAACGAGCACGTTTTTTAAGCTGTTGAATATTTGGGAACCTTAATGGTCTTTTTCATCTCTCAGACTATAGAATGTGTTGAATCGTGGTATCTTCTCTTTTGTGCTGGGAATAGGACTGGCCTGGCCTGTACTATGGGTGTCTTGCACCTTGTTCTTATTTCACTGAAAGGAATCTTCCTTGCTGTTGTTGGGAGTACTTTGTGGATGTTCTTACTGACATTTTCTTTTGCTGTTCGATCATGTTGTCCATGAGTATCCTCCAAATCCTTTTCAAGTAGGCTTCACTTCATAATATCTCCAGCGTGTATTTATTCTCCTTAATATTTACTTTACCCCCCCATCTGTGAGAAGTTTCCTTGTGGCAAAATACTTTCATGTGGTTCCTTACATTTTGGCCACTATATTCTATTCTAATTTCCACAAGAATTTTACATATAAAAAGTGTACAGGGGATGTGGATAAATTAGCATTATAAAATTACTGTATAATATACACTTATAATTTATATGAGATAAATACATTTGTAAAACAGTTTAAAATGAGAGCAGCACAAAAATATCTCTCTTTATAGCTCATTTGGATCAGAGCAAGTTTTAATCCAAGGAATGAGAAATGGAGAGGGCAGAAGTTTAAAACCCAGGTAAAAGTTTTAGCTATTTGTTTTTTTGCATCAAGACTGAACTTGCAGAAGAAAGATCACAGTGCCCATAGGACTGAATTCCAGCAGTGCCTTACTGCATCCCAATCTTGGGAAGCTCCCTCCTGCTCCCCAAAAGCTTCCGATTCCTTGTCGGGGTAAGAAAACCAATGTTCAAGTGCATCTGCCAAACAGTGACTGGCATCTTTTTGCCTACATCTTGGACCTCTAAGTGATGGCTTTTTGATGCAGGGGAGTTTGGAGAGTGTTCAGTCTCTGTTCTCTGTGTCTATTTAGTGCTTCAGTGATGTTTAGTTGACCTTTTTTTCTGGGAGTATCTGTAACCCTGAATACCTACTGCCAGCTCCAAAGGCAATTCTTGGGATAAAATACAGCTCTCAACTCTACTTAATATGCCTGACTAGTATATGTTATTCAAATGTTTTATTGTGAATTGCCAAGGGCAGGTGTTTATAATTCATGTACTGCAAAATATTTCATATGGACCTCCTGTACAGAAAGGGGTTTAATTTCTCCCTAGGTCTCTAAGTGACCATTTCAGTTGGTGAAAGGTAAGGAGGGCTGTGCTGCAGCCTAGCATTGTTCCTGTGCTCACCCACCTCCTGCTTGTAGATGCTGAAGAGCTCTGTCAGGACTAAAAGGTTGGCCAGGCATGGCAAGAGGGGGCATTCATAGGGCTTTCATAAAGCTAAATGTCCTACTAAGGTTCAAAGTATTCCTGTTCAGGAATGGAGACGGACACGGAGCTAAAAGAGGGTTGTATGGTTCCCTGCTCTCCTTTTTGCCTCCCTTTGTATCTATCTCAGAGAGAATGCCAATGTTACACTCTCTTTGCTTCTGGACATACTATGAGGGATGTTTAAGGAGTTCAGTTTCCTCCCAGAATGGTGAATGAAAAAAGAAAACTAACTGGAATAATAACTGCAAGAGGAGGAATAATTGATTAATTCTAGATGCCAGCTATTACTTATTTTGTCATGAGAGAAAGAAGCCCAGCTTATGATCTGTGCATAAAGTGGTTTAATTGCTCTCTCTATCTAAACATTAGCCCACTAATGTCCTCAACTGACTGCAGTGAGAGCAAAAGAACTTTGTGCCTTGGGCGAATTGAGGGAGACCATAAATCAGCCATTCTAGTGTCCTGCTTTGCATTGAAAAGAACATACACACATCACATTTAATCTAAACAAGAAGTCTTAGACCTTGTTGAAAATTACAGTTTTAAACACTGCCCTTTGTGTCAGGGAATGACAAGGGAGGCTCTCATGACAAAATTTCAGCATAAATAAGCAATAATCTGCACTGATACCTAGGTTGACTTGAGAGTTTGATTAATAGCAGTCCAGGAAGAGCACTGCCACCATAAAAGCTGTGTAATTTCCCAGTGGAGCTAGAACTCTTCTTGCATCAGAAAAATGGTAACTTCTACTAGTGAGAAAGTAGTTGATCTGTACCTAGAGTTTGGGGTTGGCTGTGACTGACAAGGGAGAAGACATCTGTCTGGGCTAAGGACACTACTGAATAGCTTCCAAAGGTCATAAATATCCACATGCTCTCATAAGTCAAAGTGTGTAGCATGAGTAGAAAAAGAGCTTGAACTGCAGTGAGGGAAGTTCTGGCCAGCTACTTGTGAAATTATTTTGACTGTATGGGAAATTAGGCAGTAGAATACAGTGGTGTGACAAAACATAGCACTTCCATCCATTCTGTGGAGTTCTTTGAGGATAAACTAGATTAACATCTCTTATGGACAACAAATATTGTCTATCCTGCATTGCTAGAGGCTCATTGGTGATCACCTGTACTCTTTCTAGCCCTGTGCTTGTGCAATTCTAGCTTAAATATAAGTCCTCAGTCCTGTCTGAAAACAAGCTCAAATTGGACAGACCTAACTAGTCTCTAATGATTGGTAAAATGTGTATTTCTGATTCTTTGGCAAACTCGGGTTCAAAAATTGCTATCTGATATGCAAGTGGAGTGGAAATGAGTGGTTTGGATGTTCTCTGACAGATAATCCCTTCGGGAAATTCCCATCCAAAGTTCACTCGGGGAGTGTACCTGGGTGCTGATCCCTTGCCCTTCTTGCAGTTCTTCTGCTAATTAGTTTCTTGCTAATGAGACCTTTGACTACTTCATCTAGGAAATGGATTATTGGGTCTTGTGGGAAAACCACAGTGTCACTTCAAATTTGATTTGCATAAAGGAGCAAAAATTTAGAACTATATGTATAAAAGTATTAGTCTTTGAGAATAGCTATGAGTTTCTGTGAAGTTCCTCAGTAAATAATTGAAATTAGTATATAAATATTGTATTTCTATGATTAATAGAAATTAGCAGTAGATTCATCCTTGTCAAAAGCAGGTCCTTCACACCTGCCAACTCACACTTCACTGAGAAAAGATGAGAAGCCTTTTCAGTGCATTCTGCACCTTCAGGTTTTTTTTCCTTTTTCTTGCTGTTGCTGTTTCGCAGAATTAAAAAAAAACAAACACCACAACCCTCTTCCCTTTTCCCCAGAATATTTCCTTGCTATCTACTTTTTCCTTGCTTCGAGGTGATGGTGAATTACACAGCATCCTAAAAACATGGTAATATTTATACAGTAATTTTTTATGAAACAAGACATTTACTGGAATTAGATCCCTTTAACTGGCAGCTTTTTGTCCCCTATGATTTCCTTCATCTTCTTGTGTGTTATAATTTCATTTACAGTGAATACACCCAAACACTGATTATGGGGAGTTTTTGAGCTGTGCAAACTGAATTCCTAGCATTTCTGGTGGTTCTCCAGTATTACAGCCACATTAAGGTCACATTTATATGAAGTATTCCCAAAAATTTTATATGAAGTATTCCCACGCAGTTTGCATGGAATAGCTGCCCTGTAGCCTTGTAACAATAATCAAAAAGACCTAGAGATGTTTTTGGAAGTTTTTATGACTCTTCTGTACTTTCTCACTTGAGTTTGAGTGGGCTTTGTCTGGATTTCCTCCTCTTACAGCAACGAGAATATCTTGACATATTTTCATGTTCGTTTTTGGGCACAGGCTTACTGAATCATGTGCCCAAATGCACTGCAGATTTAGGCAACACAATGCTGCAGTTTTGGGCTTACTTTCTCATCCATTAATATTTCACAGGAAGCCTGCACATTTCCCAAGATCTCAAGCTCCATTCCCCCATGGAAAACATAATGGAAGAAGTAACAAGTGGTTATTTCTATCGTCCTCAAAGCAAACACGCTGCTCTGTACCAGCAAAGAGAAGTGGAAGAGGAGTTGCTTGTTCCTGTGCAATGCAAGTGCTGTGGGGCTGGTGGAGCTCAGAGGACAGCCGAGGGTTTTAGGAAGCCATTCTGGTGGACTCAGCACCCCTAATTTCAGCCACCAGAAGAGAGATGATGTTTCCTTCTAAACAACTGTATAAGGAGAAGCAGCACCAGAAGGAACTGATCTCATTTTAAATGCCTTTGCTGATGGGTGGTAGTTTGGCATTCAAATTCTGATCAACTTTTTGTAATCTTAGATCAGTTTTGAATAGTGCAAATAATTCACAAGTTTCCCTAGAAACAGAACTTTTGAAAAGGAGTTGTGACTGACCTCAAACTCTCCAAAAGCATCACGTGTGGGCAAGGGAACCAAAGCCAATTGAAAATGAACAGCTGCGGTAAAGATGCATGTATGGAGTAATGGTGTTTTATAGAAGTAATTCATAATTTTAATTTTGAAAATATTTTAAACGGTTACTATAATAAAAAAAGACCCCATGTTGGGAGTTAGGTGGACTGTGAGGGTACCAGTAGGGCCTGATACACCAGGCTGGGGTTGCCCCTGCTCCCTCTCTGCCCCCCATGGCACTGTGACAGACTCTGAAAGGATATGAGGAGAAATGGAAAGAGGTCAAGTCACAGACTAAATTAAACAGTTATTAATCCTGTTTTGTGCTTTTCAGCATTTTTTTTCCTCTGTGGAAAGTGGAGCAGCTGCTGAATTACTTTGTGGGTTTTATCATTGCTTTTGTCAGATGTTTGACTGTGAATTCAAAGCCAGCTCTTTAAAAGGCAAAATACTGTGGAATATATAACAGGAAAGCAAAGCCAGAAAGTGCATCAAAATCCCTGTAATTTAAGCCTCTGTTCATGGCATGAAAGGGCAAAGTGCACCAAAACGAAATTACTTAATTTGTTATAGGAAAAAATCTGTATCATGGGTGCTTTATTTAAGAGACCAGCTCAGTAGTGTGCTCAGTAAGACGGAGCCTTGCAGACTTGCTTAGGATTCCAAAGTAAGCAATATTTTTAGTAAGACAATTATCCAGCTGTAAAAAGGAAATTTTACCCTGTGCCTTTCAGGAGCTGACAATATCTTGCTTTTTGTGTTTGTCTTACATTGGACAGATCATATTATTTTTTATTAGAATTTGTGGGAGGAAAAAAAGCAATGAAAATGAAATTCCTTATGAAATTGCTTGAAATTGCCTTTCGCTTGCCTGAATAAATTTGATATTGATTTTTGTCCCTTTATAAGAATGAAAGGTTGATGAAAGCAATCCCATTGCTTTCATCCCTGGGTAGAGATTATGTAATACATACAGGGCTCAGTCTTTTTTTTCTTCTGCCTAATAAAAATGCTAGTGTTTAAGTATTAGACTTACAAAAGATTAGCTGTTGTGATGGGAGAAGAGTTATGCTACAATATCTTCAAAGGCTATCATACAGTGTATGACAGATTAATAACTCCAGTCTTTATATATTTTACTCTTTGGCTATTTGAGATGTGTGACATCAAAACTGGTGCTCCCCAGACCCGTAGAGAATGTTTTATTTCTCACAACTTTCGACAGAATCAGGAAGGTACACCTGTATTTGTACGGGAGGTGGAGTGCAGTGGGGCTGGTCACTGGTGGAGTTTCTGCTAGGACTTTCCTGGAGGGTGACAATGTCTCTAGGAGCCCTTGAAGGTGAGAGTTTAAAAGCAAAACTCTTTACCCCTGGCAGAAGAAAACCCATGGTGACAACTTGTTAAAGAATCCATTTAGTGCTGGTAGGTCAGGGTACAGCTGCAGGTTGAGCTCTGGAGGAGCCCAAGCCCGAGGCAAGAGGCAGTGAACTGCTGACCCTTTATGGCACAGCCAGGTGAGGGACACAGAGACACAGCAGGAGCTGATGACTCCAGGCTTTCAGGATCAGACTGTGAGTGGATTCCAGGGGTTCCTCTGTTCCGGGTCCCTCCTCCTCGGAACCAGCGTGAGCTGTTATTTTGTTATTTAGTTATTGCGTCATTATTAAATTATCTTAAGGATATGGACATCTGAGACTCTGCTCTGGGAAACCTGGGGTGGAGGTGGTGAGGAAACCTGGTCTGACTGTGTGAGTGTGGGGGGAGCAGCTGCAAAGGGGCCTCAGTTCCAGCTCAGGTGGTGTGAGAGTGACTGCCAGAGCTGCTCCTGGATGGTCAGACAGGGGAGTTTCCTTAACAAACTCTTCCCAGGGCTTGTCTGAGCTTTCTCTGCTTCTGAAGCATTTCTGGTGCACCCCTTACAATTACCTATTCTATGTTTTATTTGTAGCACCTACTTTGATTCAAATAAAAAAATTATATAATGGCATGCAACAAGAGAAATGCGGATCTTTCAGTCAGGTTCTGGTTTTACAGGGGACAGAACCAACCTCTTTGGGTATAGCTTGGTGATAGGGAGGGCTCCTTTTAGATCTGTAATACTTAACATTCTTACAACAACTTGTAAAGGCCTGAGCAGATGGTGATGGGCTGATTGGAGCATGATGCACTGCCAGAGGTGGCACCAAAGGAGCTCCCCATATATTGGTAGAGATGTTCTGCCTGTTCTTTGTTGCTCTTCCCAGGTCTAACCTCTAACTAGGAGAGAAATACTGAGCCTCCTCTGATGACTCCTCCAAATCATAGACACCTAGGAGGGATGGGGAGGTCCCTTTGCCACACAGAACAAACAATCTCATTATAGGTCAATCTTAAATCTTAAGTTGTTTCAAACCTACTTGTATTTGCTGCTTTTAGCAGTTCTTGAGAAAAGGTTCTCCTTGACCTTTACATCAGTCCCAGCCCTTAATTTTTATTCTGAGTGAGCAGGTATGAGTAGAGATCACTGCACTCTGAAGCCTGCCTTTCTTTCCTAGGCTGAGACCTGCTTACACCCTGGTTTTTCCATTGGTTGTCTCTTTTTAATATTTGGATTGTGTCTGCTGTTCTGGCATCTCTCTGGACTTCTCTGTACGTTGCAAGCTGCTTCTACCTCATAAAAATGCAGAGAGAGGCTCAATTCCTTTACTATTCACCAGCCATGTGCTCCTTTTAAGGCTTGAGTGAGATAAAGATTCCTCATAACACAAGTGCAAAAGTGAATTTTTATTCGAAACGTGCAATCAGATTTGATTTTTTTATAAGCAGTTCCTACACCCACAATTCATTTTAAGGTGTTATATTATCTATAGTCCAGTGGGTTGGAAAGCAGTGAACTGCAAGAAAAAATGGCATTTCTACACCAATGGTTAAAGTCTAATCATACCTCCCAAAGCAGACAATTTCTGACAGAATGGCAAGTTCATTTTCCTGAAGATACACACTTGATAAATAAAACTTGCTGTTGGCAGGTGGAGTAATTTTTCAGCTCCTGAAAACCTTTTAAGTTCAATATTGCAGAAAAGACTGTGTGTCAGACACAGGATTGGAATTCTTTATCAATCTGCAGTTGTACCAAAAAACGCCACAAGAACTTGGACTGTCACCATCCCATAAGAGCAACGATGAAAAACAAGCTGTAAACTAGTGTTTCTGTTCATGTTCTTGTCCCGTTTTGCTGAAGGTTTTTTCTGTTTTAAGGGACTTAGAAACAGCATCTGCCCAGTTGTTGCTGCAGTATAAGCATGCAAGCCACCACTAGGACTCAAATGTGAAGTGCCTGAGTGACTTTATACGAACTCCTGCAATGTCTTATGTACAGATAGTTGTCCCACAGCTGTAATTCAATTTGTAGTTTGGGTATTTTGTCTTGAAATCAATGCTTGTATTTAAAACTGTCTAACTCATGAACTGCAGCTAAAGATTGCTGGGCATCTGAACTGAGCTGTAAGCCAAGCTTCGTGCTGTCCTTCGTACACCCTAATGTGATGCTAAAGAAAAGGTGTTGCTGATGGTGTGGGATTTTTCCTTAAACAACCCTTTGCCTAGGGAGGGAAGGCACTAGAGGGACTCACAGTATGGTCTTACTTTGAGTTTGGGATGTTATGGTTAAGACAAAGGTAAGGGGTTTATAAAGTCAGTTTAGGAAATTCACTAACCTTTCTGTTATTATTCTTGCTGTTTGCTTGTATTTCTTTGGGCACTGGGGAAGTAGATCTCTGATGTGAGGCAATTGTTGTGAGTTTATTACTCTAATATTTCATTTCTGCTTTTTTTTGTGTTTTATTATATGAAGAACTTAAATTTTAAACACTGAAAGTTGAATTTTATACATACAAGCCACTCTTCAGTTTCTTTCTGTTAACTTGTATTTGCATCCTACCTGCTGATCTGGGATCCCATCAAGCACCCAGAGGACAGAAATGGCTCTGTCAGAGATCCTTCTCTGTTCATTTTTATAAGGGGTGTTTATAAGACTATGTCTATAAAATTTTCCTGGAGCCATACTGGGCTGTCTTTCTGTCTCTTTTTATTTCTTGTTTCTTAATTTGACCTTGCTGTTGGTTTCATCTCTTTGAATTTTAAAAGCACCTTTTACATTTTTCTCCTGTTGTATTTGAAATAGACTAATTAATATTTTCTTAGTGTGACAGGCTATTTCCACTTGTCCATATTAGAGTTGGCAATCTTGGGTCAGCAATAGCCTATCCGGGGTGTGAATATGTAGAAAATCTCAATTTTTCAACACAGGTTTAGGTAGAAGCCTATGCTTGCTTGCTGGATGAGTTCATCTGGACACATGGTTATGCTTGCTAAAGGAAATGTGTCGGGAATAGAGAGTAAATTAAAAGCCAGTGATGATCACTGAGTCTTTAATATTGCCCCTGACTATCATCTGTAGACATTAAGAAAGAAGGATGATACGTTCTGCTATTCCAGTCCCACTTGTTAATGGCAAATTTCCAACCCTCTAACAGTGTAGAACAGTGAGCTGCCACTACTGTGACAGCAGCAGCCACCACTCCTGTGCCTCTGAGGCACACTGCTGAGGCCTCCTGTTTCCAGTTTTCTCTGCTTGCCTTAAGGACCATCATCCTTCCATTGGAATCCCAGTGCGTGCTCCTGCCTGATGAAGAGGGGGTTTTTTGACTGGCTATATTAAACACATGTTGTTCCTGAGACACTGGAAAGTGAGTCAGATGTTGTCACTGTCCAGGCTCTTTCAGTGAGGGGACTGAGAAGAGCAAGGTTTGAGTGCTTTGTCGTCATAACTCCCCTATTTTGACAACTTTGTTGTCTAATACTAGGATTTCTCAGACCACTTCCCATGAATAAGTTTCTTTGCTCCTTCGACTTACAATTCAGACACAGTTTGTGTTGAAAATAATTCGGTGGTTTGCTGAGGAATTAGCTGGTTTTGAAACCAAAAAGCTTAAAAAGTGACAATATGCTTGGTCAGAGGCTGCCTAAGACTGTGTAATTCTCCAGTATCCATTTATACCCTTCTGTGCTGTTTTTCAACGTGTGTTTTGTTTGCAATATGTGTGAATAGTTTGTGCTGGCAGTTCGTGCTAAGGGTCTGTATTTGTGGTGGGTGTTACTGGTTTATTGCCATTTTCTTTCTGCATTATAGTGTGAAAGGATTGCTCTGGTTTTGCATATTGCTGAGAAAGACATGGAACACTGACATAGCTGATAGCTCCGTGATTGTCAGGTTTTATTAAGTGCAAGAGGTAGCTGTTCTCCTGTGCCCGGGGGAGGTCTAGGGCTGTTTCCAGCACTTGCTGAGATAACAATCCACGCAACAAATAGCTACAGGGACAGCAACATGTGGATTAAAGGTGTGACAGGTAGTTTATTTATATGTCAAAATGGGCAGGCCTTAAAAGTTGACTTGGCTGGTTTGGATTGGGCTTGGCTGAGTTTCAGGGCCCTTTTATTAAAATTATGCCACTCTTGTAAAACTTTTTCTGTTCCCAGTCCTGCTAATGACTACATTGTCAAGCAATGAGATATCAGTGGAAATACCAATAATATAAAACTGGTAATACGCAAGGGTTTTTGGGGCTGTTTTTAATATAATAGGGGCTTATGTATTCAGTAGAAAAAAACATATTAATTCTCTGAACCAGTAGGATTTTAAGAATGAGTAGGAAGTATGAATGAGTATTTCTGCATTAATGTGATATGTAATAAAATTTATGTCCTCCAAAATCTTATTATCAAATGGGCTGAAGTGTCTATCTGATTCAGATAACTTTTCCATATCATCATGACCTTAGTGATTTTGTTGTTCTGTTCTTGATATCATGTATAGTTTAGCCTTGATGTGGAACAGACTTTAAATTCAGGAAATATAAAGGAATAACTTGGTAAAAATGTGCTGAAATTCAAAAAATGCTATTCTTGAGCCTGTTAAAATAGAACCCTTTCTGGTGATCTCAACAGGGCCATTGCTTTTAAATATTTTCCCGTAATGCTGTTTTTCTCTCTGCAGTCAGTGTCTTATTGTGGTTGTTTAAAATAATAAACTCAAGTGAAAATGCTGATGCAGTACAGTGTGATGCACCACTGAGGGAGATTAGACTGGGGTGTTTAATTAACCCTGCAGCTATAATTTAAAGTGGGGCAGGTAGCAGATGCACTTTATGCATAACTTCTTCCCTGATCCAAGGCTCATGTGCCTATTCATGAGAAGAAACGGGAAGTATAAGGTTCATTTTATTAATGCTGCTAATTGGTTATTTAATAGTTGTGAAGCACAAAGTCATGTGAATTATTAACCACCCTGTCAGTAATAATACAAAGCCAGAAACAGAGTATGACTTTGACAGAGAGCAGTGAGTAGCTACTCCAAAATTATGAGTAACCTTAGGAGAAAAATAATCCAAAGAAGCATTTCTCTGCTTGAAGGGGATGCAAGTGTTGTGCACCTGGATCCTGGTGACCAAGGGATGAGGCAGGAGGTCCAAGGCATGGTACAAGTCTCTGGGGTTTGTGAAGGCTTTTGGAGCTGCTCATCCCTCTGATGGGGGGGCTCAGATGAGCTCTTCTCACCTGGCCCTCATTGCTGAAAGCTTCTTCAGGTTTTGTGTGGTAAGGCAGACGTGGGAAAATTCTGTGAAAATGTGCCTCCAAAAGACCATGAAAAGCCCCCAAAGTTCTCACTGCGGTGGATCTCTCCTGTGGGGATGACCCTGCAGACTCCCAGCAGGTGGAAAGCAGCAGGACTCCTCTGAAGATACTGAGGGATTTGCTCATTTTCATCTCCTGCCTTCTCCCCAGGCCGTCAGACCTGTCCAGTTGAAGAACACATTTTAAAAACACAGTCTTTAGGCTGCAGGGTTTTCCTCTGTAGTTCTGACCTTCATGTGACTTTTATTATTAACTGCTTTAACCCAAAGGAAGAGAAGGAAGAAAATCAGCAATGTGGTAGAGTATAATGAAAATAGAAAGTGAAAGCAAAAGTGTTTGCAGGAGGGAAAGTGAACTACTGAAGAAAGTAATAAAAGGAAAGTCATACTTTTTCCCCCCCAGATGTCCTAAAAAATAGATTACTAAACACCAAGGTGTGTAGAGAATTTGGTCTGCAAATTTCCAATTGAAGGTCTGCAGCATTTCAGGCTGCAGGAAGCAAGATTTTTATTGCTCGTGCTAGCAAAACCCAGCTGGTGGCATGTCATCCAGGGTGTCTCAGTAAATTCAACTGTATGTGACTTTTACTTAACCTACTCCCAGAGGAGTTCTTATATCAGTGAGAAATTTCATATGAAGAGAAACTGAGACAACTCTAGCACAGTTCAACCAGGAGGTGCAGGAGATCCCCATGGCTTCTTGAGAAGTGTGAAAAAATATTTGGCCTCGCTGTTTTACACTGCACCACCATTTCCTGATTCTGTAGGGTCGTTGTCTAATGATTCATCCAATGCACATCTTCCATGATGCCAGGGTAAATGTGTGTCTTGGTTTAAAGATAAATATTGGGGTGGGAACTCCAATAAAATGAACTCCTTCCCCTTCTATTCCTCACTGATATAGAGAGACAAAATGCAAGGAGGTATAAGTGAAAAAATAACAGTTTACTGACAAGGGAATAGCAGCACCACAAAGATACAAAGGAAATGACTTACCCAAAAAAGAAAGGGAATTCACTGCATCATCTCCTGAGAACAAAGGGATGAGAACATGGCAGAGGGTCTTCTCCTCCAACCACTCCCATCTGCCCAACTAAACAAAAGAAACAGTGGGGAATAGGGACAAAAGAAAAACCTAGGAAAACTGTGTTGTTCACAAGGCATTGTACTATTAAACGACTCACTCTATGTCACCTGGTGTCATGGTTTGAAAATTGCCCCCCCTGAGAGCTGGGGGGGCCTAGAGGTGATTGGGTGCCAGGGCAGTTTCCCCTGGAGGGTCAATCACCGCTTGCTTTGCTCGCTCCTGTGAAAAATCATATGTACACAACCGGCAGAAGTTGTTGGCAATCAGTCTGTCTGTCTGCTGCTGTGTGGGTGTGGGTGTGAGAAGGCCAGAGGTGGCAGGGCCCCCTTCTTTCCCCTCTTGGGGGAAGGGGGGCCCTGCGGTGCTCAACTCTGTCTAAGCCAGGGTTGGAGGCAGCACTGGAGTGAGTGTGTGTTTGTGAGGGAAGGAACTCACAAACAGCTGCTAAGCGGGAGAGAGAGAGGCAGGCCTTGCAGCCAAGCCCTCTTCCCCCCATCCCTTTGCAGCCAGACTGCAGAGGGGGCTTCTCCTTTCCCTCTCACTGTAAAGTGGAGGGGAGGCTCGGCATTGGAGCAAAGCCAAAGTGGACGGTCTGAAAGCAGCTCGGTGCCAGGGAGATAACCCCAGGCAAAATTAGAGATGGACCAGAGAGAGGCCCAGAGGATGTCCTTGCAGTGATTTAAACGAAGGACAACCAAAAACTTGGAGGAGGAATGAAGATTCCAGGACGTGTACTGTAATAAGCAGAACTAAACTACAGCAGCACGGAACCGAGGTATGAGAGAGAGAATGACACAGCAGAGACGGCACAGAACCAAGGAGAAAGGACTCAGAGCTATCTTCTTGGACTTCCTGAGGAAGAAAGGACTTCAGTAAACAGCTGGAGGTTGGTGGGGGGAGTGAACCCTTTTCCCTGAACACTCCCACGAGAGAAAGACTGGTTACCTATCAGCCTAAAAGGCTTTTCCTGGACTGAATTGAGGGAGAAGCTTAAAAAGGCTGATAGAAGTGTGTAATATTATATATATAGTTGCTTTTAGCTTGTACAGTATTTATTTGTATAGTAATTAATGTATATATACTTCCCCTTTTCCCCTATAGAAACCTCTTGCCTGAAAGTTTCTCTTCGGCATTGAGATAAATCGTGGGAAGGGGTGGGAGAAGCCTGAAAATTGGATTTTGGACTTTTGTGGTGGCTCGAACCACCACGCCTGGTCAAGTTCAGGTTTTGACTGTAGGAGCAGTGTCAGTCCAGAAACCTCTTTGTTCTCTGCCACGTGTTGGCTCTGGCACTACGTGTTGCCCCGCTTGGCTTGCCTGGGCTGCGGGCCGGGGGGAATCCACGGTCCTGGCACTGAGGGGGGTTCCTGGCACAGGCAGTGACAACGACAGTGGTTTGTTTCACTTTTGTTCTCTCCCTGGTGGCAGTGGCTGGGGCAGGGGTGACCCTGGGCTGCTTTGATGCCAGCATTGTGCAGATCCCCTCTGGTGTGAAATGGCAGCAATCTGGTGGTGTGGGTGGTGGATCTGGGCTCAGGATCTGGAGCAGCAGGGGCAGTGGCTGAGGCCCCAGCAAAGGACAAAAAGCCATGCTGACCCTCTAAGCAGCAGCCCATGTGGTTCTGGAGAAGAGAAAAACAGAGTTCCAGTCCATCACTCTGCATGTAGTTCTTTTTTTTCTCTTCTCCTCCCCACTCTGGCAGGGGGCAAGGGGATGCAAGGCGGGAGGGAATTCATCCTTAAGGAGATAGTCCCTCCCAAAGTTGGAAAAAGGGGATAAAATACAACAAACCTCCTGAAACTACTACAATGTGTTAATGTAGGAGTTATCTTTCAAGCTACAGAAATTAACCCTGTGCTCTTTCAAGTTTTTGGTTTCTTTGCTTGCTTGGTATCTACCTGTAATGTTTTGTGGAGAAAAAAAGCAGCTCTGCCATGCACTATTTGACTTTAAAGGTCAAAGGGACCCCTGTTATCATCTACTCTGATGTAATTTCTAGTGTATCTCAGGGTCTTGGACATGGCCCGTGCATGGTAGCAATGGTTATTGCACTTGGGAGCCTCATTAGCCATGTGGAGATGGAGAACCTCATTTGCAAAGGAACAACCATTTCTTCTCATTCTGTTAGCTTTATTGAAACACTTTTAACTGAAATACTAAAGTGCAGACTGGATTCAATAGAAATAAACTTCAAAATTCACTTCACTTTATTCTGTATTGGAATGCAGGTGTTAACAGAGCTTGCCTTCATGTCATAAATCATTATTTCTTCATCTGAACCTTGTTTCGCTTTTGCTTCTTCTGTTGTGATCCTGCAGTGATTCACACTCTTGTTTCAAAGATAATACAGATTATCTTGTTATCTGTACCTTCAGGAACTGATGCTTGTCTTTATCAGGTTTTGCAGGAAGAGCATCTCCAGTATTTCAGAAAGTTGGGGTGATTTTTGTGGTGCTTATTACCCTAATATTGTTTTGCAATATGCATCCAAGTTCTGTTCTGTAGTTGACTTTATCTGGTATAATTTTTTAGATGGATTGATTCTTGCCTTCCCAGAGGCAACTGATACTTGGGCTTTTAATAAGAGAAATCTTGTTTTAATTCTATTTTGATTTCTTAATGTATGGCCTCAATCCTTATTTCTAATTTTAACAACGTTTCTTATTTTCGAAGTTGTAACCTCTGTCATAGACCAGGCTTCACATTCATACCTGCCTGCCAGTGTATATCAAAGTTAGGAAAGTATTTATCCTCCTAACGTCTGCCACCACGAAGAGTCGTGCTGTGCACATCTGTCTGATGGCAGTGCCTGAGACAGGGAAGTATGGGACAGCATTTCCAGGGTTGGATAAGGAATCTGCTGAAGGCCAGAGACTTGATTCCCAAACTAGGGCTTAACCCTGCCCGTTGACCCCCTCTGAGACCTCATTTTCTCGGAGTCTGAGTGCCCGAGGCAGCACTGTAGCCTTGCCTGTCTGATTCATTGGCTGCCTGTCAGGGTCGTCCCACAGGCTTCCCAGGCTCCTACTGTTCCTGAGGAGTGTCTGAGGAGGGAGCAAAGACAAAGTCATGTCTGTGAGGAGCAATATAATTAGCCTGTGAGTTAAGGACTTCTCCTCCAACACCAAGGCCAAGCAATGCAGTTTTAAAAGTTTAATTATCTTGGAACCAGCAGGGTTTTTTTTTCCTAATTTCTTTTGAAAATTCTGTTACTTTGAGTGAGAGGAAAGTTAATTACTTTTTTTTTTTAACTAATCCAAGCTTGAAATCTTGTAGAGGGAGAAGGCAAATCAACTTGTGATCGTTCTAATTGTAAAGGCCCTCCAGCTTTTTTGAAGCCTGCTTAGTTTTGGGCTTCTCAGAGGCATTAAAATGCTATTTGACAGTCATGATTCGTATATCCCATGGCCTTATTTGTGTACCAGTAGAAGAGAACCTGTCATTACACGAAAGTATAATTTGGATTTATTCCACAGTCATGGCATTGTGTGAGGTTGGAAAACAAATGCCACCTCAATAGAGTACAGTTACTGAACACATGGAGTAACTGATCTTTAATTGGTTTTAAATTAGAATCTTCTCTGTTTCACTTCCTCGTAAAGTACTGCTGAAGAAAAAAACAAGTGTCATATTTTGTAAGAAACCATAAAACCACAGCTTCTGGTATTAGCTTAAAGGGACTCTGGGCCCAATTATCATAGACCAGGGTGAAGATTTTATACAAGACGGGACATCTGTTACATTGGGAACACAAGAGAATATTTTTGTTATGCTGAAAAGATTTTCTACCTATAACTAAGGCATTATTTGCATTACCAATTGCATATTGAGAAGTGTTCACCCTTACAGAGTCAGCATGCAGATCAAAGGCCATAGCAGCAGCCACAGTGTGGAAGCATTTTGTCTCTGGAGTAGGAACCTGCCTGGTGTGATCACATAGCTATTGGTACAGGATGCATTGTGAGAGGTGATCCGTGGCTCCAGCCATTAATCCTGGGATTTGTGGTCCTTTCCACTGAAACAGTCTTGATGTCAATTCTTTTGCAATAAGAAACTTGGAACAGCTGAGCTGATGCAGGTAGTGGAGAACAAGGATTTGCTAGCAACTTGGTAGGAAAGCTGAGATTAAGGCTAGACAACTCCTACAGTCCACCTTGAAAACCTGTGAAACAAGAGAGAATTGGAGCTCTGGAGAAAATGCAATAATTGAACAGTTGGAGCCTGACCAGGAGTCCCACAGCTGGAAGATAGTAAGAAAATCAGGGAATAGGGGACTCCGAAAAGGAGCTGTGTCTGGCTTTGCATCAATTATATGTGCTTGGGTTGTATTCATCCCTTTTGTCATTACACACAGGAGATAGTACCAGGGATTAATTTTTTTTCACTGGATTCTGCGTAAACTTATTTTTCATGTAGCTTTGAGGCATATTATCATATATATTTATCTACAGCTTTAGTGTAAGATTAGAGAAAAAATGGATTTAGAAGATGCCTAAAAAACAGACTAAATGCTGGAGAGTGCAACGCACATTTGAGAGGACTGTACGTATGATACATTTCCTTCCTGTTTAGTTGACTGTTTCTTCCTCATATTGGAGAGTTTGGGGATTTAAATTCATAATTTTCGTACATTACTGGAACTGGCGTATTTTCAGATTGCTTGTTAATTTATTGATGCATTAGGCTATTTTTCTTTTCTGTAGGAAAACACCTGCAGTAACAATGTAGTAGAAAGTGTTACATTCTCACCGCAACTGATTTGTGTTCCAGATAACAAAATCACAGAATTACTTTGGTTGGGAGGGACCTCTGGAAGTTGTATGGCCGGCTTTAAGGTTTGCTCCAACTTCCAAATTAGATCAGATTACTTAGAGCCTGTCTGGTTGAGAGCATCTTCAAGGACAGGGTATTTTACAACTTCTTAGGGTTCCAGTGATTGAGAACTGCTTTTTGTGAACTTAGTTTGGTGTGGTGGTTGGCAGCATGAAGAATCATGCAACTCCCTCCCCCTCCTCCCCAACCCCGCAGCCTCCTCTTTGGGTGATTAAACAAACCTAGCTCCAAGTGTCACCTCTTGGGTGCCATGGCAGCCCTTGATCTTCTTAGTAACCCCCCCACTCTCTTCAGTGGGCTTACTTGTGTGCATCCGTGTCTTTCCCATGCCTGGAGCCCAAATCTGGATGTAGCAATCCAGATTTAGCCCCATTAGTGGAAAATCAAGAGGAACAATCCCTTTCTGATACAGGCCGCAGATCTTGGCAGTAAAGGTCCAAAGTGTTAATGCTGCTGAGATCCAAGGCCATTTTTTTTTAGCAGTATGCATCCTGACTAAGTAGCTCAAGTGCTGTGGGTCTCTATCCGTAGTGCCATCTGTGTGTACACGTGGATATGTACAGGCATGCAGAAGGTTTGTGTTGGTGCCTGCAAAGAGATGCGCAGTTTTTATTTTTTGAGATAAAGCTGGGATTTGAATTCCTTGCACAATTCGAGAGTGTAAAACAGCCTTAACTATTGGCTCTCATTTACACGTGGAAGGATACTGTTCTTCTGCATGTTCAGCAGGTGCTTTGGAGACTCCTTTTATAGCTTTGTCACCTAATTAAGAGCCTCATGAACTGCTCCTATTCAGGACTGATAGTGTAAATTGAAATGTGTCAGAAAAGCTATGATTTCCTGGAAGCTTTCTCTTTGTTCTGCTCCTAAATCTGATATCCCTAGTTTGAGTCAGATTGATTAGCCACTCTCATGTCTAACTAATGCAGAGGGTTTTTAATGATCAAAACTAATCATTATTATCTAAGCGAGCAAAATGCACATTATCCATTACTCTTGTTGTGGTTATGAGTTATGACAGACAGCTGTCAGGCAAATGAGCACATTTCTCCTGGCAAATACATAAATGCACCCTTTAATTTTGATTTTTTCCTCTGATTAGAGCAAGCTGAAGCCTTTGGCAGAGGAGCAATGCATAAAATGTTGGGTAAATGGCCATTACCTTCATAGAGATGGCTCAAATGGGAAACTGTTGTTCCAAATCCAGGAAACTCTACAGGAAATAGGGACGGAAGATTTATTCTGCCACTCGATGTCAGTATATGCTCACTCTTAAAACTAGACAGAATTCTTTTTTCCTTTCCAGGGAAACTTCTGTGTAAAGGCCATTTACCACCTTTCTGAGTGTTCTTTGCATTTCAGATTTTATTGATGATGCCAGTTGACTGAAGAAACAGGCAAACAGTGCTGAGGACAATTCTCAGACTTCTTCACAAGTGCTGCCTGCTTTCCCTTTCCCTTTCTCTTGCATAACAGAGTAAAGGTTTCTAGGCCTACGGTGTTTGTGAAGGACTTTATAGTTGGGAGCTCATTACTTTTCACGGCACTGCTTTCTGAAGTGTACAGGTCTGTCCTCACAGAGGTCTGGAATGATCTTAACTATTTGATTATCTTTGATTATCTGTATTGAGGAAACTACCTCCTCATTGAACATTTTCTGTAGCAACCCACTTTTTGAGGCCCATTCTCCCATTCCTTTCCCTGCATCAAATTCTGGTGGAGATATTGAAAAATTCCAGGTTTGACTAATTTGACTCCTCTCAGCTTTCCTTTTGAGCCATTGCAGTGCAGAAAGCCCGGGAACTGGCTTTGAGCCTTCTCTGGATCTACACCAGCAGAGGAGGCAGCTGCATCAAACATCTCATGTCTAACCTAAGGCAAAATTCCTTTTGCTTTCTACGAGACTATCACCACATTTACTAATTGCCCCGTCAGTACTTCACTGCTCTAAATGCTTCCTTTATTGTTAATGGGAGCAATTTCTTTGATAATATAGTCCATTTGGAAAGTGAAATTGAGATTTAAATAGAAATCTATTTGGTCCTATATAGTTTAATTTTTCTCAAACTGAAAAGGCAGTTTTAGAATATCATTAAGTACTTGGTTGTGTGTGGAAGATGATTTTCCTGAGTGTATATACTCACAAACTTCTATTTGCATGTCAGAATAATGAGATTGTTTTCAAATAATTAGTGCATTTGACCTGGTGTAGACACTTAACAGTCTTTTGAATCTGCTTTAAGCCATTTGCATTAATTGTAATAAATCACTAATTTAAATTGGATACAGTTTTAGATAGAAAACAATGTCATTCCTGGGGTTTTGAAAGCTGCTGGAAGGTAAAAAACCTATTCATACTGCTGAAACTGAACTGAATTTCACAATTACTCATAGGAATGTGCTACTGGGTTCTCTGTGACTTCAGAAAAACAAGATCACAGTTGGCACTGCAGCCAGCCAGGTGACTTGTAGACACCGGGAAAATCCTAACCCTGCCAATGCCGGATGTGCTATTTAAATGTTTCCAATATAAAATAAATATCTATAAGAAAGACCAACAAAGTAAAAATATGCATAGGTTACGACCTATGTCATCCAGCCAAAACTTCTGAGAAAAACTTCCAACATGTTTGAATTAAATGGACACTGCAAAAGATGACTGGCTTGGAAAGTATATTTTAGTTCTGTGAAAGTCTGCTTGCAAAACAATAACAAATCCCGTGTTGTGCTTTAAAGTTTAACCCACGAAAATGGCCACGGGATTGAAAGCTGGTTTTAAAAAAATAAATGTATTTTTTGATATACCAACACGTGATTTGTTCAGAGGCTAAAATCAGACACACTTTGAGTGTCTGTGTTGGTGCCTCTGTGGCTGCACTTGATAGAGCCAGAAACCTGCATTACATGAGTATTGCAAAATACCACCAAAATGCCATATGCTACCCAGCCCAGATCTGCTATGCTTTTAGGATGTCCCAAAAGAAAGGTGAATGTTCCTCCCTCATCCCTGGTAATGTTACTTCCTTTCTCCCTGCATCTGTTATGCAAAATATCTCTTCAGTATAAAAGCACAAACCATTTAGTCATGCTGCATTTTCCTGCTGATCTGGTTCTTTGCTTGATGGTTGTTATGGGATATTTACCGGAAGACAATGGCACACTGGGATTTAGAGTCAAGCTAAATTATTAGTAGCTTAGTATCTCATTATTCCTCTTTCTTCTGTGAGTCAGCACCTTTTTTAAAGCACCATCTGGCACCACAGCATCAGCGCCCCTGTCCACTACAGGCATTCATAACAACGTGCTGATTGCACGCATTGGCAATCATTCAGCCTTAGGTGATCAGCGCCGAGGCAAAGATAAGAAGGCCTTTGCCATCAGCTTCTCCTGTGGAGAAAGTCTCTTTGGAGCTGTGTTTTGTAGCCCTTGCTACAACCTGATGCTCAAATGGGTGGTGTAGACAGGCCCCAAGCCCCTGTGCTCCCCGTGCTGGCTGCTTGCTAGGAGAAAAATCTCCTTTGGGAGCTGTACCCAAGTAACATGGAAGAGTGCTACCAGCCTGTGGTCCCTTCTTCTGTGTGTGGTCTGATACCCACTGACCCCTTCCAGGGCCCCTCCAATCACTGCTGTGGTCTCTTCTGCATACCTCAGCTGAAATGCTTGTTCTATAAAAATCGGCCTGCAAGGTAAAAAGAAGATCTGTTCTTGAATCAGGCCTGTGCTTTTAAACAGACCTGTGAAGGTATCATAGGAAATACTTCATGCTTGTGTGGTGAAAGCATCAGAGTGTACATTTGACAGTCTTTGCTTGTGAGGTTGGACTTACACAAGTGATCCCTCATCGTTTAGTACCACGCTGACAATCCTTATGGTTTAACAGCAGCAAGGCAACAACAGCAGGGCTGCTTCTCTACGTGCACAATTCCTCAACCTAAAACTTTAGAAGTAAAAACTGTCCAGTTCATGTATACATGTGTCATACCTTGGTCATGTGCCTTTGTCATACGTATATTTGTCCTAAAAAAAACCCAGCTTGGAATTTTCCCCCATCCAACTGTGAAAGAAAGGTGTTGAATGAGGGGCTGGAGTGATTCACACACAAAAGAACTAGCCAGCAACCCCACATTCCAAGCTAATGGGAATCAGAGGATGGGATGATGGTGGTTGGGGGGTGGGGGGTGGTGGTGGTGGGGGGGGAACCCTGGGTTCGTGATGGTTGTTTGTTGTTTGTTCTTTTGTTGTGGTGCCTATGCAATATATATCCTTCAATAAAGGGATATTATCTTTTCTCTCTCCATATTTCCTTGATGGAAGCCTCTTAATTTCAGATTTACAATTGCTTAGAGGGAGGAGCTTGATCTTCCTCACAGCTCATCCTCCTTAACAAACACTTCTATCTCATTAAACTGAGACACCCTTATACTTAATATGCCTTATTCTGCTGGTTAATGTTAGAGAAGAGTTACACATTTATTAATTTTAGTAAGAGTTGCAGTGCAGCTTAAAATGAATTTTCAAGTGATTTGGTGGCATATTTTGACTTTTGATGTCAGAAGCAATTAAAGCTATGCCATTCAGTAATTAAAAGAACATGAATGTATTATGATGTTTGTTGTTACTATTCCGTGCAACCCTTCCTGTAAAACTTTTAGATACTTGCTTCAATTTTGTGTATGAGAACCAAAGACTCTTACGTCTGTTAGAGAAACTGAGTTTTGATTTAGTTCTTAAGGGTAGAAATGTTTTCTACACGAACACAATTGTTCCAGTAAAAAGTTTTCATATAAACAATTAATATCTTCATGTAGTCAATACCAGATCTTTGCAGCATGTGATGCCTGTGGAGTTGACCCAAGCCCTGTCCTATTAGTATGGACCAAACAGTTTTGAGCAGTAGGTGCTGAAGGAGGCAGGATGCTTTGCCCATTAGCATGTAGCTTTGTGTGTGCTTACATGATTCTTAGAGCTTCCTGTGGTATAAACTTCACTTTTTGTACGTTGCAAACTTTCACTTGTAGTGTGGAAAATACTTCCTGGAGTATGGGGCTGTTCATCAGGCTTACAGTTTATGTGTGAAACAACGGGAAAGCAATTTTGCTGAATATATGTCTTCAGAGAGCCATCACACCATCATCAGCTTCCATTGGAAAACAGTTATGAGGCTTCTGAAATGATTAGCATGCCAGACATTTTTCTTTGTGACTTCACTTACAAGAATGACAGAAATATCAATGCATGATCTTCCCCTAGTGTATTTTTACCATTCAGTAAAAGCAGGAGTGGAAGAGGTAGATCATACTAGGTACAAATCAAGCATTTACATAAGTGAGAAAATATGCAAGCGCCTCATCTTGGTGGGTGTTACTGTCACCTGGCAAATATGGGGCCCTTCCATTGAGAGTCATTATTCTCTGCTGGTTTCTTCTGCTGCACCATCTGCTTTGTACCTTTCCGTCTACTGGTCTTTCCAAAGCACCTTTGAGGTGTTTATTATCTCTGGAGGCATGTTTCTGTGTCCTCTTGCTGTTCTAGCAGGTCCCATTGATGCAGAACTGGAAGATGGTAAGAGATCACTTGTGGTCTGATAATGGGGACTCTTTTGTAACCTAAACTTCTCTGAGCTAAGTGACAGTGAATAAGACCACTAGTCTGTGCATTCTTTTTAACTCCTAATATTGCATCTACTTACCAAAGAAAGGTAACATAAAAAAGAACATTTATACTCTCATTTGTAAGCAGCCTTGAAGTATCTATCTATAGGGAGATTTCTGGAGGTTTGCATCTTCTGAAATTTTTCAAGACTCCACAAAAAAATGTTTGAAAGCCACTCACAAAGAGCACTTCTTTTTTTTTCAGACCATGCCATCCCAGTTGCAGAGAATCCACATCAGCCCATGACCAGTTGGTAATTGCCTCGCTATTTAAAAACTGTCCTGTATTTCTGCATCTAGTTGGGCTACCCTCAATCTGGTCTGCTTGGAATGCTGAATTAAAGGATTGCCCATTTTGTAGATGGCAAGAGGCTGTGACAAAGCCACCATTTAACCTTTCATTTGATAATCCAAATGGATTGACCTTCTCAAATCTTCTAAGGTATTTTTTGCAGTCTTTTACCCTGTGTGTGTGCCTTGAGAGGTTGTGGAGAACTGATGCTTTGGAGATGAGACCTTGTTTATTGAGTTTGGAATAAAGGGCCCTGTATGTTGTTTTGGAGTTTTTTGAGACCTTTGTGCATCCGGTTGGGTACAAAGAATTTTCTAGTTGTTGTTGTGTGTTCCAGGTTGTTCTGGCAGCCTGTAAAATGTCTGATTTGAAATGATTGCCAGGTTTGACTTAAATCAATAGAAGGGAGATGGAAATGTATTTCAGGATGTTTCTTTATTGGTCAATAAGACGTTATACCCTGGGCCATCAAAAAATGCTGAAATCAGCTTTGAAGGAGCTGAAAAATGTAACAGTGGAGATGAAACTATAATGATTTGCAGCTCTAAGTCACCTTCTGTATACGAAGATGAAATGGAAGTTAAA
The DNA here is from genome assembly GCF_003945595.2 of Pipra filicauda. Classification (NCBI taxonomy): domain Eukaryota; kingdom Metazoa; phylum Chordata; class Aves; order Passeriformes; family Pipridae; genus Pipra; species Pipra filicauda. The sequence goes on from NW_024104361.1 coordinate 1,085,243, forward strand.
ATAACAAAAAAGAGGCGTTTCTGCTTCTCAGGATCTGGGGTTTAGGTTTGAGGTAAAGCAGGAAATTTATACTAACACAAAGCTTATATGACCTTTTAGTAAGGAAGAAATGGGAAGGACATCAGATGCTTCATCACCAAAATTAGTGACATTTCCTGTTCATTTAATGAAAGCAAAAGTATTTGTTGTAGACATTACCAACTGAAGTTTTCTTCTTGAGTGAATTTTCCCCATTGTGACACAGGGATTTTTTTTAACTGATTTTTTTTTCATTGTTACATTTGGATGGACATGGTGTTCTGATAGCGTATAAAGCATTTCTTTCCCATCTAATTACTTCCCTGTGAACACACAAATACAGATTATGAAGACTGTAAGCAGTGAAACTCCTGGGAGGGATAACCTGGGCCATATGACTGCAAAACTTGGAGGAAAATTAATTTACCTTAATTTTGGTTATCTGCTATGACATCTGCCATGAATCTTCTCAGTTCACTTTGGCAGAGATTGTACAAGTTCACCCTGTGGGGTTTTATTTTTTTTATATGCGTACCTGTCTGGGAATCAAAACATTTGCCTCAGATTTCACTGACCAGCCTGGCTAGTGCTGTGTTCTCAAAGCAAACCCTAATAGAAGGGGAACACCAAAAAGATCAGTGGACAAATCCCAAAATCCAACTCCGTGTGGTGTGCAGCTCCATTTCTTTTCAGAGCCCGTATTTGCCATATCTGGTGACTCCGACGTGTGACCTGCATTATGGGACCCTTTTTCAGTGCCCATGACTCAGTGGGGTTGGTAAGTGCCTGTAACCCATCCCATGAGAACGGGACAGAGGAGCCTGCAGGACAGGAATCTGCGGAGTCCTGTAGTAATAATGGGGCAGGGAATCTCCCAAGAACACAGACTTTATTTGAAGAGTTTTGCAACAGGTCTTGAATGCAGCAGGACATAAGGTTATGGATGAACAACTGGAACATTTACTTTTGTGCATGCTTTGCAACCATTGAGAGTAACAGAGCCTGATATAGGGACAAAGGGACAACGATAGCAATATTATATTTAAACCAGGACAACTTGAAAATACACTCTTTTCGACTTCTTGGACGACCTCTTTGGGAAGAAGGAGGATGTATTACCTGCTGTTTCTATCTGCTCCGCAGTTGCCAGCGTGTCAGGCCTGAATCACAACCATGAAACCGAAAGAAGAGGAGGAAGGAGAGAAAGAAAGGAAGGGACAAGACAAAAAAGCAGAGAGGGGGAGCTTGGATGCATGAAGCCTCTGAAGAATGGATGCACAGCACTGGAACCATTGAAACTATTTGATAATTTGAGGGCCTATAACTTTGTTGTTGTTCTTGTGCCTATCCCAGGTGCAAGAAATAGGTACTCTGTAATGAAAACCATACTTTCAAAACAAAAAAGGGGGAATATGACACCCTAAGTAGACAAAGCTGTATTTACCCTTAATTTTTTTAAAATTGGATCAATAAGTATTTTACAAAAACCCGCATGAAAGTGCCCTACAGCAAGGTCCTGTTGAGTTGTTGGCATGGGGAAGGGGTATGCTTGTGTTTTTCTCCCACAGGACCCTGCTGACTTCCAGCACATTTGATGAAACCTTATCATGACTGGGACAGACCTGACATGCAATCTGATTCTGCAGATGCAGAGGCTGTCCCTCAAGAATCCCAGAAGGAGACCAGTGAATGCTGAGCAGTGCTAGCCCTGCCGGGATGTCACATGGAAGAAAATATTGCAGGGAAAATTCATTGTGCCTTTTACCTCTTACTAACTGGCTTAATGACTCAGCCACGGTGTGTCCCTGTCGCTCAGATGCCTTCTTGGCCGCACCTGACGTTGTCATTCGTGTGACTGACAATGCCTTTAACATCCCTGTAAGTAATCCTTATTATTTTAGTCATATTACGAATCAAAATGTATCCACTCTCAATCTATCTTTAATAATTCCCACGCGCAGAAGAGCCAAACTGTGGCTCCCAGTGAACCCAACCAGAAGCTGGGAGGATGATGCAGGATACAATAAATTAATGAAACTTTTAACGCAATCAAGAAATCATCGTTGGATGGCTAATTGCTTTTATCATCTCTGCAGCAATCATAGCTGTTACTGCAGCCATGGCTACTGCTGCACTGGCCCATTCAGTGCAGGCCATGCATACATATTGTGTAATATGTTGGCATCAATCGCGGATTTTTTAGTAATTTGTCTATTTTTGATATTTCAAGTCCTCTGGAAGCATATCGGAGAAACCCAAAGACAAGAAGCCCGGGTCCTGGCCCTCTTTGCAGTGAACCTTTCGTGTTAAAACAAAAAAGGGGAAGATGTGGGAAAAAGTTAAGCCATCAGCACCCGCATTCAGTTAATTAGGATCAAAAAAGAGTGTTTTGCTTTGACTGGTGTTTTTGGTAAAGACAGTGCTGTGTTCTTAAAGCAAAAACCACTTAATGGTCTGCATGGTCTGCATGCTTTTCTCTCGTGGCTGAACACAACCACCACATGATGGGATGTGAATGTGTGGGACCAAAGCACTGGTTTAGGATGATCCTGGGAATCTTGGTTAACTAAAAGACAACACTAGGTGGTGTTTACAAAGGAAACCTAATGAAAGCGGAACACCAAAAGGATTGGTGGACAAATCCTGAAGTCAAACTCTGTGTGGTGTGCAGCTCCATTTCTTTTCAGCACCCATATATTTGCCATACAGCAATGCTTGTGTTTAAATAGTGATGTAAAAGTATGTTGTGGTACCAACAGGGTGTGATATCCTAGCCACAATACCTTATTGAGACTTACTGTATATGGTGAGGTTTCCAAATTACTGGTATTCTGTATGCATTTCAAGATTATACTATCTTGTGTGAGAATTTGCATCTCTCAAGGTTTATGTTTGTTAAAATCCATGTTTGTAAGATTCATGATGATAAAAAGAACAGATGTTAGGTTGTTATTATGACATTAATAGAAAGGGGAGAGTTTGAGCTAAATTCTTTCTGGATATACTGAAACTTTCGGAAGTATGAGCTGTGGATTTTAAGTGTATAATCAGATACAGGGAGTAGACTAAAGGGTGATAAATCCACAGGTTTGAACTGGAACTGTAATTGGAGCAGTGTACCTCCAATGTACCCCGAACTTACAGGAAGAAAGTTTCTCAAAATGTTGACTTGAATTTTTACTTTTTGATAATAAATCCAATACATTGCTTGTTGGCTTAGGGAAACTTATTTGGCATATGGTATGAAGGTGCATAGATCTTAATGTAACATTTAAGACACTGGAGTTATTTATCTCTGAGAAAAGGCTTCAAGGTGATGGGATCAATATGTTTGAACTGCATCAAGAATGTTAGGAAATCAGTGCTGATCGTCTGGTCGAGGCTGTTGGGCAGAACAGAAGTAAAGCTTTGGATGATTGAACAGACTGCAGGAACATTTCAAAAGGTGTGATTGTATACAGAGTAGTAATTATAATCTCAGAGTAATTCTTGTAAAAAGCAGTATAACGTATAGGATGATGTAAAGCAAGAAAAATAATTAGCTTGATCGCTTTATGCTTCAGTGTATGTGATAATAGGAGGGTACAAAGCCCATTACAGAGGTGTATGATAGCATTTAATTCTAAACACATCCCTTCTGCCTGAATGCTATTACAAGTCCTTTATATTCCTGAAGATATTTCTCAGTCTGTTGAGGATAGATGAGAGTCTAGTCTTATGCTCTGTGCTCAGCATGATCTGCAATGAATCCATCTACTTGATGTCTCCAAAAATAATGCTTGTCCCTGGTATTTAAATGCATTCTCTGTCAATTATCATGTTCCTGCTGAATGCAACTGCAGAGTGCCAAAGCAAAGACAAAGCCTTTTATTACCTTCAGAAAATACTGTATTTTGATCCACAAAGTAATAGAAATTTGCTTTAAAGTTAATATTATGGCTGATATATATCTAGAAACTGTATGTGCCAGTGTATATTGTAAGTAAACATTTATTCTGCCTGGAATGGGAGTTACTGAGGATGCTCTATAAATGATCCAGGGCAAGCCTGAACCAAATGTGATATGTTGTTATATTCTTACACATTTGAAACAAATCTAGAAAAGTCATGACTCTCTTCTTTCTGCTTCACCTTTACTGGTTTTAATTTTTCTAATGTAACAAAAAGTAATGGTTGTCATTGCAGCAAATCTCTGTTTGCTTCTGTACAGGTGCTGACTTCTGCTATACCATCTATTCATCTCTCCAAGGCACCTTTTTAATTGAGAGCTCATTATTTCAGAGTGCTGATTTGGAGGGATCTGCACTCTCTGGCTCACAGGGCCAGTAGAGCTGTTAAGATGATCTATTCAGAGGTTTTTGGTGGCTAGAAAGGGAAAGATGCTAAATGAAAACAACAGATATTATGAAGCACAGAATATCAGATGACTAAAAGTCAATGCAAATGCTCAAGATGTAACAGTATTAAATGAAATACTGTGTATTACCACTCTGCTAAAACAATGCACAATGGAGTTACAAACAAAATTATTTGAATGATTCTTCAGTATTAATAGCAATCTGCTTCTCTAGATGAGGAGGAGATGGGCAGAGAAACAGAGAGCCTCTTACCTGACAGGAGCATTCTTAGTCATAGTGGCAATATCAGTATTATACATATTGAATATAACATAGAATTATGAAATCAATAAGGTTGGAGAACACCTTTAAGGTCATTGAGTCCTACTGTTAACCCAGCACCACTGTGTTCACCACTAAAACATGTCCCTAAGTGCCACATCCACATGGTTTTTGAATATTTCAAGGGATGGAAGCTCCCCACTGCCCTGGGTAGCCCATTCTAGTGCTTTACAACCCTTTCTATGAAGAAAGTTTTCCTAATATCCAATCTAAACCTCCTTGGAGGGGAGTTTATCATTGCAAGGCTGCATGCACAGCTCATTTCTTTACATTGAAAGTGACTCCTTGGGATATCATTCCCAGGCAGGTGTCTGATTGGCTTGAGGGCAATATGCAATATCCCCAAAAATTTCTGTAAGGACTTTTAATGCAAATCAAGATTTTTCCAAGCATTCTCCATTTGTCTGTAGACCTGGTCTCTATTATTCTCTTAAGTCTTGACACCCTTCTTCTCATAATGTGCACTCTCCTTGAAAATGTGTGAATGACTTGCAAAGAAAAGATAAAAATGATTCTTTGTCAAGAAATAGTACTTTGTTCTTAGTACTTTGTTCTTAAATAGTACTTTGCTATTTAAGCCCTCAGAACTGGGCCTTTTCAAGGACCTTTGCTTTGGGTTTGGAGATCACTGCCATTCAGCTCACCTTGTTCTTTTCCACAGCTGCCTTTGTATTTCTTCAGCCAAATGGGTCGTGTACGCTGCCACTGAACATTCTCTTCTCTTCTGACCATGAAGCTCCTGATTAAAGTATAAAGACTTGTTCTTTCCTGAGCTGTTGTTCCAATCATCACCTGGAAGCTGCTGTGGATAAACATATCTCAGTGCCAATTCTTACCTTTATTTTTAGTGGTGAGTGCAAAGCAGTAGAGGCTGATGACATTTTAAGTGTTGTAATTTGTAGTGGGGGGGACTCTTGACCGTGTAAAAATTTTGTAGGAGCTAAATACTGAACAGGGCTGGGCAGCTACTGCTCAGTACTGAAATGAATAGTAGATTAATTCTGTAAAAAAAGCATTGAAGTGATGTTACTGAAAATCCTTCTCACCTTTAACATGAAATGCTAGTGTCTAGAGAAGACTGATAGGATGTGGCAGCCCTCATTCAAAGCTTCAGCTACTCTCTCTTCCTGGCATGTTTTATGTCATATAGTGCTCTCACTGAACATAGTCAGTCTTCACAGGGAGTGGGAGAAAGTTTTCATTCAATAAACCTATCTATTAAAAGGCCCTCAGGAGAAAAATCTTTCAAAAAAGGATTTGAAATAATATGGCAGCAAAACGTATTCATGTTGTTGCACAAACATTTTGATTACTGGTGGGGCGTGCTCCAAAATCAATCCTATCATCCTGGCCCATGCTTCAGCCTTGTCAGCTTCCATATCACTGTGGACTCCAGGGCCATAAAGGAAGTTATCATACTGGTGTCTCTCTTGCCACTGTGCCTCTGTGCTGACACTTCAGGATCTGGACACGCTGCTCCACTGCTGTAGTTGTGCGACTTTCAGCAGGAACATGAATCCTCTGCTGCACTTTCAGGGCACGTGCACAAGGAAGCGGCTTGTAGAATAGAAGGGAAAACGGCATGGGGTATTGGGATACTCCCCTCCTAAATACTGAAGCTTTTCGTTTTCTTCTGGTTTCAGCTGGACTAAAATATTACAAACAGTGAAATTCAAGTAAAATACATTAACTGAAGTTCACAAGTACAACTCAGCTTTAGCAGTTGCTGTTTGATTCCTACTTGCAGAAGCAAGTTCCCCTAAGGTAGCTCTGCTCGGAGTCATAATAGAATTGTAATAATTTGGAGAGCTGCCAGCTAGTTTTTTTAGGATTTGTTTATCAGTTCAGAAATATTATTTGTCATAAACCAAAAGATTTCCAGATGAAGCAAAAAACGAGACAATGGATTTCACTTGTATGATGAGTAAAATATTGTTCAGAGAATGTCAAGGCATTTTAACGAAGGCAGCCTGAGAGAGAAGAGTGATGGTAGGAATGCAACACACACTGCAAGCAGATCATATCTGTGTACATACTGCTTTTATGGGAAGCACAAGACTATGCTCACTGGTAGGCTCCAGATGCTTTCCCAAGCTCTGGAGGTTCAGAGGTGCAGTAAATCTAATTTAGCTGCACAGCTGAGCAAGGTTTACAATTGCTTTGCGTCACTAGAGAGAAGCAAAGCCACCAGAACTTAGGTGAATGTGGCCTGTATACATCAAAAGATGAAGGGAATAATAATAATAATAATAATGGAAGGAATAATAGTATTCTCCAAATCTTTTGCTCAATTCACATGTATCCAAGGCTGCAAATCTTCACGGATATGGTTGCACACACCCGGATGGATGGATAAGTCTGTGACAGCCCATGCTGAATGCATGGTTCAGTGTTTGTCTCAGAGTGCCTATTTTGTGCATGTTTTCTACTTTAGGTTATTTCCCAGTGTTACTAAAGCAACTGAAGCTGGTTTTTAAAACTCTGAAAAAATGTAGTTCTTTTCTGGCAGTGCTCTAAGGTGCTGTATGCAAAGAGTGTGTGAGGTAATCTCATTACTCCTTTTGCCCCTGTTATTCACAACAGGCTGATTTGCAGGTTTTCTCTCCTACTTCCTCTATATTCACTTTTGTTTTATTTTAAAAATTGTGACTCTCCCTGTGTGGAGTGCAGTTTTTTTCCTGTGATGTAACTCAAACTTTATGGATAGTAGTTAGTGTATCAAACTGGTTAAGGACTATTAGGCAATATCACAGTCTATATTAGCAGTAAATCTTTATTCTAATATGCAGAAAACTACAACCCATAAACTTTTTAAATGTTTGAGGTAAAAGAAGAGCTGATGTTGCTGGCAGGTTTTTAATGTTTATGTAAATGTTTCCATACTCGTGGCAGAATAAAACCAATGACTTAGAGAGTTTAAGTGGACCAGAGTAAGTCTGCTTATTAAGTGAAATGTCCTGAAACTCTTGTAGCTGAGGACAAGGAATGTAAAATCATGGGTGCCCAATGAATAATTTGTTGTGTTTTTGGCCAAACCTTTGAGGCAGACGTACTTATACGTTACTCCTAGCCACTCTGAGAAGAGTTAAAAGGCTCTTTAAATTCAAAAGCCATGTTTTGTTAGATTATTCATTAGTATAACTAGGTTTTTTAAACCCAAGATAAGATAAGATAAGACAGAATAAAATGAAGGTTTAATAGCCAACTCTCCCTAAATCCATGGTGTCCTTGCAGGTCAATCACTGCTTCCAGATGTGGGTCCAGTCACCTTGGCAGCTTTTAGGATCACAGTCAATTCCTGGCCAGCTTTTCTTCCTGAAGCCACACAATCCTCCCTCACTTGGCTCCATGCTCCTCCTTATAATTTCTCTCCATCCTTGCTATGAATTTTTGTGCAAAAAAAGGGTCGTTTAATTAAAAAGGTACCTTCCTCCCTGCTCTCAGAGCTCTTTTCAGTTGGCTTGAGATGTTGATCCTGCCCAAGCAGTACCCCAATCTTACAGCCTGAAAGTACAGGCACTTCAAAATAACACCTAGAAAGTAAAGAGACTAAAAAAACCCCTAAACATATTTACTTTTCCTATTGATAAGCTTTGTCAGAGGAGACACTTTGCATCTCCCAGTTCAGCTCAGTGTTATTCCCTGGACACAGGCTATAAAAGGCATTGGCCTATACAATTACCTCTTTTCCTCTTGGTGGAATATCTCCACTTCCTAACCAGACTCAAATTTTTGAGTTTTCAGGGATCTTGACAGGTTTAATCTCTTACCTCTATGCCTTTAAGTAGAGAAAGCCTGCATCTTATCAGAGTAGAAGCCATTTCCCCTCCATATAGATTTAAACACATCTTTGCTGCAGCAGGACTGGTTGAAAAACAATTTTCTGCTTCAGTGACATTTAAAGGTCTCTGTTCCCCCTTTACTGGCTGCAGGTTCTGGACTCGGCACTGGACTTTAAGTTTGCTTTTAATGTATATGTCAAAACTTTAGATGAAGCCAACATCCAGCTTACCTAATTGGACATAAATATTGTTGTCTCTTGGATGAGATTATTCACGCTCTTGCCCAGAATGGCTGGCAACCTCAGCTGCTTTGGGATGTTGGATTCTCAAAGTATTTTCGTTCATATCACAGTATCAGGAAGGTTGGTCAGGTGCACCATTAATGTAGCACTGATAAGATGAGCTGTAGCAACTTACCTCTGCTTACAGATACTGCTTCCTGAATTCTTTCATAACTTGGTGAGCTGTCTGGAAACAGGTTAGGAAAAAACTCCAGCTACGAGTTGTTGGCCAGGAGACATATGGCCATGCCAAGGTTTTGTTCAGTGTCCCATAATGCAGTATGGAATGTGCAAGCCAAGTTTATTAGTAATGAACTGATGTGTAAACAAGACCCTCAGTTATAATAGCTGCAAATTGGGTAGTGCTTTGTTTCCCAGTTACTAATCAGGCTATGTGTATTTAATTGGGTGTGTTTCAAACTATCCATAGTTTCATTTTACATCTCAGTGCACTGAGATATGTTATGATGAAAAGCGCTTCTGATTTTGTAGTTAATTCATCTGAAATAGATGAATTAATCTATTTTCAAATCTTAGCAACCACACCGATCTCTTCCTCTGGATTGAAACCAGCACACATGAAACTCCTTAATGTTCCTGTTCTTTATATAAACTGTCACTCTACTAAATTGTGTTGTGAAAGGTGTGCAAAAAGTGCATAATGGTCGTCGGAATCCAAATCTAAAACTGGTTTTTAAAATTGCTTCCTGTCAAAGAATGATTTATTATTTTAATTTTCACTACAGCAGTTAAGGTGGTAGAAAAGATTCTTTTGAATGACTTTTTTTATTTGACATTACCTCGATACAGCTTCAAGGTATTTACTTTGCCAAATCTATAACCAGTATTCACGTCTTTTATCTGCTCCAGAGCTCTCCAGAGATCTGTAACCTTTGCCACTGCAACCTCCTGCTTTCACTGATTTTATACAATTTTGAAAGTCTAAAAACCTCCTCTAGGAGGAAGGTGTCAGCTTAAACTACAGTTAATTCAGCTTGAAAGAGAGAGCAATGGGAAAACCGGAACAAAAATTTAGTACTGCTAATGCTGCTGCCTATCATACTGGGTAGTCTGAAAATAAATTCAGAATCTACCGAAGCTCCTGGCAGGAAGGAGGTCACTAGGTACTGCCAAATATCTACAGTGACATCAGTCTGATCACACTGAACTTTGGTTGAAGGTTCAATGCAGTCTGGTTCATGGTATGATGTGTGTGTGTTCTTCCTGTTGAGAGCCCTTTCTCGTTGGAGGCTCCTGTGCTATCAGGGATTTCAGCTCACCACACCAATGACCCAGCACTCAGTGCTCGTGTGCTGTGGCATATACTTACATCCCAGTAAAGCCTAGGTGGAAATCTCCTGGCAGTGATGGATTCCTCCATGGAAACTTTGTTCTCCCATGTTTTATTTTGCCAGGTCTTTTTAGCCAAATATGCACCTTCGCCATTACGAGTAAAAGCCACCTAATTTTCTTTAGGGAAGAACTCCATTGTCTCTTGAGTTCTGACTTGCCCATGGCAGACTTGACAGAATTCTGACCGAGACTGGCCCATTATCTCCCACCTTCCTTTGCTTGATTTGAGCTGCTTTTTGCTTGGTTTGTGAGCTTTTGGGGAAGAAGATTTCCTGTTTGCTTGGTTTTTGCAGGAGGCTGTCACAATGAGACCCATAATGAGATCCCTCAGTGGTAAGTGAATACAAACATAATAATAATGCTAATTAACTGCACACTAATCGTGTGTATGTACTCAAAGCTTTTTCTAGGGATTAAAATAAGAGCTTCCCATGCTGAAACTGGGAGTTTATAACAAGCATTAAAATCATCCTATATCTGCCCTAATCTTAGAATCACTGAACCATTAAGATTGGAAAAGACCTCTACGATAACCCTTGCTGTAAAAAATTTTTCCCCATTATATTGAAAGGGGGGGATTCAGGGAGAAGACCCTTCAAACTTAGTGGCACTTTTCACTGAATGGTTCAGAGTGCAAATAAGAGTGGAAGAAAATGAGAAGACCTTTCTACTGTATTCAGAAGAATAAAAATTTGAGATAATTTGGCTTAAATTTACTTGCAAAACTAATAATTCTGCATTAAAATTAAAAAAAAACAAAACAAAACAAAACAAAAAGGATTAAATGCCTTCTAAACACAAATCCTTAAACTTTCAGGGATCGTACGATGTCAAACATCACTTAAGGGAAAAATGCCTTGTAAAAGGTGTAAATAAAAGGATAATTTTTGAATTTTAATAAAGCAGAGAAATGAAATAATAAAGATTAATAAAATAGAGAGATGAAATAATAAAGATTAATAAAATAGTAGATAAAGAGGAAATTAAAATCAATGTTAAAGTTACTACTAGACGGTTTCACTAGAGGAATGAGGAAACACTTTAAACAAATCTCAACATTGGAAAAACATAACTCTGTAATATAACTTCATACCAAAGCAAGTGTCATCATGGCTAGGCTCTACCCACATTTGTTACAAGCTAAAAAGGCCAATATGACATAGACATGTCTGGTTGCAAAAGGCAACTAAGATTCCTGACCAAAGCAAGTGTATGATATTAAGAACAGCAGCCTGTAATCATCAGTGAACGACTGAACAAAATGGAATATTTATCACCATGGTTGGCTACCAATTTTCAGAAGTTTTTGCAATCCTTGTAGACAACTACTGCATCTCTCTAGAGAGTGACACAAAGCAATAGATGTGGTAAGACGGATGAGTGTGCAACCTTAATCAGCAGTTTGTAGGTTTATAATTCATTTCAGTCATAGCAAAGTGGTCTTGTGAAGATCCCTGTCTTCAGAATGGATGACCTGTGTGCACTGCTGAATCACAGTGTAATTCCCACTTACTCTTTTGTTTATAGTGCCAGGTTTTTGTCACTAGACTCAAAGGTGGTTTTAATAGTGGCTTGTTAATTTTTATTTGTAAGAATGTGACATTTATCTCCTTTTTATCAAGGCATACCATTACTAACGCTTAAAACTTTTGAAAACTTAAAAAAGATAGCCATTATGTTTGATGTTTCCCGGAGGCCATTCACACTTGTTTAGTACAAAATTATGAAAAATAATTCCAGCTCTTTTTTTAATGCAACTGATCAAATCGTGTAGTGGTACTGCATAGGAACCTAAGAGGAACTGATCTTTCTCTAAAGCATTAGACTGCTTTTAAAGTACAGCTCAGATACTGCTGTCACAGAAAATTCCTGAAGAATAATGTGAATGGAATCAAGATATGCTAAATTACACCAATTTGAAAATTGTATATATGACATGTTAATTTAGGAAGATAGTCTGCCAGAACATGACTGGGAAAGATTGCAATATATTTAAGGGTAGGATTAGATAAGAACTGAGTAACAAAGCGAGATTTGGGCTTAGCAATAACACAATGAAAATGTCAGGAGCTAGAGACACTTTTGTGAGGAATAAATCTCTCCAGCTCTTGAACCATCTTTCCAGATAGAGAGAGAGGAAAGGCAGTGAATGCTGCTGGAAAATGGGCACGCTGGTGGAAAATGAGACACTTAGTGTGCTGGTGTTCCACCAGGAGCTGGCTGTGCTGCTGGAGGAATTGGGTTTCCCACAGGCTCATCTGCACCTTGGGCATCTGGATCGTGTCCCCAGATATCCCACATTCCTGTATTAGAGGCTTGTGCTAAACTTCAGCTCTGACTCCTGGGGTTTCTCGCTCTGGTGCAAGCTGCTCACGTGGTGATTTCCTCTATGAGGGAACCAGGAAATACATAGTTTTTGCTCCAAATCAGAGTGAAGCCAAGTCTCCAATTGCTCTTCGAAACACAAAGCTCTGGCCTGGAAATTGCAGCTGGGTGGAACTCCCTCTTTTGTCCTGTACCGTTCCGTTTCAGGGCTGTGGGAGCCCTGCAGATAACCCAAGTCTTTTCTTCTTCTCCAGTAATGACTGGTTGCAAGTTGGCACAGGTTAGTGTAAGGCAATTACAAGGTCTACAGAAGCCAATATCTCTGCCTGCCCATTTTGTAGAGGCAACGGGAAACCAAAAGCACCTGTTGTTTGGGGAGCCTCAAGAAGCCAGGGTGGTGACTGTGTTAGGGCTGGGAACAAAGAGGGGGAAAAAAATTCTAGGCATTAGCAGTTGCTAGTGGAGGGTCTGGGCTGTATGGTAACAAAATCTTGTGTTCAGGACCTGCCCAGGCTGCCAAGAGCAGGAAATCATAGTGCAAATTATTTAGGAACAGTCATCACAAGAGAAGGACCAAAACAACTTGTCCCTTTCCTTTTTAGCTTCTAGTGACTGTAATGTTATACACCCCCAGTAATCCTGCCCAAACTAACCCCAAAGTTCCTGATAAAAAGGGTGACTTCAGAAAATTCAGACTATACAGAATAGTATATTGAAGAGCTGCTTCAATAAGAAATTCTGGAAATATCTTTTTGCAGAGACTGTTTTCAACACAAATTACTATGGAAAGGAAACTGAGAAAAAAAACTTTTTACATCAAGAGCTGTCAAGATGAAAGAAATAGATGGTGAGGTGAAAACAGAAGCTGCAACTGAGTAGCAAGATTTTAATTTTGAAGAACAATAAGCATTTACCAAGTAGGGAAATGACAGCACCTGGTTGCAGTCATCTGAATGGTGAAAGAACTAAGATTTAGCACCCTGGTAACACCAAAGAGAGAGTGCTAGAAAGGGGGAAGGAAAGGGGTAATGGAGATAAAGGAGTTGGTATGCAGTCTCAGGAGAAAAAGGGCCTACTGCTCTGCATAATACAACCAGTGCAGCTTCACTGGTTGAAGGTGTTAATAGTGGGTCTATGAGCTCCCAGGATGAAGATATAGACTCAGCAAACTTTCGGGTGTGTCCTTGATGATAAGGAAGTCAGTACCAGCCCTAATGGAGAAAACAAAGGCAGACTGTAAAGTTGGTAGGCCTAGGATGTGGGAACTGCAATAAGGCCTTGAGCTTTGCCAAATGTATCGCCCATAGATCCTAGCCAATGAAAATGCTGTTGCTTGCTTATGTAAAATAAGGATACTGCTTGCTGCTAGCAAGGGGTATAAAAAAGCAGGTAAGAAAATAAAGAGAATTCGGACATCTTTTCTGCACATAACTGACTCCTTGTATCTTTATCGGCCGTCACGACCCTACACTGACAACTGGCTGCAAAAGGGACTGCAAATTAACCTGAATTTGTGAAGAATAAAAATAGTCTGGGAAGCCAAGAGGTCACTGCTCAATTAGAGGAAACTACTGTATAACCATTAACACTGCAAGTCAGAGGACTGTGAGCAACAGAGCAAAATGTAGGAATAGAAAAAGGATATTTGAGAGCAAATAAAGAGGAAATTCTGGTGATTCTCAGTTTGAATAAAAATAATGACCATAACCAACACAAAAGTCCTGGCAGAAGGTAAATGCATGGCTCCATTATAGTCTGTAAATATTAGATAAAAGTGACCTCTAATGGGGAATATAAAAACCCGATGGCATTCAAGATAGTGTACACTCAGGCTATAATGTGAACATACATTTTGGTGTCAGAGGGCTAATGGCTGCCATACTTTAGGAGCAAACTTTAGAAGTTTGACGAGAAAGCGCAAAAAGTGGACTCGTGCCAGGTTAGGCCCATGTATGTGATCTCAGCATCACTGTTTCTCTGCCAGGCCTCAAGGTGACTCCTGAAACCACCCAGGGTGTCCTCAGCAGCTGGGTCAGGCTTTCCCTGGGCCATTGCTCAGCAGCAGCTGGATCAGAGCCCGCGGCTGGTGCTCCGCGACGAGGAGCACAACCGCGCTTTGGCAGAGTGCAGCAGCTCTGCTGTCACTCACTGAAATGATCCTGAGAGAAACAAGCAGAAAAATAGCTGCTTTTTAAAGCAGCAGTGACAAAGGAAAACAATTCTGCTGCGGTTATGCTGCTGGGAACAAAAAAGGAAAAGCGGTAAAAGAAATATTTCTGCTAAGTCTCCTTGGGAATATTTATTCACTGAATAAATGGATTAGCAAATACTTGAAAAATGTTCTACAATTTTGATCTCTGTGTTAATTAAAATTGAAGGCAGGATTTCCTTATAAAAAAGAGACAATGAAAATAAACCTAAACTTGATGGATATATTCCTGCATCTCTGCATTTGAGTAGTATTTGGCGGTATCACGCTTCTGTGGCAACAAGGGGTTTTTTTTTAACAAGAGGAACCTCATTTCCAGGCAGAAAAGCAGGGTAGAGGGGGATAAAAACAGGTCAGATTTTTGGTGGGTTATAAATTTTATTTTATTATTTAATTACAAGCCTGTTTTCTAGACGGAAATATCGACACACCATTGAGTCAACCCTGCAGCAGTGGTTGAGTTTCTGGCAGATGGCCCTCTGCACCTCTAATAAAAGACACAAAAGCACAGCAAATAAAAAATAATTGGAAGAGAAAATCCTGAGAATGAAATGTCAAATAGCACTGGAAATGTTAACATGGGAGGGAAAATTAGTAAATATATAGGTGAGACGAAAACCTCTCCCTTTATGAGTGGAAAAGGGCAATTAGAGGTGAAGGGCAAATACTCTCATATTAGGTATCTAATTGGGATTATTTATCAGTGCTCATTAGAAGAAGGGTTGTTCATTTCAGTCGTATATTAAAATTATGAGCCCTGAGAGCAGGGATTCTGTGTGAGGAGATTCTGCAATTTATACAGTACTCAAATGGCACTGAGAAATTAGGAGCTTTAAAATCAATAGGACATAAAAAGCAGCAATTCTTGCTTTTTTTGGAGCAATCCCTGAAAAAGAGCAGTGCCATGCTGCATTGCTGTCTTCAAAAACATCAAGTGCCAACAAAGTTTACCCATTACTCACTGTAGCAGAAGTAACCTTGGTGGTTTCAGAGGAGGATGGTTTCAGTTGCTTCTGGTTCCAGCTGAGCGGGGACACCGTAGAGGTAGTGGGTGGAGGCTGTATAGTATGTCCATGTCTGGCTGCAGTGGTGCCATATGTACAGCTTTGTGTTCTCCAGCTGCCTGGACATTATCCACCCCTTAGTCTATACCACCCATGTCATGCCCTGAACAAGCAAGAGGTGGTTTGGAGGGTCTCAGTGAGAGCACTGAATTGGAGAGTTCCATTCTTAAACCATGACAGTGGCTGACAGAGGGGTTGCCCTCTGTGAATTTGTTGTGTTTGGGAACTTGGCACTGTCTGCTTGGAGACAGACTCAACTTGATAGTGCAGGTAGTGAAGACTTGGTGAGTTCCTTCCACTGTTCCTGTTCCTACCAGGGGAGAAGAAATGAATCCACCCAACAAGCTGTTCCTGCTCTCTACATGGCAGTTTATTTGAGGGTTATTATTGTCCAGTGTCATGGTGGAAACTCCCTTTTGTTTTCACCCACCACAAATCATCAAATAGTAAGCTTGATTCAGAGGGCCTGAGCAGGTGGTTCAAATTACCTGCTTACAACCTGTAAAACAGGCCAGCACCCAGGCTGAAGACAGGATGGTACTTGTACAGGATGGTACAAGTGCTGTGATGGCAGGGGGTATGCACATCTGTGCAACTTCCTACAAGGCTCATATTTCTGCAAGGGAATATTTTCCATGATAGTCCAGTATCTTCAAAGTAGTGTTGTGTTCAAGGTCCATATAAGTCATTTGAAAATAGGTAGGATGGATATAGCTGGACTGATTCAAGGGAAAAAAAGGAGTAACATGGTTTGTGTTATAGAATCATGAAATGGTTTGAGTTGGAAGGGACTTAAAAGCTCATCTCATGCCAACCCCCTGCCATGGGCAGGGACACCTTCCACTAGCCCAGGTTGCTCCAAGCCCCGTCCAACCTGCCCTTGGACACTTCCAGGGATGGGGTAGCCACAGCTTCTCTGGGTAACCTGTGCCAGGGCCTCTCCACCCTCACAGGGAAGAATTCCTTCCCAATCTGCCATCTATCCCTGCCATCTGGCAGTGGTAAGCCATTCCCCTTGCCCTGTCCCTCCATCCCTTTTCCCAAGTCCCTCTCCAGCTCTCCTGGAGCCACTTTAGACCCTGGAAGGGGCTCTAAGATCTCCCTGGAGCCTTCTCTTCTCCAGGGTAAACAACCCCATCTCTCTCAGCCTGTTTTCATAGGAGTTCCCCCACGTTTCACCATTGCCCAGAGCCTCAAGGGCAAGGATTGGAAATCTGATGCTATAACAAGGGCTTGCAGAGCAGGAATGTATGAATGTGCTGCTTTTTTATTGTCTCTCTCAGTGCTGTAGTGATTACACTATGATGACAGCTTGCCAGCTCTCTCTTTTGGATAGATATTTTGTGCTTGTGACACCTTGATCCCTCTAATTATAAATGCTTGTAACTCAGGCTCATAAATCTTCTTTATTTTGGCAGGCATCTGCATGTAACTAAAATAATTTATTAACAAAACTTAAAGGATGAAGAGGGTGTGCTTAGGAATTGGTTTAGAAATCGGTAATGCAGGAATGGATAAATTGAGTAAAATTACTTGTGCATGTTAAAGTGTGCAAAATGTTAGAAAAATGATAACACTGTAAAATAGAAAAAACAGCCCCAGAGCCAGGACTGGTCCTGATCACTGTTTTTTTCCTCAGGGAAGGGTTTATCCTTCCCAATACACGGGAAGGTGGGCATATGTGATTAGACCTCTAAAAGGACACTGGCTTAAATAGAAGACAACAACAGGAAAATGCCATTTTGACGGGTTTAATTGGCGATAGGTTTGTAATTTGTCATTTGCATATAGAAGATTCAGGTATAAAAATCTGCATGAAACTACTGCTTTTTGTGTAGAATTTGAAGGCTGGTATCTATTGCTCAAATGATAAACTAAAAGGTCTTAACTTGAGCCATAGAGTTCTTACATTTAATTCCCTATGGGAAATCTTTCTAAGAAAGCAACTCACAAAAATTAAGAAAAAAGAAAAACAAACTATGGGATAAAGATTATTCTCCACATGGGAAGAGTCTTTCACAGGTGATACACAGAATAAAGAGATGGGGAGTCAACCCTTCACATTGTAGTAATTATCTCTATAGTGATATTTGCCTTTGCTGTGTATTCAACAGTAATTTTTGGTATTGAAATAGCAGTGTAAATACATGAAACTATTAAATAGTCTGGATTCACTTTTACTGTTACAGGCAACATGGTTATATTTATCTACTAAAATTTACCTAACTACCAATATTATAATATAATATGTAATTTGTATAATATAGAACAAACTTTATTTTGCTCCCTTTGTAAACTGATGATGTGAAGAACACTGTTGTGTTGTCTAAAACAGGCATCCTTGTCTCCTGCCTGGCCCTCAGAGAGCACAGGGCTGGAGGTTCCTGTAGGTCCCACCAGCAGTTCTCCCTTCCTCTCTGCCAGGTTGTGCCCATGGCTCCATTAGCCCAAAGTGCAGGAAATTTTAAGCATTGACTACATCCACAGGATTTTAAGGGATGATGAGAAAATCAAAGTTGTCCGTGTTTCGAAATGAACAGCCTTCAAATGACATAATTCTTAAAAATGATAAATGTGGGGCGTTGGGATGGAGGCAGAAGTTCCAGCCGTTATAATTGTGAGTTTTTTCAGAATATAAACAGATCTGGGCATGAACCACTGTACAAGGATTGAAATCATATTATGCATTTGATTACTCACTGGTTTATGTACAGTTCATCTCAAGGTTTTGGGTTTGACAAGTTTTCATTTGGCATTCAGGACGCAAAACATGCACGTTTCAGAGGTTTTGCAATCAAAGCTGGATTTCAGCCTTGTAATGGAGCTCTTTTCTTTTCAGAGAAATTTACCCATGCCAGATTTTTTCCATCTATATGACTGCAAAATATCAAATATTAAAAAGGTAAATATTCTTCCTTTTGTCTGAGTATATTTAGAAACATTCATTATACGGATGAAAAATACACCTCCATTAAATTGGAGCTGTTTGAGATTTGGAATATCTAAACCCGTGTTGTATTTAAATGTTCACTGTTCATTTCTTTGCTTTACAAAGAAAATAAAAAAGAACTTTCTTTTTTCTTATACAAACATTAATATAATAAAAAAAATCTTCATTTTCAGCATGAGTTTTGCTTGAATTTAAAGGCAATATTAGGCCCTGGAATAATATATTTGCAGCAATTGGGTGAAAAATGAACTTCATATATGTTATTGCAGAAAGTCCAGAAGGAAAGCCAAGGTCAGTAAAAACCATCACTTGTTTTGGTTTACATCAGGTGAATTTTTTTTGTGTATATGAAGAGAAGGAGGAAAGACGAGGGATAAACTTGGTGGGCAGAGAATACCTTCTTTTGGGGCCATCATCTTGAGGTTTTTGCAGCCCTGCAAGACTGGCTAGGTTCAGTGGGATCAGGTACAGGTGAGTGTTTCCCACTCAGATGATGAACTCATGGGACCAAGCCAAAGCTTTGGTCCCAGGCTGGATGGATGAATAGTTTGGTCTTGCATTTGTGGGTGGTTTCTTCTTTCTTCTTTCTTCTTTCCTCTGCACTAACAGGATGTTTTCTTAGAGGGGAAAATTGAATATTTAATGTGAGCATAAGGAAAGAGTTTCACCTTTGGAAAGGATGGTTGTTGATTTTTCAGAGAATTCCTATGGAAATGCTCTTCAGGGTTTTTGGATGAATGCTGTGAAACAATCATCCCTTTTCCACTTTATAAGACACAGAGATCTTTGTGCTGCTTTATTTGAAGACTTAACCCCAGTCCTTTTTTAATTATATTACACTCCATATTATATAAATTGCTGCATTGCTACTTTCATAAAGCATAGGTAACGTTTAAAGGACAATGTAGCCATGGGAAAATAGCCAGTGGTTGGTATTTTGGCTGAGCTCTGCTTCAGCTTTCACAGCCAGATGGAAACATTTGATTTGCAATCACAGGACAAATGCCACAGCTGAATGTTTATTGGCTGGAGTGGAAGTCTGGATGTTCTCTGCAATCCCGGGATGGGTGGCAACTCTGACTCAGGGCTCAGTGCCTGCTGATGAGAAGATGGAAATGTACCACTATCTTCTGATATTGCAGTCTCTTGATTTGTCTCTGGCGCCTCAGAGCTGCTTAGTTTGGCATTGCAATTCCTGAATGTTGATAAAAGGAAGTAACGGGATAAAATCAGTGGTGCAGAGAGTTGCAGTATGACCAGGGGCTAAGTCTCATGAAACCAGTGGGGTGCTTGCTGTGAACTGTGAAAGTCTCTGCATTTTATCTGTGGAGACCAGGGGGAGGAAAACCTTACGTGAGCAGATAGAGAATCCAACTTTGCCAACAAGCTCTTCCCCCTCTGTGTGTGCCATTGAGGTCTCTCTGTAGCAGGTTATCCTGAGGGATGAAAGCAGAACCTGCTCCAAGCATCCCCAATTTGTGCTGCTGGAGGGGGATGATTTTGCACGCTGCCAGCAGCCCTGCTCCTTTCACACACAAGCTGCATGTGCCTTAAGAAAAAACCAAAGAACTTGTTTCCCACTCTATGGTGGATTCTGAATTAAATGGATGTTTATCCTTCCTACTTATCAGTGTGTAGGAGGGTGGGCTAAATTGCATGAAAAGAAAAAAAAAGTAACAAGAAGCATTTCTAGCATTTTTTTTCCTAGTACCAGTTGTGTGTATGGCAATGTAAAGAGTGTGTCTTGGTCAGGGAACTTCAAAGACACATCAAATTTTCAGTGAGAACTGATGCATTTTGTGTTTGAAGAAATGGGTTTTTCAGATAAGGAAGTTATATCAAGGAAGTGTGTAATACTGCATTTCTTTCATTTCTCTTCTGCCAACAGGGATCATAGGCCAAATTTTGTTCCCATTGGATCCCACTAACTCAGCTACACTGATTTTGGAATGGTATATTCAGGTTACTGGCTGGAACAAATGTGCATTAAAAACCTATAACCTCATTCAGAGAACACAATTTTATCCAAGTTTGTGGCTTTTTAGTAATTAAATTTTTGTCATGCAAGTCTTAGCTTACAAATATAAATGTGTGCACATTTAGTGTTTGGTCTTGCCAGGAGATTTGCCTGAAAATTGCCACTGGTTTTCTGGCACTGCTAGAAGCCTACTTGAATCTTTATTATCTATAAAACAAGGTAATGGAATTAATGAATCAGAAATGGGTCTTATGTAAAATATAAATGAAAGACGTGTATATTAATTTAAAGAATTTTAAAATTAAACTACTGACTTGTAGAACAATTTAATTCGGTGGTCTGGATAAAATTGTTAGCTAAAATAGTGTAACTCCTGGGGAAACACAAGAAAAATTGAGTAACTCCAAATTTGCTCTCACCTGTCTGAGAGCAGGATCTGTCTGAATGCAAGTAAAACTTTGTTCCACATGTGTTACTTAGTAGCATAACAGAGATATAAAAGCATAACAGTGAATACCAAGTAATTCAGCAATGCAGAATACAAGAGGGATGAAATAGGTTATTTCTAGAAATCGTAGTTCAGAATTCCCTGGGGTTTGTGCACAGGAATGAACCACCAGCCTCATATTTTCAGTAACATATACGATCTATGTTTTATATTTGTCTAGTCCTGTTCATCAGGTCTTTTTCAGGACTGTTATCACAGAAAATTGAGTGCATGTAGGCAAGCATCCTAACATAACTTCACCAGTAACACATTTGGATTTACATTTCCTTTTTTCACTTGAATTGTAAGAAAGTTGCCAGGGCTCAAGGGTCTCTTTGTCTGCAGCTGTGTCGTCAAACCACACGAGTGCTGGCAGACAGAAAGTGCCAGAGTTTTTAGGAAGGAGTCATTTCCTCTAGGCAAAGGCATTGCAGCCTTTGCTCCTAGACCCTGACTCCTTCATCAAGGCTCCTAAGAGAAGGGTCAGCCCTGACACGACATGACTATGATATCTGGAAAGTGTTGCATTCACATCATGCCGTTTGCCCATGACTTGGTTTTCAGAGAAGCATTAGATATCTTTTGTTTTATTTTCAGTTTACAGGGCTAAACCTACTCCTAGACAGGAGCAAGTACAGCTGGACCTGGAAGCCATGCACTTTTCCTGTCCTCTTCCTCCTCTCTCACCCGACAGTTGTTGTGCAAGATGAATCAGAAGTGAAAAATAAATCTGGAACATGTTCCATGATTCAGTTTTTGTCTGAACTCTGTAACTACTGTCATGGCTCAGATGGGGTCATTTGCTCTGAGGCTCCAGCTATCAGCTTCATTTCAAGTTTCACATTTTAGAATGGTATAACACACATTCCTTCACAAAATTCGGATGGGAAATTTTGAAAACTGAAATTAAAAGGAACTATATCATAATCTGAAATCTGTGGCAGCACAAGGAGTTATTAACATATATAATAGGGCATCACCCCTTTCATCATCAGGATAATCTGGTTCGGGGCATCTTCCTCCAGTGGCAAACCACGAAAAACCATAGCTTAAATACATGTGTAAATTACTCTTTTTTTCTCTCTCTTTGGGTTATTAACTATGGCAGGATAGATTACGAAAACTCGCTAAATTTGCAAAACATAAAAAGATATTATATGAATGCTTTACTCTTTTGAGTTATGTCATCCAGTAATGATCATCTAAATTCATATGCCACAAACAGCAGTTATATATGAGGAAAGACAGCTTTGTTGGCCTCCTCTTTATGCTTTACATTTGTAAAATTAATTTGTTGTCATTTCACCCATATATTCTTTTTACAACTCACAAGAATGTAAAGAGCTGAAGGAGCAACATCAACAAAATAAAAATCAGGACATCTTTCTACAGACAAAAATAAAACTGATAAATATGTATCAACAAGAAAAAAAAATAAAAGATTAATTCTATCATTAGCTGAATCTTTTAGGCCAATTTTGCCGTCACTAAAGCAACATTAATAAGCAACTCTACAGTAACACACAGCAGAGCTGTGATTAAAGAGGGGGAAATGTTTAATTAGGCTTTGGAATGTACTTCCCACCTGCGTGTTACTGGCTTATTCAGGGAACACCCAGGTGAGGGCCATGCATCTGAGGGGCAAGGAGAGGGATTTCAGACAGCACTAAACTTATTTAGAACTGGCATGTAGTGATAAGATGAAACTACTCCCTATTCTGGCAGGAGTCACCCCTTGAATGCGAGGACTGTAATTTAAGGTGAATAAAAAAGTGTACGATATGTCATCTCCTCCCTTTGATTTTTTTACACATATTGGAGGGGGAGGGGAAGTTGCCATAATTAAATGGCAAAAGCTTCCTTTTCCAGCCCTGTCAGGAGGCAGGCATGCTGGAAGTCTATTGTCATATTTTGTACTAAGGGGAGCTAGGTATGTTTTTATCAGGCCAGAGATAAGCATGGAAATCTTTAGTGCCCTGCTTTGAACTTTGAAGATTTAGCTTCAAAGGAAGGAAGGAACAGAATTGCATTCCATTATTTATGGAAGGAACAGAATAGCATATCAAAACCCCCAAACTTTAGTAAAGACATGGATCTCTACAGTAGGAATTACGACATGCAGATATTCAAGAACATGCTTCATTCTCCCATGTTTTTTATTCTCCAATTTAAAATCAGTGCCGTGGATAAGACCAAATACTGGAGTGTATTTAGAAACTAGGATAAAAAGTGACTGAAATTGTTCTTTCTTTAACGTCCTTTGTATGAGCTTCTTATTCTTTATTTTTTAGGACAACTTGTACATACCATGCTAGTTTACTTGTGTAAGTTCTGAATAAAATCTGGTGGGACTGTTAGTGGTATCATCAGTATGATACAAAAATTTAAGTGCTTTTCTCTTCTTGTTGGGCTCAATTTTATGAGCTTTTGAAAATGTTAGTAGAATATTTGATAAACCTAATTTTAGTTTTGAATTTGTAGTGAAATTTTAAATTTTGATGAATTTTAAATTGCTTAAATTCTGAAGTGGGTATTTTAAAGCTGCTATGATGGTACATTAAATCAGCAGTAACATCTTTGCCGGATACATTCCCAATTTGGCCTAAGTGGCTCAGACTGCAGAAATCCAAATGACAACTGACAACGAATTGCTCCTTAATCATCTGTAGTAATGTGTTATGTCTAAGTTTGTTTTATAATTGTCATAGATTCAGATTCAAAGGTATAGCTTGATGCTCTGCTAATGCTTCTGATTTATTCAACGTAATAGTAATTCAGTAAAAAAAGTTAATCAATCAGGAATAATTAGTAGTGACAGCAGAAAGAAGACAATACATCAGATTTTTGTGGACAGTGCCTGAAAGACTCAGTGGAAACTTACCTAGTGCAAACACCTAGGACATTCAAGTACCACAATAACCTTAATACCTTTCTGTTCTACTAAAACTTGGAATATTTTATAATAAACATTTGGAGTTGGCTGAATTTCCTGTCTTAATAACAAGCAGCAAGAGGTGATCTGTCTTTTGGGGAAGATGGTTACATCAACTCGTGGTGATTTTTCTGTTGTTAACCAGAGGGTGAAGGAAACATGAGGAGAGGGAGCAGTTTCTTGAGCTAAGAGAAGTGCAGCATCCTGTTCATATGTACATATTTTAGAGGGAGTTTTTTAGGTAGGAGGGCAAAGCTGAGTGCTGTAATCTTTGCACAATAATGGTGTACACCTCACCTACAGGATCTGGCTTTGCTATCCATTGTTGGCTTTTATTTCATGTCTTTCTGCTCCTGATTTTACAAATTCATCCCACTCAATATTTGCCTTGTGAAGTCCACACTCCAACTGCAATCCCAGGAAAGCTGTAAGTGTCCCTAGCAAACACACAGCCCTTCCCCAGAAGGCTGATGGAGAGGACTTCCACGGCTCTTCAGGTCTCGTGAAAATCTCTGCACAAAGGACTGAGGAGCTACAAGGAGTTGAAAGTTCTTGAAAGACAAAGCAAAAAGCCAATCCACCAATCCATATATTGACTCTAAGTTTTATCTCTCAGGACAGAAACCAGGTACAAGATTAACTGGTTGTAACTAGGTATAAATACTGTCACGTATTTTCGGCTTATTGATCATTTTGTTATTAGTCCTGGTCCCTGAAAGGTAGGATGGCATTATTGCAGGACAATTGGCAACTAATACATGTTGGGGTGGCATAAGAGTTCTCTGTTAGAAATAGACTTGAAATTCTGCTCCAGAGAGAAATGAGGGGACGAGGCTGTGTTTTGTATCATCAGCATCATCAGTTTATTTAGGATTACTAGTTGTACCTTGCATTGTGTAGTACCTAAGAACTCTGGGTAGAGACCACTTGCACACGGCTGTCAGAGACAGGGCAAAAAGCTCTGAGAGCCTGGAGTCTAGAGCAAACAACAAACTCAATGGAGAAAATAATGAAAAACACTTAGTGCTGGTCACTTGGCTTCCTGTGTCTGGCACAACACGGGCAGGGTTGGTGTTCAGTGCTGAAAGACACCACTGCAGTGTTGCAGCAGTGGTAGAGCTATTTGGTTAACTCAGGTCCCAAACCCCACCATGTCTGTGTGTGCAAACTCTTCAGGCAGAGGAAGAAGATAAGGAAGTTGCAGAAAGGCCTGCCTGGCTTACTCAGTGAGCTACAAGAGCAGAAAGAAAGGGAAGATGATTCATTTTGGAGCAGTGAGAGGACTGTAAGGTCTCTTGGGCTGCGACTAGTTTTGGTGAGTCTGATAAAGTGCAAGTCCTCTCACTCCTCTTCCCTCAGTTGCAGGAAGGAGGAAGAAATAGCATTCTGCTTTTCATCCCCCTTTCCCACTCTCCTCTCCCAAAGAGGACTGTAGGTTGCTTCCTGAGTTGCTGACCTCCAAAAGCGCCGTATTTAAAACGTTTGCTCATCTGCCCAGGGTCTCAAGGAGAGAAGCTGAACTGCATTTCTGTTTTTTCTTGTTTCATTTGTTTTTCAGTCAATGCAGACAATAATTCCCTGTAGAAATGCCTTTTAAATACAGTTGCAAGTCTCTAGAAATTACAAGGAAAAAATACAGTATAATGAAGTATATAAACCCAATGCTGATGCTGAAATAGCTTTTAGCCTTCAGCAGAGGAGACTCATATGTCTTCATAGTGATGACCTAGTAGCATGCTTTAATATGGGCGTTCTAAAATTTTTAAGATTTTCCTAGCAGATTTTTTTATTACACAGCATTTCAATTAACTGTGGAATATCTGTAGAAAAGAAGGGAAGGATGAAGGGTGATTAGTAGTTATTTAGGTGCTGTGCACTTGAATGATAATTGTGTTAAGTCTTGAGACATGATTAATTTAGACAGTTTTTATGTGACTGAAAAGGATCCAGGTATGAGCCCACATCTGTTCCTTTTTTTGTAAAGTAGCTCCTAATTTGCAAAAGGTGATAGAATATCCATATGAAAGGCACTTGTTCTCCGTTGTGTTGTCCTGGGCTTCTGTACATAAATGCAGATCCACAGAAAGGGATTGTGGCTTCCAGTAGTGTGTTTGTCCTGCATGAGATGAAGAAATAGCAGTATGTTTTTCTTCCATTCAGTTTCCCATTTTGGAGGCTGTAAGTACTGCCCTGACAAAGCAAAGTCAATAAAACCAGTTCTACTGGAAATTGAGGTGAGCCCATGTATCAGCTGGCTCTAAAAGACATTTCAAGGAAAAAGAAATTGTGGCTAAAAAGCAATAGGCATAATTGGCCGAATTATGTCTGAGATGGAACTGGAGATCCTTACATCATTCAGAGCCCTCGTAGATTCCTTTATTTTGCATTTCCTGAGGTATTTGTGCCTGGATAGAGCTCAGCTGTAAGGTGGCTTTGCACTGTTGTGTTCCTGTTCTTGCACAATATTCTGTAATTTTATAAATTATGTTAAATTTAATGATTTAACAGGAAATATAATTATGGTTTCTACAGCAACCATGACTTTAAATATCCTGAATTATGTACATGTATAATCTCAAACATAATGAAAGACTAATAGAGCTCATCACATATAAATTATATTTGAAGTTAAAGCTTTTAAGAGAAAACTGCTTTTGAATGATTAGGATGGAAAAACATGCCTGAGAAACCCGTCCTTAGCATCAGAATTTATGTTGGTTCATGCTCAGATGGTTAAAAATAAAACAAAGCAGATTTTGTTTCGACTTTCCAAACCAACTCCTTTCTTGGCTGAAAACAAGCAGATGAGTACAGTTTGTAAGCAGTGTTCATTACGTTGGATAGAATTTTATGAACACACCTTCTGATGCAGAATAATTTTGTTGCTCCCAGGAAATACTGGCACTAGTGTTTTGGGAATGTAACACTGTCAGCAAATTGCTGAAGGCTCCTTGCTTTGTTCCTCTGGGTCTTGCTGTATGTGTGAGGACATTGTGTTCTGACCGGCAAAAAACTGCCCCAGAAACGTTCATCTTTGGGAACAAATATATTTGGGTGAAGCCAATTTTAGTTCTTATGGAATTTGCTCTACTGTCCACTAAGCAAGAGAAGGGAGTGTGGAAAAGGGTGCCAGCACTGCTACAGGCAGGGAGGCAGTTCAGAGGGGGGGCTGAGAAAACAGATGCTCCTAAAGCAGTCAGGAAAATTGCCAAAGGGCTGGGAACACCAAAGTGAGGGAAGAACAGGGCCTCCCTCCCCACCCGAACCCAGAAGGAGCAATCCTCCCTCCAGACAGCAGAAGCTGTGGATTTTCAATATGTCCTTTATTTAAAACTCTTCAAATTCCTATTATAGAGTGGGTTTGGGAGGAATTTTTGTACTCTTTCTGTCACAACTCTAACATCTTAGTTACAGAAGGTGAGGGCAAGTTACTTTTTTCCTTAAATCTGAAGTGATTTTTTTTTTTTCTTTGCTGATCTGGAGATTTGTTCTTCTGGATTTATATCAGTGTAACAGAGAACGGGATCTGATTTGATGTCTCCAAATGAGCAGTTCTGTGCTTCATATCATTGCAGTTCTGTCGAAATATGGAGGAGGTTCAAATGCAACACGGACACTCAAAGATTTATTAAGGATTTAAATTATTACTCTGATAATCATTACTTCATGTTATTAATTATAGAAAATATAGCCATATTTATCTTTTATTTAGAGTATCTCTCCTTGTGTGTTAAGCCTAAGAAGTTAAGGATTCTATTTGGTTTCTGAACTCATATTTTTTTTTTCTATGTTTAGGCAAGCAGTTCAGTAAAAAATGTATTGAAAAGTCACTGAACTTTCAAACAAAACAGCCAGGAGTTAAAACAGAAGCCAAGCTAACAAGATGAAGGCAGAGATAATGATTTTTGTCTAACAGGAGGATTTAAAATATTCAGTATCCAATCTCTTGCTCCTGTCATTCTCTGACTAAACTGCAATAAGTTTTAATGCTACTGAAAGACATATACATTAATTTACCTTGAAAAAACTTTTTCCTTTTTTCTTCTAATGTGAGCCAGGCTGCGAAGCTGCCATAAACAAAGGTGGCTTTTGTGGCAAATTGTCCACCTCAGTGTGCAGAGAAGTGAATAAGGTAATCTCTTTCTCTTTTTACGGGATACTTTTTTTCAAAAAGTAGAATTTATGTTGAATACCTTCACTGTTGATTTCTCTCCTTAGGATTATATAACCACCAGATGTCTCTAAAACCATATTCTCTCATAAAAATTTTATAGTTTTGAGGATGTTGAAAATCTGGGATTTATAAGACTATTACATCCATCTACCAAGGGATCAAAAACTCTATTACAATTACCCCAAGTACAAAGTCAGAAAATTTATTTAGCTAAGCAGATAACTTTGAGAATTTTCAAAAGTCCTCATTTAATCTGTAAACAGTAAAATCTAATATACCAAACTCCTTTTGAGATATAAAATTGAAATCAGTGTAGGATACAATACTTTTATCACAAATGTAAGTAAACGAAGATTTGTTAAGTGGGATAGCAACCCCATGAATATGCCATATGGTATTTTATTTCCTTTTGCTTATTTGAAGTTCACTTGCTTTCATGCAAATAGACTTTTTTTAGATTAATATAAAAAAGTCCCCAGTGAAGCAGAATTTTCGATGAACTGCAGGAAAACATTAACCTCCTGTTGTGAAGGATCCCTATTACAAATATGCAGTCCTTGATATCCCTCTATTAAATCTTGAGGCTGGTATTTCAGCTAGAGGACATGACAGCAAAGATGTGATATTGTAAGTATTCAGAGCAGAAATGCATAAGCTGAGTGTACTGCTTGGTAAAAAACTCTACCAGCTGGTAGCAAAAAGCACATCTGCTTGGAAAAGTTGAACTCGACCCCTTCGAATCCTGGGCTACATCAATAAGGGTCTGACAAATAGGTTGAGAGAGGTGATTCTCCCCCATGCTCTGCTCTGGTGACACTCCACCCGGACAACTGCATCCAGGTCTAGGGTCCTCAGCACAAGGAGGATGTGGAGCTGCTGTAGCAATTTCAGAGGCCAAAAAGATGCTCTGAGGGCTGGAGCCCGTCTGCTCTGGAGACAGGCTGGGAAAGCTGAGGGTGTTCACCTATAGAGGAGAAGGCTCTGGAGAGAACTTGGAGCCCCTTCCAGGGCCTAAAGGGGCACCAAGAGGTCTGGAGAGGGACTTTGAACAAGGGCCTGGAGTGACAGAACAAGGAGAAACTGCTTAACACTCTCAGAGGGTAGGGTTAGATGGGATACTGGGAAAAGATTCTCCCCTGGGAAAGTGATTCTCAGTCTACCCAGACAAGCTGTGACAGCCCTGTCACTGGAAGTGTTCAAGTCCAGGTTGGAGGGAGCTTGGAGCAACCTGGGATTGTGGAAGGTGGCAAAGAGGATGGAAGGAGATTGGCTATAATGTCCCTTTCCACTCAAAGCATCCTGTGATGCTATGAAATTAAACATGTTGAGGAATAAAGGTGAAGATCAAGGGTCTCCAGCATGGGATATTAACTGTAGCTGGGAAGTAGAGCAGGTCTGCCCCAGAGACAGGGAATGTTTGTGTCTGATGCTTTATAAGGGGAAAGATTTGGCACCATCTTTACTCTGGTACTTTTGCATTCCCCATGCCTGGGAACATTCAGAGCTCTGACCTGAGGTTAGTTTCCATGTGGACCTTGGACAGCTGACACAGCTGTTGGTTTGAAGCTCTATGAGGAGCTACCAGATGGGGCAAAGCCACCGGCGTGAACTCAGACAATGTGACAGTGTTTTGCTGCATAACTGGGCCACCAGTTAAAGGCATCCAGTGCCTCTGGGATGTGGCAGCACTGCTGGTACCTCTTGCTGGTGGCTGCATTGGTTCAGATCTAGCTGCCCTCAAAATAACACAGTTGAGCTCATCCAGGCTTAACTATCCCCAGAAAAGAAACTTTATCTTTAAAGTGAATTTCAAGCGTAGCCAGACACACAAAAAACCCCCTAAACTGGTAGATCTGCAGTGGCAGTTTGGTGTTTCAGAACTTTTGGGAGTTTTCCTCCTGTCATCATGGATCTGGAGCTACAGGTTCATTGAATACAGGCTGCTAAACAGCTGTTAGGTGACGACAACTTTCACTACCACCTTAAGCCAACGTGGTGTCTGCTGTTGTATAATATTTTATCTGCTTTGTACCTGTACAAATGGTAGGTAACAGCTCTGTACAGGAAAGGTAATTCCTGAAGGAGGGCTTCAGAAGGGAAAGCACACTTGAAGCTAGGCCAAGCCCCCTGGAAGTAGAACTTCACCTCTGCAAGCAAGTGGTTTTCCAAGTTGAAATTTTTACATGATTTTTTTTTCTTGAGGTTTTTTTGTTGTTTGTTTTTGTTTTATTATCTAGTCTTACTAATTATGTTTACTATGTGAATGATACTCTCAACATTTACTATTATAAAAATATGCATCTCTTTTGGGAGTCCCAGTGTCGTATTTACATTTCTGCAGCTAAAAAAGGGATCAGCAAGACCTTATGTCCACGATGGAAAGAGTGAGAGAGTAAATGCATAATTGCCCAATATGCTCAGAGATTCTTGGAGAAAAAGCAATCTTTTGTTTCATGGAGTAAAACTTGGCAAGAAGGCTGGTCTGTATCATTCTGTGCTTCACTTCCATCACTCCCCTCCCTCTCCTGGCCCTTGTTTCAGTAGGAGTGCTCTGGAAGAAGCTACAAAATGCTGTTTCCTGTCATATTAGACCCAAAGCTTTCTGGTGATCATGTTTCTTTGCTTCACTGACCGTGAAACAGGACTTGGTGCAAAAGGCCAGCTCAGTAAAATGTGTCAGCTTGGATTCATTCGTATGTCAAACATACACTTGTCCCCTTTCCTTTCCTGCTTTGCAGGCGTAGCCAGTGTAAATGGCAATATTATGATACATTCACCATCTCAGAGAGGGCCCAGACCTTTTGCCCAATTAGGCTGTTTATTGCCTTGTTCTACAGTGAACACAACAGATTAATTAGCACAGTGCCCTGTGTTTACGTGGTGCATACCCCTGTGTGGTATCAGGCAGAACAAGTTTAAGAGCTGCCTGCGTAAATCTTCCAGCAGTTGAATGATTTATCTATTACTATCCAGTTAGTGTGTAAATCTAAGGCAAGGAGTTTAAAGAATATGGATGCTAATCAATATTTTGTGTGAGCTTGAAAAACATGTTCTTGAAATCGGTCATAATTAGCCATAGATAAAATCCCAGTAAATCACTGGTAATGCAGTAGTTCTCTTAAAATTGACAAAAACGGAAAGACTACGAGATGATCAGAGCAGTGAGTTATGAAATTATTCAGGAAAGGAAATGATGACAAGAAGAACTGATAGCCATACAAAGATACCTGTTTGCGAACATTTTAGAGAAGAAAAATTCCCATTTCACTGAGGGATGAAGAGAAATTGAGAATAAATGATTATATATTCCCAGGAACCACCAGCCTCCCTCAGTAACAGAGTTCGTGTGCTACCACCCTCTGAGGCTGCTGAAATGCATACTGCAATTTCTCCATTCTGCATTATGGACTTTTTTTAATTGAAAGAGTTATTTTCGAGCAGAAAACTTCGTCTTTCAGATAAGATGAAATGCCATGATCATTCTGTCCTCAAGATGGATTTTAAATTAGAGCCCTGAATTATTTTAGAAGAAGTAAATTCATTTTTTGTTCTATGCAGAGGACTGCAGAGGAGCTTGCTATTCCATTACTGTGTATTATTTGAGAGAGGAGGAAAGAAGTAGTATATAGTCACAAGTTACTGTGTGTGAAAAAGGAACAGAATGAAATTTCAACCTTGCCATTGCAATTCTTGTTGTCAATAACACAACTAGCTTTTTACATGGAAGCCTATATGGTGCAAACAAATTGCAATATAAAATATTCGCAGCTACTCAGAGAAATCCCCTGCTTTTGAATTTAATGTTCTGAAATAATATATGTAATATTTGCAGGCATGGGGATACATCAAAACCTTAAAATTCAAATACTGTCGTTGTCAAGGCAATCAAACTCTTTGCGCTCAGTCTGCTGCATAAACAGTAAAAAATGTGTTTAAACATAATTGTTTGGATCAACCAGGGAAAACTGCCATTTCTAAGGAATTGTGTTAACACTATATGAAGTGCTTTGTAGATTTATTTGGAGCAAAGGGTCAAGGTTTGTTCATCCCATTAAAAAAACCCAGTAAACTGGTAAAAAATAATTATGGAGCAAATAGCCAAGAAAACAAGATACTAGATGGAATTTCTATCCAGGGAAAGGCTGAAAAATGGATTTTTTTTTTACTTGGACCATAATTAAATGGGTTTGTTGAAGGACATAAATTAACTGAGGACATTTTTGACACTAATTTTTAGGGTACACTTGAGAAGGTTGGGAGAATACGAGTTAGAGAACACAGGACAGGGACCATCTGTCTGGCAAGTGCAGAGTGTCCTTTATGGCTCTCATAGAGATTTTGGGAGAACGACTTGTCTGTATTCAGCTGGTTGGATTCCTTCAACATCACTTTTGTCCTTATATATAAGGATTTTTCTGTGCTGGTGAATTTATCTTTCCATGCACACACATGACCAAAGGAACGACAGGGTTACACTTCAGCAGTGACTATGGGTGGTGGGGACGAGCTGGGCTTCTCTGCTTTTCCTGGCCAACAGGGGTTTCAGCTTCTTCCCATCCAACAGTGCCACCTGTGACACCAGCAAAGTATGTGACCAGGGTGATGGACACCAGGACCTTGCTGTGTTTGGGGGCCTTGTCTCCTGGAGGAGCAGTGTCTTTGAAACATCTGGAGTTTGGCAGTGGAGCATTTAACCTGTCAGTGCCCAGCCTGAAGCCCAAGCAGATGAGTTTTACCTACTTTTTTAACTTTCTGCCCCAAAACCCTGCTTAAATGAGTAGTGTGACAGGCCTGCCTCAGGGGGTGTGACTACCTTGGGCTGCCAGTTCAATTTACAGTGCCTCCATCCATCACTACAAGGGCAATGTTTCCTCCTTCACCCGTGTGATAAAATATCTGTTGCCAATTCACTTTCAGGATGATACTGGAACAAGGATCTAATTGCAGACACTTGATCAAGATCAGCTTTGAAGCTGCACACCACACAGGAAGGTAGAAGTAAGGCCTGTGCTTAGTGACTGCATGGGTGTGAAAATTCTGCAGCCACACATTTTGCTAAACTAGTTTTCCAACGTGAATGTCTTGTAATAAGAATCTCTACACAAATAACATTCAAATTAATTTCCTGTCAGCGCTCAAAACGCAATTGATAATATTACCATGGAATTTTTATGTACTTTCCAAACAATTTCTTATTATATTCTTTCACTCACACCCACTGACAATGTAATGATGCTGTAATGCTTTATTTCTACATATAGTAAAACTGCAAGATGGGAAGTGACTTTCTTCTCTGTGAAACAGAGGCCAGTCACAAGATTTTAGCCTTTCGTGGCTCAAAAGGCTTGATTTTCCAAAATGTCACACGCCATTTGTTTCCATGGAAAGGACTTGACGATGAAAACATGCCTCTTTTTAATGGACTGTATTTAGGATGTCTTTGGAGCTGTTCCACTTAGGCATCTTGAACCAGAGAGAGATGACAAGAAAATATTTCTGAAATACTGAAAAAGAAATTTCAGGAGCTTCTGCTTCCCTTAACCTAACGTGAAGCATTAGAGAAGGCATCTTTGTATTTTGTTTTGGTTTCAGGACACGAAACCAGAAAACATTTTTATTTGTTACTGTTATGACCTGTTATAGGTATAAATACTATACCTCTGCTCACAGAAGGTGCAGCTCTTGTGTTTTGGGGAAACTTACTTTAAAATCATTCTTGGGACAGTTGTTTTTCAAGGCTTGTAGCAGACAGAGTTGTTGCAGTTAAATGCATAATGGAGTTCTTCCTCTCACTTCATCAGGCTTTGGATAATGAGGCCTGTTTTGTTAAACGGCTTCTTCCTTATCTGACAGTACTTGGGAACCATTTTTAGTAGTACATCTTTGAAATATATCAGGCTAACATATGAGAGTAGAGGTCCAAACAGAGTAGCCTGTCAACAGTTTCCCTGGAAGAATGAAGATGATACACAAGCCTTGTCAGCCACATGATTCGCACGGTAGAAAGCAGTGTAATTCCAAATATATTTTTTTTTTGTTAACCTAAAAAGAAAGAATTTCAAATGTGCTCCTCTGGATATCCAGATTTTCCTTGTCATAATGTTTCTTTTCTCTTCCGTGCCATGATTCCTGTTAACTGAATCAAATCTCTATAGCTTTTCAAAGCTAAACTTTTACAGCAGCAGTAATAGCCTTGTTGCTATAATATTATCCTTTTACATAAGCTTAAGGTCCAGTTTATGACTGAAAGGGAATATCATAAACCAGTAGGTTTCTGAAGCTAATTTGCATCTAAATTAAACATTTCAGAATATGACTGTGATTTCTGAATACACACGAAGCATGCCATTTTGATTCCTTAAAAATAAAAATGCATACATTAATAAGAATAATATGATTTATATAATTTTTTTTGTCTTACTGATTTCTGTTCATTTGAGGTTGTTTGTTTTGTTTCGGTTTTTTTTGAAAGCTTGTGTCAATGTCTGATTATTTCTCCTGTGATGTGGACCAGGATATGACAAAGTCTTACTTATTTCCATCAGTGTTAATAGAGGACTCTTGAGTTAAGTGCTGGCTGAAGCCCAACACTGTAGGCTGTTAGTATCTAGGGTTATGTTATTATTATTGGGAGTGAAAGAGAGCAAATGGAGGGGAGGAAATTTTTATATATTTGATATATGGATTTTTTTTTTAATACTTTCTACTATATCAAATTGTATTTAACACTATCCCCTTACTCTTTGCTTGAGATGGACTGCTTGGTGAGCTGGAAGCTGTTTCTCCATCATTGCCTTTGTCTTTCCTGGAAGTAAAATTCTTATCATACTAGAAATGAGGTAAGTGAGCAGAACCTGATACTAGCAATTTGCATGTTAGTTTGTATCTAATTACTGGAATTTCAGTATTCATGCTAAAAGCATGAGATGATAATAAGAAAAATATGTATATAAAACCTGGGCTGAAGGACAGGAGATATTTTTAGATGAGTAGATTTGGCTTTTAACAGGGAAGAAAGAACCCACCAGATTTATTTTTGGTGAGAGTATAAATGCAGAGTCATGCATTTTTTGGGTCGAATTAAAAAGGAAAATCTTGAATTTAAAGGTGATTCATTGTATCATCTGGTGAAATACCAGGCAGAAGAATGAACAGACACAGCAAACAGGTTAGACCGGTGCCTTCCCACAATCCAGTGGTCATGATGAGGCCAAGATAGGCATGGTGACCTGCTGCAGGCAGGGCAGGGAAAGCTGTGGGAAGGAAGGAATGTCAGAGTCGGGCAGTTGTGTATTCTCACCCCCATTCCTCCCCCCCATGTGCTACTCAGTGGAGAGAGGAGTTAAGAATTAAGGAGAGAAACTGGGCCAGGGAAGAACCACTGGGTGGGTGTAAGTTTTTTCTGTGTTTCTTACCATCCAGCCCTATTCTACTTGGCACTAAATTGGATTAACTTTCCACAAATTGAGTCGGTTTTGCCCATGGAAGGGACTAGTAAGTGGTCTCCCTGTCTCTATCTGCACCTATCAACTTTTCCTTGTTGTTTTCTCTCCATCTTCTTGAGGGGGAGGGAGAGGGTGTCTGGTGGGTGGCTGCCTGCTGTCCATGATCACAGGCAATCTTAGAAAAAGATGTTTTTCATCCCAGTTGTTTTGTTTTCAAAGGAAGTTTGTGGCTGCTTCAAGGGAGAAGTAGCATCTTCAGAACCTTTGGAGCTTGAGGTGTGTTTTTACAGGAATAAGTAAATCCTGACTGATGAAATGTGAAATGATGTCTGGTATGTTCCGACTCATGCTGTTGCTAACCATTACTTTTCCCTGTAAAAGCTATGGCATCCCAGCTCCTGGTCTCCCCTGTGCCAGTGAAGGAGCAGACCATCTCTGGTGCACAGATGAAATCTTCATCCTGGTCCTAGCTGCAGGGACTGCAGGTGAGCTGGAACCTCCCAGTCTTCTCTCCTTGTCCTCTTTCTCTCTCCTCTGCCACCCCAGGCCATCTGGCAGGGGTGGTGGCTCACCTCTTGGCACAGTCAGAGGTCTTCTCCCTCATCCTGAAACCCTCAAAACCTTTCCACTGTTAACCTCCCTGTACCTGCCCTCCTCAAATCCTCAAAGCTATTTCCACTGAGTGTCGCCTCAAAAAGATCACTGAAAGCTGAGGACAAGCTGCCGTTCCCATAAATCTCTGGAAGGTTTTTCTGTACTGCTACATGTGTCTGTGCTGCTCATTACTTGGTGCCCCCAGGGGTGCCTGTGTCTCTGGCTGTAATAATAACACAGGCCATCTGCAATCATTTTGGCTGCTGGGCTTTTGAGCCCGTGTTAAAACTACTTTTCGCGTGAGCCTTTCCGTGTATCACTGACAAGCTGCTTGCACACACATACATTTGGGGACTTTTTTCAAAGTTTTCAAAGGAAGAAAAAAGTACTTCCGTGGGCAAATAAGTTAAAGTTCTTGGAAAAATCTGTTTCTTGAGTTAATAATATGAAGCCTAGTTATCTAAGAGACATGTAGTTCAGCTGGCATTTACCAGTGAAGCAACAGAAAATGCCTTCAATTTAAAATTGCTGAATCTCAGTCCTGTATTAACAACATAAACACAGGGATTAGTATCAGCAAACTTACTGCTAATGTCACTGAGTGAATAAAATATAATATCTGTGACATACAAGTAATAAGGGAAAGCAACACAATCAGAAGAAAAATAACACTGTATAAGGAGTTTACTTTTGGACCTGTGGTCAGGTCAATATACATCAGTTTGGCTATGTTGTTTTGTAAAAGCGAAAGAAGTGCAGCATAGTAACTGTTCTGTTTTCTTTTTATGAGGAGGTCAGTATTTTTCAGGGAAACTTGAAAAAGGAAAGATAAGCCATGTACTGAAAATCTTGTGTCCTTAATGTTGTCAATAGAGATGCAGGTACTAAGGAAATAGGTACATTTTTTGAGAGCTTTATTTCTGTATTACTTTTCACGTTCCAAGTGTCCAACAGAATTTTGTTCATGGCAGTTTCTGAGGCAAGA
This sequence comes from Pipra filicauda, assembly GCF_003945595.2. Taxonomy (NCBI): domain Eukaryota; kingdom Metazoa; phylum Chordata; class Aves; order Passeriformes; family Pipridae; genus Pipra; species Pipra filicauda. Next base: position 1,122,499 of record NW_024104361.1, read on the forward strand.
GGTACTGGGGTAAGGTTTCCAAGGAGAAAGTCTGGTGCAACAGAGGGAGAAGGGGTTTGATCTGAGCTTCAAAATGTGTCCCTGAAAAGGATGAACACAAAGTGATTAAAGCTTTAAGAATTATGCTTACTTGCTGCCAAAATCTTGTGCTCGGGCTGTTTGAATGTGCATTGATTGCGTCTGCTTCCCTTCTCCTCTTTCCTAGACTTTTAAGTGTTAAAAGTGGGAATGAGTCACTCCTGTTCTCCCCTTTCCATGCTGTTTTTCCTGTTATCGAACTGGCTTCTGTAGCAAAATGTAAGCAAATCATCTGAAACTCTGTCTCACACATGGTTACAGAGCCTCGTGTGTGAGTTAAAGGTCATTTATACCATCCTCTTTCCTTCTTGTTTGTGGATATCTCAGAATCTTATATCTACTAAGACCCTGAATAGCTCTCAGATCCAACCTGTTGAAGTGTGGTCTGTCAGTTTGGGGAAAAAGGCTTAAAAATTCAACTGAGGCACCCGGTGCAGTGCCTCACTTCCAGAGTGTAGAAAGACACTGCGGATAAATAATCAAAAATTAGAGCTTAACAAAAACTAATGTCACTACAACATACTTAGAAATAAACAATAGAGCTTCACATGTGATTGGTTTTGGTGGGGTTTTGACATTTGTGTTTGGTGAGGAAGTTTTTTTTCTCAAGGAGTGTTCATGTAGGTAACCCAGAGGGAGAAATCTGATTGTATTATGACTTGAAAAGGGGAGAATTCATGCTTTTATAATAAAGCTTAAGAAGATGTATCCAGACTGTATACAGAAGCAGAACTGGATGCTTTTTGGAAACACAAGGTGACAAAATCATATTGCATAAGTGTGCTTCTTGCAAGACAAGTTTCCTTAGTTTTCCTAAGTGGATGGAAACAGCATGCTGGGTGAGCCGCAGGGGCATTTGTTCCACACAACTCTGAAAACGCCATTCCTTGAAACAGAAACAACGTATATTGCCTGACAATCTTTTACTCAATTGAGCTATTTGCCATGGGACATCAGGGCTGTGTGCTGCTCGCCTAAACCTTGCTAATCTGCCTTTTAATTCCAAGATGGAATATCTATATAGTGTATGTATTTGCATATGTCTGTGCAGGCAGAGTTAAAGACATTTAGGCGAAGAAATGGAGGCAAATGTCACAATTCAATCCATATCCAATGTTAAAAATGCTTCCTTAATTGCAGGCTGAAAACACAGAATCTTGAAATGGTTTGGGTTGGAAGGCACCTTAAAGTTCATTTTGTTCCAAAGACCTACCATGGGCAGGGACACCTTTCAATAGCCCAGGTTGCTCCAACCCAGTCTTGAACACTTCCAGGGATGGGGCAGCCACAGCTTCTCTGGGCAACATTTGCCAAGACCTCAATATTCTCACAGGAAAGAACTTTTTTCTAATATCCAATCCATCTTTCTTTCAGTTTAATACCATCCCCCCCATTATCCTCTCACTACATGCTCTTCTAAATGGTCTCTCTTGATATTTGTTGTTCAGGTCCCTCTGCATGCAGTGTCCTTCAGGCCTAAACCATGCATAAATATAATCAGCATAGGAGTAGTAAGCAAACTGTGAGTTCCTGCTTGTTGTTTTTTAAATCTACTTATTAATAACCAAGCTTTTCAAAGGAGAAATATGTCCTTCGACCCTTGATTTTTATAATGAAAATTAGCTCTTTTGTTTTCATACACTATCAACGTGGTTAGTACTGTCCAAAATGATGTAGAGACCAAATGGATCTATGTGTGCACAGAAAAGTTTATAACCTGAATGTAGTGTTTGTAAAGGTTTTTAAGCCCAGTTAATTTTTTCCAGTAGGTCCCTAAGAACTGAAAGTATTTTATGCTACATATAGGAATGTATTATTAATTACCATTGCTAATGTGCCCAAAAGGCAAATTAGGTGGTCTGACTGTGCTTTTTCAGAGGCAACTGTATTGATTGTTCTTTTTCTTTCTCTTCCCTGGTAAAAATATTTTTCTAGAATGAATGTAACCTTCTAAGAGATTAATCTGTGTTTTAGCATGGTATCCTTTACAAAGTCTCTTCTAATCTCTAAGACATCATTGATGTGAGTGGAGGGGAGGAACACACACACACTTTTTTTAAATTTTTTTTACTCCAGGCAGGTATGTATGGATAAGTTGAAGAAAGGGCAATGCTTTTTACTGGGAAGGATCTTTGTAATGGAAATATATATAAACACAAGGATTTTTTTTTTTTTTTTAATATCAAACCCTTGATCTTGACAGAAATAGTGAAAAGTGCAGAAAAATGCAAAATTTGCAGAATCCACACCTTTTTAGGTCGATTACTTTCTGATGTCATTGAAACAGTGAAGTATGAATAATACTTGATACAAAGCTATGAATATCTCCTGTTCATAAAAGCCTGTGCAGTGTTTCCTAGCTTTGAAGAAAGCAGATTTCTAACAGTCATATGGGGTTTCAAGACATCATCTCTTTTCAGTGCTATCAGACTAGAAGACATCAGTTAACACTTTGCCTCTGATGTTCAAAATTTCGTGAGGGAAGGAAACTGAAGGACTACCAGAGAAACCTTTGTGCTCTTTGTGTCATATGTATTTACTATTTTTTCAAGTTTGCCATTCCCAAGTCTCTTTGCCCAAGCTCTTTCTACTATATCCGTTTCTGTGATGATTTATGGTGCTACCACTGTCTTCAGGGTCAAGGTAAATGATCAAATCATCTCCATCTCTAGTGTTTTTCTTTCCTCATAGCAGGAAATTAAAGAGTGCCAGACCTCGCAGTTCTCTGTATTATTAAAATGTTAGCAGGGACATTTTTGTCTTAATTTTTGTCTCTGGGCTTACCCTGCATCAGGGAGTAGGCCCTGCCAATGAATTGATATGACTTTGCTGCTTAGGATACAAGCAGCTGTCTGAAAAAAAGCCATGCAGTGGCAAGTGGCAAAAGGGGGCTTTTTTATTTATCGGTCCAAGATGTAATGTGCACCCCAGATTGTCACAATATGCTGAGTAAAATAAATTTACATTCTTCAGTCAAATTTCTTATCTGGGATCCAAACATTTCCCGTTCCAGACGTTCTATATCTATTTTTTCCACGTTATTAAACCAGTTAAGCTATGCTTTGGCTAAAACACTGGCACCAGAATATTCATACTTGCCCTTATTTTGATCACAGCTCTTTCCATATGCCTATGCCCTTTCCCTTGCCTCGTGCCAGTGGTGGTGTTCTCCACTCTTTCCTTAGCTTTTTCTTCATATCCCTCTTTCCTGTCTCACCAGGAACTACCTTCATCTGGACACCTTTCTGCAAGCTCATGGTAAGCCACCCTGCATCATTCAAATCCATCCTGGAAATGTCTCCCTGCAGTTAGTGGGAAGGAATGGGGACAAAATGAAATTGGCCAGAACCAGGAGATGGGCCACAAAGTCGTTCCTGAATACTGCTAACATTCATCCCTCCTTTCTATCCTTGGTACATTGTTTCTTTATGAATGTCTTTGTAATACTGTCAGAAGATCATAGAATGGTTTGGGTTGGAAGGGACCTTAAAGCTCATCTTGTTCCAAACCCCTACCGTGGGCAGGGACACCTTCCACTAGAGTAGGTTTCTCAGAGCCCCACCCAAGCTGGCCACCTGTATCCAAACTAAACAGAGGGTAATTTTGGAGAAGATGACTGCATGTCATGTCATGTATTATCATGTCACTCAACTGAGAGCTGTGGTCCCCTCAGTAATACCTTAATGAGCTGTTCCGGGAGGGATACGGAAATTAAACAGTTCCCCCTGAACCCCATGACAGAGAAGGAAAAGTTACTTTTTTTGTCCATAATTGCAGTTCCCTCTCAAACTGCCACGTAACAGAGATTAAAACACCGGGAAAAAGCAGCACTTGCAAAGACCAAGTTAAATCAACACATCCGTAATTCGTACCTGAAAAGAGGTTTTCGGGGATTTCTTCTACTCAATTACTTCAACCTTCTCCCACTGCCACCCAAACAGCAGATTTAATTTGCACTAGAGCTCCTCTGGGAAAAAAGTGTGACGTGGAAAGAGTGAATCCATACAATTTCCAAGCTGCTGAGGCCAGACCCTTCTCTCAGGGTTGCTCTGCCTCTGCTACGGGCCCTACTGCTGCCTCTGTTGGGGGTCTTCCTCTTACAGGTTTTGCTGCCTCTCACAGAAGTTATGTCAGCTCTGGTGGATTCATATTGATTTGTCTCAGTGTATTTTGAACTCACTTTGTATTTGAGATTTGTAATTGTGGCTACCAAAGAGACAGAAGGTGTCCTAGGAGCCAGCTTTATTGATCTCGTTCTTAAAAATGTCTAGGTGTGACATGAAAAAAGGTCATAATTATTTAAAATTATGTATTTTGTTTTCCATGTTTATAATGGCGGTACAACAGGCTAAATTATTATGTTTGCAGGAATTTACGACAGCAGCATTAAAGCAATAGTATTGTTCAGCTGCTTTTTGTGAAAAGAAATCCTGATTAATTTCTAATTTACAATTTCATGAAGAATTGAAATAAAAGATGCAGTTTTCTGAGCTCTAAATGCAGACACATTTTTAGAATGAGATTCGAATACGTTATAGCTACGGGATTTATACATTCTGATATATTTATGGTGATATTTGTGTCAAGGCAAATATCTTTCGTATAAAAAAAAAATCTGAATTTGCACTAGTAATTGAGGTGGAAAATTCTTAAGTAAAGATAAACCCTGATGAAACTCTCTATTTGCTCTTTCCATTACAAACTACAAAACAAATTTTTTTAGCAATATTTTAATGTTCCTGAATTTTTGAGTAATAGTTCATAAATGAATGTAGCTTTGACAGTGACTTTTATAAGATACTGTCTAGTTAATTCACAAATTAACAATGGAAAAGTAGCTATTTTTTGTCATATATGTTAGCCATCTTTGTTAGATTTCACAAAAGCTTTCCAGCCCAACATTTTTAAGTGGAATGTAAATAAGTTCATTCATCCACTGTCTCCAGTTAGAAATGTTACATGACTTTTTTTCTGGAAAAAAGCAAAAGAGGTGACAGCAGTGCTTAATTTTGCATAAATATACAACAATCTTCTATTGCAAGGTGGCTTTAGTCTCTTGCTGGAAGACTTGTCTGTTTCAGTGTCTTTAAATTTGAATCCTGTGTATTTTTGAGCCCTTTTGGAGTAATAACTGACAGCATAAACCAAAGGTCATCTTCAAAGTTAATACAGAGTAAAAATCTTTGTACCATAAAAGACAATGCTGCATCTTGAACAAATATATAGAGTTTACTGCAGTTTCCCCACAAGAATTTCTCAAAGTTTCTCAGGGGGATATAAAATGATAAATAAACTTAGCAACAATGTGCAAATAAAATAATTTCTAGTGGGGAAGCTGATATGCAGGAGTAAACAAGCTAAAGATTTCAGATTTCCAGTCATTTATGTGCAACTCGAATAAATTACCCTCTGATAAATGGAGGTGCATATTGGCTGATAAGCTCTAAGTGGTTTTTATCACTTGGGCGGCATAAAGCAAGTATAAAGCAGACATTGATGCTTAAGCTGGGTTTATGACTGTTGTGCTTTGCCAGCACGGAAAAAAGAAACGCAAATAAAGGGCCTGCTGGCCTCATCTGTTTCTGCAGTTGATTGCTCAAGATAAAGTGCATCAAATTAGGTATAACTAATTTAATCTGCTTAATGTAGGGAAAAAAGATAAGATTGTGGCAGCTCCTTTTCCTTGCAGTGGTGTTCCATATCAGATGTGTCTTGGTTAACAAATACAGACTGCTCCTTGGAGAAACTAAGGTGTGATTTGAAGGTGTTAATAGCGGGTCTGTGAGCTCCCAGGATGAAGATATCGACTGGGCAAACTTTCGGGGGTGTCCTTGATGATAAGGAAGTCAGTACCAGCCCTAATGGAGAAAACAAAGGCAGGCTGTAAAGTTGGTAGGCCTGGGATGTGGGAACTGCAGTAAGGCCTTGAGCTGTTGCTTGCTTACCTAAAATAAGGATACTTCTTGCTGCTAGCAAGGGGTATAAAAAAGCAGATGAGAAAATAAAGACAGAAGACATATTTTCTGCACATAACTGACTCCTTGTATCTTTATCGGCCGTCACGACTCTACACTGAGATTAATTCTTTTTTTAATTAATTGCAGCAGCTCCAAATAAATGTGAGATCCTCCGTCAGCTTTAGAGTAACATTTGAATCGCTTTCTTTTGAATCATTTTCTTTTTTTCCAGCAGCACATAACCAGGGTTCACCTAAAAAAAGTCCACCAATATTTTACCGTCCAGTGTTACAAAATCATAGGTAGTGCTGAATTGGTTGTTTTCATGGTGAGAAAAATCTGCTGTCATCAGGCAGGAAATAAAATTAACTCCAGCATGTGTTCATGTTTCACTGCCAGCACATGCTAGAGATGTGATTAATAATTCAACACTGCACCCATTAACCTGGAAGACAAGAAACAGTCCTCCAGTGTATGCTCTGGGACTGAGGGAGGCTTTTCTGAAGGAATTTTAGCTGAAGGCTCCTCTAACTGTCTTAGAAATATAAAGCCATTTGAAGGCAATTATTCTGTATAGTCCAGGGCTGAGTTCTGCCCTGCAGGAATATATTTTGATGCTTGCAAAATGATAACAACCTTTTGCTTTATGATATACCAGGTAATTATAAGACATATGTTGTTACTTTGGCTGATGCTTCTAGAGAGACCTTCTGCCAGTTTGGTAAATGAACTGAAAAGTTGGTGTACATGTTGCAATCAGGTTTTCACAGAAGGAGAGTATACTGAAAACTGCTGAAGGTGGTAAATTTGCTCACAGTTTATTTGGATTATTTAAAAGGCTGAAAACATATGATTTTGTTATAATTTTTGAGCAATTTCTATTACTACCCATTCTTGTGTCTCCGAGGGAGAATATATTTAGAGGCACTAGACGTGCCATAATGAATAATTTGTTAGATACAATTATTTTCTTGCATTGTTTCAAATTAAGGCCTTTCTCCATTGCAGAGTTTATGGGATTGTGATACTCTGTTAGAGTGGTGCTGGATTCAGATGTGTTGCCTGATTCTGGAAGAGAGACCGATGAGATTATTGTTTGCATCCAGCTGTTAGCTTTACTTAGGGGAAACAGGACTTGCTACTGGGGATTTGTGGACATTGAGTTTACAGGGAAGTAATGTATCATTCAATTAAAACTTTGTATGGGATATACTGGGTGAGGATATGTGCTTACGTACGTCAGGATATTATCCCTCTGGAAGGAACAGTGCAGTGAATTTGCTGCCTTTGATTGACTAAGATGTAGCTCTGACCGTCTCAGAAGAGGACAGAGAGTATTTGAGAATTTAGTAGCACGTTTTTGGTTTGTCAGACTGAAATATACAGGTGTCTGCTTTTTCTCAAGAAAAGAAGAATTACTGTTTGCCTGGAGGAGTGATAAGCACATACAGAGGAACAAATTCGTTCTGAAATCATTCAGTTGACTTCAGCTAAATGGTTCAAGGATGAATTTCAGTTGTCCTTGCTTACTCCTCTCTATCTTTTACCCCATCCCAGCTTTTCTCATGTACAGCAGCGTACAACACCACTCAGCATGGCTGACTGGCAGGTAGGTGGGGTTGACTTTGGAGCACCTGTCAGTAGATGCAAAATTTTCTGCCCTTTTGTGGCAAGCAGCTATGCATAAATCTATGGTCCCCTGTGAGAATGTGTGCAGAATCAGGAGAAAAAGACTTCTCGTTTTTTTGGTCCAGTAACCGTTGAAGTAGTGGGGAGAACACAGAGAATTAGATTACTAGGAGAAATCAGAATAGTATTTTTTGCTGCAATGTGCGTTAACCCTCAGAAAAATCAAAATCACATGATGGGAGATGGAGGGTAGGAAGTGCAGACTCTTCTGAGAAGGCCAGATTTTGGAGATACAGTCATACAGAGCATCTGCATGTGAGCTCTGGGTTCCTTCTTCATCTACTTCTGGAGTTCTGGGGTTTTTCCACCCTAAAAGTGCTGTCAAGAAGAGTAACTCTGTGCAACAGATTGGAAGAATAATAAACAGTTTACAAAGTGGGCAGTTAGTTGTCTAACCTGTGTAGACATGCACGTGATTATCTGTAGGTAAAGGATCGCAAATAAACTCTTTTCATTCCAGACAAATAAAGGTGGTATTTTCTGCAGAGTTACATTCATTAGGTAGAGTCAGATTTTCTGACAGGGAATCAGGAGAAACAAAAACCTTCCTGTAATATTATGTCAAAAGGCTTATTGTGATTCATAAGAGAGGTTTAGATGTTACCCTGGCTTATGGCAGGTTATTGTCTTTTCCTTTTGGTGAAATACAGCTGTGGAATGTAATTACTATGTTAGTGATGTACCTGATCCTGTAGTTGTCTTTTTCCCTTGAAATATCTTATGTGAGCTAAAATGTCCTGTTGTAATAATGACCCATTGCAGTAATAAAGTTGTCAAGCCAGGTACGATTGACCATCTTGTATTCTTGTAACTGTCCTTTTCATATCATATTATTCTGACTTTATTACGGTGGTGCGTCTTGTTTATGAGGACACCATAAAATTTGGAGGCAGTTGCAGCTTATTTACCTTTCCCCATTCATCAGTGGGAGCTGTTTTTCCTTCCTCTTCCAATGTTGTAATTTGTTGAACAATAAGTTCTTTTATTATTATTTTGATGTTATTTGAACAGAGATAGGGTTTAGTAAAAAATATAGACCTAACGTTTATGAAATAAATTTTTAGACTCTGTGCCAGGCTTCTTTCCAAGGGTTATTGGAAGAGATTGCCCAGAGAAGTTGTGGATGTCCTGTCCCTAGAAGCTGTTCTTCTGCTGTTTTCGGCAGCAAAAGACATGAAATTCAAGTCTTCCACAACCTGTGTAAGTGTGGGCTCACCACTGAACAGGAGAGTAAAGCACCTTCTGCTTCAGCTCTGATTTTTTGTTTCCCCCAGCTGAAGTATTGAACCAATATTAACAGATTTTCGAATAGTTTTGTGGTGATAAAACTCGTGTTTGCGGAAGACTATTTTCACCGAAAAAGTTCACATGGGTCTAATCTCTAGGACATGAGGCCACACAGGATAGCCAACAGGTAATCAAGGGCAGGAAATGCAAAGTTAGGATTGGTAATGAAAAAACCATCTCTATTTGGTGCTGTTTTCTTATAGCTTGACAAGTCAGTAAATTAATTATTTGCTTGTGACTACATTGCATTGTATCATTTTACAGTTGTCAAGTTAGAGGACAGCTTCTTTTTGAGCTCTGTAGCTTATCCTCTGTTCTGGTTTTCAATCTGTATGAAGTATCTGAAAGCTGCTTGGCTGGTTTGGGGGACTGATTGCTCTCTGCTGTCACATGGGAAAACTCAAAATTACTTGTAATAAATAAAACCTGGTTATTATAAAGCTCAGTAACAGTATGGAGAGAGAGCAGGAACATCTCTACAGTCCTTCCCAGGACTCTGGGTTTCTGGTGGGCTCATTTCCTCAGGCACAGTGTCACCCTTTGCCAGCCTAGTAAACACTATTTGTAACCACAGCTATGATTCACTACCCAAGGGAATGTGGTCACTTGCTTTTATGTACCAATATATAATTTCTGTATATTTGTTTTGTACTCTAGCTCTTCCCTATGGTTTTGTTTTTATGCTCTGAAATACTCTTTGAAGAGCTACAGGTCCTTATTTAAGCTGTCTCTAAAGAACTTCCCAAGTTTTGTTAAAAAAAGCTATTTGGAACATTTTCTCCTCAGTTTGCTTTTGTGTTTCTTGGGTTGTGACCAGCGCTAAGTCAGTGTCGAGATTGCAAGAAGGGAACAGAAGGAGTAGCCCTTCCTTCCTATCACCACTGGGTCCCAGGGTAGTTAATCTGGCCCTTCAGCCCTGAGCGGTGAAGGAGTGTGGAAATGAACATTTTCAACACCCTGAAAAGATTGTAAAAAGAAGAAGAAAAAGAAAAAGGAAAAAAAGAAACAACTGTAAGTCCTGGGGAGGAGGTTCCACTGTGGTGCCTCATGAAAGAGTAGGTTACTACAACGAAGGTACCCCTTGGATTTGCATCTCCTGTCTGTCTTTGTGGGTCTTGGTAGCACTGTTGGGGAAGAAATCTGTGCTGGGAGCTGCCTGATGGTGACTCCCATCGAAGATGCAGAAAACCTCCTTTCCCTGCAAATGGAAGAAACTGTTTTTAGGGACTTGTATTGGTTTGGCTGTGGAAAGTGAGTCAGGTTTGGGAATGGAAGTATCCTCCAGTCTCCTAAGGTCCCCTTCTTTGGCAGTGAAGCCCACTTCCCTGTATATTCCAGTAAGGAGGAAGGAAGGGAAAACTCCATAAAATAAATTATTTGTATCTGTGTCACATATGGTTATATGAATTCTAAAAGTTAACTTTCTCCTTATAGCTAGTTGGCAATTTATTAATAGAAGTTCCTCAGGGGAGTAAATTTAATAGAAACGTTAACTAATATCAGGAGCACATTAGGAGGAATTCTACAGGTAGTACAACTCTGATCATAACAACATTTATAAAAAATTCCCTTAAGTTGTTCATATGATATGTTCTTAATTATCAGAGCCTGATTGGCAAGTTTAGATAAATCAGAGTTGAGATTTTTCGAACAGTAACAGTACAGGTTTCTCAGGTGACCTTGTTGAAACTGAAAAAGCAAAGATGACTTAAACCATTTTGAGGGCTGTCAGAATGAAAATGAATAATTTAAATTCAGTTTAGTTGAAACCATTGTTATCTTTACATAATTAGTTTGGTGTCATTTCGCTGTATTTCTACAGTGATGTATTTAATTGCAGCTCTGGACACATAATCACAGGAGTGACTTTTAGGAAGTTGATTTATTTTGACAGAATTGCAGAATCATAGAATAATTTAGAAGGAAAGAAACCTTGGGTAATTTTCTTGTCCCACCTTGTGCTTAAAGAAGGGGTGACTTCAGCATTAGATTAGATAGTTTGTGGTCATATTTTGTTGAGTTTTGAGCATCTCCCAAGCATGGGGATTGCACAGCCCATCTGGGCACTTTCACACAGTTTGAGTAATTCAAGCAGAACCATATTTCCTAATACCTGATCAGAATTTCCCTCACTTCATCCTGTTGCCTTTGGTCCTTTCTGAAAAAAGCTTGTGTCCTCCCTTCCTGTTGCCCACTTTAATGTCTCAGGGCCTTCCACCTGCCCCTTAAGGAGAGCATGACCAGTGCTTTGTGCTTCTCAACTCTGGAACTGTGCCAGTATTGACAGCTTTATATCACACAACTCAGTCCATCTTAACTGGCCTGTTTGAATGAGAGTTAAACTCCTTGAAGTTCCAATCTGATAAAAAAAATAAAAACTTCAAGAGAATAACAGTTCTTCTCCTCAAATCAATAATGCTGCTTTTTGGGTGATTGCAAAACAGAAAGGGAGAGAAACCTCGGATCACCTTCAGTCATCCTTTTTGTCTTACACATCTGATCTTCAGAGCAGGGCAGCTGGTTAGGTGCCTTACATCTAGCCATCCTGGATGCTACTGGTACATGGAAAAAAAGTAAAATTCTTCTGTGGTACAGGCTTAGGAACTTCCAGCTCTGTGGACGAGGTGCCTTTGAATCTTTTTCTCTCCACGTTTTAACAAATGGGTGCAAACCCCTCAAGTTTCTGCATTAAAAATAAGAAGCTACAAAAAAGGAGAGGACGATGAAGACAATTGGAGAAAAATATTGGGAAAAATTTTAGAGGAAAAATGAAGGCAGAAGGCTAGTCAAGAATAACGTAGTCATGACTCCGCTTGCCTTGTGGGACATGGCCAGTTAAGATTAAGGTATGGGTTGAAGGTCACAGCACCTGTAACAGGAAGCATAAAGGATGCTTCCTTCCTTCTCCCCTCTCACTCTCTCTCGCTCTCTCTCTCCATTTTTTTCTGACAGAGACACTGAACAAATAAAGCAGTTGTCATAACTGGATGATTTCTTTAGACTTGACTAAAGAGTTCAAGCCATCTGTGATCCCATCAGGGGAGTAATGGGCAGGAGAGTGCTATTTTATTGTGTGTATTCAACTTAAAAAATTGAACAGACGAGAGAAATATGTATTTTCTTACAGTTCTATCTCGGCAGAGGTAGGCTATCATTTTTGCATGTTCTACAGATTTTTTTATTTTAGAAGAATATAGCAAGAATGGAAGAACTCTTTTTATAAAATTATTGGGCAGAAAACCTTTTTCATTGAAATGAGCAGCTATCGCTCGCAGTCCTGGGCGAGTGTGGGATAATAAAATGCTACAGCAAGATTTGAAACAGGGCTGAGAAGTCATGAAGACAGAGAACACCTCAGATCTTAGGCACAACGCAAATATAGTGACAGCTGAACAAAAAGTTATGCCAAAAGTAGTATTGCCGTGTCATTGAGTCCTTGTGTGTTGGCAGCTCTAGAAATGGAGGGGTCTGCTGAGAAGAGGGTGTTTTGTATTATCTCTGTCCTGCCATCAGCTGGGTTATATATCATCCAAATACATGTTTGTGCATGTGTGTGTCGTGAGTAACAGTGGTTCTTCCATATAAACCAATGACTTCTCCGTTTTTTTGTAATTAAGAGCAACTTGACACGGAAAACCTTAACTTTGGCACACAGCAACTCAGATGAGACCTGTAGCAGGCATTAGAGGATTGATAAACTGCTGTGGCTTTCCATGCTCTGCCCATTTATCTGAACAGTGGAATCCAGAGGTGGATGGGCTTGAAAAGATTTTCTCAAAAAATTCCTTGTAACACAGGCCTCAGAAACTTCCTAGGCTCCTTTATTTTGAAAACTGTCTTTGCAACGTGACCCTGCACATCTTTTATTTTTTTCAATGTCTTTTCTAAATCTCTAAAGCATATCACTGAGTTTGAGTGCTGTTTTTGTGATGCTTTTGGGTAGATATCTGTGATGCTCCCAAAGACATACTACCTAAGGTTTCTGTATTGACAGACCTCACTCAAGACTTGGAACTTTAGTATTTGGAATTTAGGCTGTCTCCTTATGTCTGGTTTGGCTAAGATGTCAGTGTGCTAAGCCGTTCCCTTGCTCGAGCCTCTCTATTACTGTTTTGTGTTTAATAACAGCACTATTTCTTATTTCTAACCTGACATTTTTAACATTAACTTTCTTGTACACAGCTGTCTCTTTTCAATTTACATTGGATTGTACTAGTAATAACTTACTTGTCTCTGCTAATTGGGCCAAACTCTTCAACTAGCTACTCTTAATCTTAAAGAATTTTATGGTTTTTTATTATATTTATTAAAATATGCTGTGCTGATGCAAATTAGATATTCATTTAGTGTGATGGGGAAGGACAAATTTATGCAGAGTCCTATATGTGAACTGGACAGAAATTTTAATTTGGTCCTGTTCCCCCTCCTCATATACACAACCTGTCTTCACTGAATAGCTGAATTTGGACAAAACAGTTTTGTTTCATGATTTCCAGAATGGATTGTGTGTAACTGCATTTGCAGAAATGTGACTGTAGAAACTCATCTGCTTTTTGCTTGTAGATAGTGATTTAGCATTCGTGGATCAACACATATTTAGACACTAAGATGTCACATTATATAATTTTTTACTGCTTAAAGAAGTGAACATTGCTCCAGAAGACACTCTGTTGATTTAAATGGGCATTTTAGCTTGAAAGCATCTCTTTGAGAGGACTGCCCAGGTCCATCTGCCCACGTAAGTCAGTGGGAGAGAGAAGAGCTTATTTTGTTCTTTCTGCATCTCTCTTCTTCTCTGCATCTATTTTTAGACAGATTCTAAAAGTAGAATTGTGTGCTGCAGCCAGTTGCCCGTTCAGGCCGTGGCACATGTTCTGCAGCGATTCCTTGTGCCTGCAAAAGGGCTGACTGAGTGAGAGACATCCCAGGCACGAGGGATTTATGCCACGTGAGCACGGCTTAGACTTTAGAACATACCGGCAGATTCGGCCATCAAATTTTCATGTTATCCCATTGTTCACTTTTTGCCAGGCTTCCTCAGCCAACAGTAGATTCACAGGTGGGCCAAAATTCTTTCATTTTGGCAGTGTGTGAACGCAGTCTCTGTGTCTCATTTTGTCTCTGGCTCCTGCCATTAGTGGCAGCCTGACTCAGTGCAGGATGATGGTTGATAGCAGCAGAGAAGTGGTGGTCAGCAGCTGAATACACAGCCCTGTGCTGTAGAAGATACTCTCTTCCATTGTATCAAAATTTGAAAGGCACTGGGGGAACTGGGAAAGCTCTGCCTGTGTGCTCAACCTCTAGGAGCTACTACCGTTCTGTCACATTGCATCTGTTGAGCTGCTTTCTCAGTTAAATGACTTAAGCAAAACTGTCTTTTTAAACTCTATCCCGCCTGAGTCAGAATGGTTTTGTAATATTTTCTGTTGTTCCATGGGGAGAAGTAAACAGGTGGGCTTACCTACATAAGAAAAGATGTTTGTACGGACTCCCATGCTAAATATCTGAGCTTGCTCTTTCTGGCTCTACAGACAAACACGTTCCTTGCTGTCTTCTCTTGCCTCGTCTCCCCTTGATGGAAGGCTGTGTCCTTTACCTGAGACAATTTATCTTAGGAGAAAAAGGCAGTGAGCTGAAAGGGTAAGTGAAGACAAATGTGGAAGTCTGTGTTGTGTGGCCAGGCACACTGTGTGCTTTTTGCCAAGAGGTGTGCACACAGAAGGGAGGACAGGACCAGTCTGTCTTGAATATATTGAAGGCAGACCCAGATACAGCAACCTATACACACAAAAGCAAGGCCAAATGTGTATGAAATTTAATGAGGTAACTGTTGTGTGAAGTACTGGTAAGTTTGAGAGCATTTCTGATGAACTAGAGTGCAGAATACACAAGATACCCATGTACCCACAAGATATCACATGGGGGTGATACAGACAGGGAAATACCTGAAAGACATCATGTGAGGAGCTTACATTTTACTGATCTTGGGTCACGGAATCACAGAATCAATGAGGTTGGAAAAGACCTCTGAGATCATTGAGTCCAACCTATGACCTAACACCACCTTGTCAACTAGACCATGGCATTAATGCCCCATCCAGTCTTTCCTTAAACAACTCCAGGGACAGGGACTCCACAACCTCCCTGAGCAGCCCATTTCAATGCTCAATCACCCTTTCTGTGAAGAACTTCTTCCTAATGTTCAACCTAAACCTCCCCTGGTGCAGTTTAAGACTGTGTGGATACCCTAGGTCTGTACCTAGACCACCGATAACGCAATCAACCAATGAAAAATGTTGATGAGAGACTTTTGATAGAGACACCCTTCATTTTTCTTCTGGTTCTGGCATACAAAGAAGTGATTAAATGTCTATAGAGAAGAATCCAGGACTGATTTTGGGCTACTGGAGTCACTGTGTGCACTTTGAGCCCCTTCTATAGGGTAAGCCACCATCTCTGTTACCTGCAAATTTAATTGTATTTACCAAGTTAAACATTTTCACATGTGCAATGATAGCTTTTTTCAAGCAGCAAGCAGTGACTAGACAGAGGGTAATTCCACGTATGCACATTTTACGTTCTTTTTTAAGCTGTTTTTTGGACGTGTGCAAGTGCCTGGCAGGTGGAATGTGCACTGGCAGCAATTCGGGGCTTTGCGCAATCAGCCCCTGGGCCAGGTGAGTCTGCAGGGTTTGTTGTGCTGAGATACTTGCATTCCTGAAGCTTTCCTAGCAGGAATAAACAATGTAAACAGTATTATAGCGATTTATGGAGTAAGCCAGGAACCCTCCTGTGATAACTGAATAGCTAAAGCAATTATTCTTCTGTGCATAAATATGCAGTGCTGACCAAAGCAGTTATGCTACTTCTGAAACCTTGGGAATAAAGAAGCATTTTGCTGCTGAATAACACATACAGGGAGCCTTAAATATCTCAGCTGAAATGGTAAGAGATCTCATGCCAGTAGTCCCAGAAATAAAATAGATGGATTCCTGCTTTGAGAATTCTCTTGCGTGCTCTCAGAGACCAAATGGGTGATGTGGCGGGTGAAGGGACAGCACTAAGCACTATATTTTAAACAATAAGAGATCTTTTTTCTAAACTCTTTATAGAAAGCATATGTGCTTCTCATTTCATTATTCAGATCAGGCTTCCTGAACACAGTATTTTTGTGTGAAGAATTATTTTTCAAGATGTCATTCTGAATTACTTAAGAAGACTCTGGAACAAATTTTTTATAAAGAAGAGCCTTTATTGAATTTTAAGCTATGCTCTAGAGCATCATACATGTTCATTGCTCCCAGGGAATTTTAATTCCAAAGTCACACATTTATTTAAAATCTTGAAAAACAAAAAAGGCCTTGCTTGTATTAAATTGATCCCCACTAGATGAACTTTTTTAAGGTCTGTAAGGTTCTCACCTCTCTGTCTCCTGCTGCACAAGTACTGGCTGACACCCCCAGAGTGCATTAACCAGCTTTCAAGTAGTAACTTTGCACCTCACCTTGCTGCTTTAAATCCATATCATAAACCTCTCTCACATTTCTCTGGTGTCACGGGTGACAGCGGGTCTGTCAGCACCTTGGCACATACTGATGAAGCAATAGATGTTGACCAGATCAAAGTATACCCCTGAGATGGACTGAAAAGAGAGGACTGAAAATGGAGGCCCTGATCCTGACAACATACTGATGCACCCTGAAGAAGCTGTCCCGTGGGAACAGAGAACACTGTCTCATGAGAACAGGAGCACTGTCTCATGAGAACAAGGACCTTTTGAACGAGAGTGGTTGGGAAGAACATCAACATGAGAGAAAAATAAGAGCAGGTGCTCGGGACTGTTGTGGGAAAGAACTGGGCTGTTTTGAGAAAGAGCAAAGTTGTTGTGAGAAAGTAGAGTTTAGAAAATGCACCTATTAGCTGTAAGAATTCTGGTGTGAAAGTTTGAACTGTCCTATCCGTGTGCATTACGTGTGTTCAAAACTGTACTTAAGGGGCTGCGCAGCAGCCCCGGCTGTCCCTGCTTTTTTCTTGGAATAAACTTTGCTGGAACCTTTTTTTGTGTCGCTTTGGCCGTTCCGACACTTATCAGCGACATCTGGCGACGCCGACGTGATTGCAGCGTTGAAGATGGATTTATCTCCAATTGCGGAGCTGCCGTGACTTCCCTCCTAGAGGGGGAAAGAGCAGAGGATTTTCTCTCCTAGAGAGAAATTGGACCTGTGGGGCGAGGCACAGGGGGAACGGAGCCCGGCGAAGCTTGAGAGCGGGAAGTTCCCGCGAAATGGTCCGGACCTGAACTTTTTGACCCTCATTAGGTAAGCTAACGGGGGTGCCACCGGGGACTATATTTTAACAAGGGGACAGCACATAACGAAGGAGGAAAGTGTGGTTCTATCCACATGGAAATCCCTCTTAAACCGAAAGAATGTCAAGGTTGTTGAATTTAATTTACGACGTGTGCTGTTATAGTACTGAAAATAAGGCTTTGAAGCTACTACGTTAAGTTGCATTTCATGTGTTTGCCTAACACTTGCTCCGTGAGACTTTGAAAGATTTAGAAGAGTATGGGAGGCAACGATCTATGCAATAATTCATATAAGAACTAAAACTCTGAAACGCAGTTGCCCAGAAAGATAAGCAGGTTGCCGATGTAACAAATTGTCCTTGAACTACACCTCCAAGCAAAAAAATGCAGAAAAATTTAATAATTCACTCCCGGAGACAGAAAAGAAGTAAGGACCCCCCCTCTCCATTGCCACTGCTGCAGAAAAAGCAGTTTTCCCACCAGATAACTCCACCAAGAAAACAACTAAGAAAAGAAATTCAAATCAAGATATATAAGCGAATGAAGAGGGACAGAGATAAATTAGAACAACGGGAGCTGGGTAGAAAACAAGACAGCAAAGCCCATCCCTGTATAAGCCTTTGAACTTAAAAGTCAGCATCTACCTCCTTTTCTTGCTTCTTCGCAGCCTGAGTTACCTATTTTTTGTTCATGTACTAATTGGCTGTTTCAGTCTCACAATGTGTGTAAGATAAAACACAGAAAAATATGCAACAAATCAAGTTTGGTGTCATGGAAGCCTGAAGATGACGATCCCTACTGGGGGGGGGAAGAAAAAGGGGGGCAAAAAACTGCCTTCTGGTATTTCTGTTAATTCTTGTGTTAACTGCAGTGTCTGTGGAATGTGTTTTTTGTGAGCTCACAATATTATTGTTACTGTGTGTGTGTATGTGAAGAAACAAAGTTTTTTGCCAGGAGAAAAAGGAAAAAGGAAAGTAAAAAGCCTTCCCTTGAAAAGATTCAGCCTTGCCAGGGAAAGAAACAGAGTGTATTTCACATGATAGAGATGGTCTGTTGCTTGGTAACTAAGCAGAAACTTTATTCACTCCCTCAGAGCTGGGAGGAGAATCAAATATCCTACTTTGTAGAAATTGCAACTTTGTAACCTTCTGATTGGAGAAAGAAATTGTCTTACAATTTCATAACATAGTCTCACTAACTGTTTTCTGAAGTTGTTCATTAAAATAAGCAAACTTGTTTTAAAATACATACATAAATGTAATGGAGAAATAGAGTTTTTAAAGTAACTGCTGACAACTGTCTGTGATAAGAAAATTCCAATGCATGTGGGGGGAGCGGTTCTCCGGCAGAGCTCTAAGCACAGCTGCTCTACCTTCCCTCTCCCCCCCCTGCTCAAACAGCTCTGTAAACATTCTTTTGTTGCTTCTGTATTTTACAGTTAGCTTTAAGGTAGACTTATTTGGTGGAATACCTAGCTCAAAAATATCTTATTTGACAGGGGCAGTTTTTGCCAGAGCAAAAGGGGAAAAATAAATAAACTGTTTCTAGCTGAAAGTTTCCACCTTTGTGGAAAGAGAGATAAAATCTAAAGATATAATACAGGAAACTGCCTAACAACAGACAGTGTTTCAAGTTTAAACTGCATCTGTCCTAGTCTCTTATGCTAAGCAGCAGAGGTGTGTCCCTGTTATCAGGTGACAAGCTTAAACCAGAACTGTTGCTGCTTTGCAAGGTGTGCATTCTGGATCCCCTGGTATACTCTTATGAGCAAAACCCTAGTTTAAAGTAGCCTGAGTGAGTTTTACTGTGGCTTTATGTAAATTGCTAAAGTTGAGAGCTACTTTAAGAGTGTTAACTTCTTAAATACATCGATATAAGTTAAACTGTTACACCTATTTTGTTTAAATAAGATGTTTAAAGTTTTCAGGCATATCCCAGAAATATATATATATATATCAGTAAAAATTCAGAATTAGCTGCTTATAAATCCTAGCTGATCATATAGTTTCAGAGGCTGGGTGAGACTGCTTAAGTTTTAAAAGGACATGACTGTTGTCCAGTTTCATTTTTACATTCAGAGAGGCAGGAATCTGCCCTATGAATTTGTGAATCCTGTTCAAATCACAAGCCATGTGTGGCTTGATAATAGAAAAGTAAAAGATACAAAACTATATTTAATCCAATTATGCAACTGAGACCTTATAAAAATCAGTAATCCCATCCTCTGAAAGATTTCCATATGCTGGGATTTTGAACGGTCAATTGTTTCTTCATAATGAAAGCTGCTATTTGCTTTTATTGAAGTTACAGTGACCTTCCTGAAATTCAGTGTTTTCCTTTACAATAGGAGAGAATTTTTCTGCAGTACAATATGATAAAATGCTGCTCAAAATGATAAAAGCAAAGTAAAAGTAAATACAGAAGTTAGAGACCTAAAAAGATGAGCAAAAACTAAATGTGATTGTTCTAACCAATGTTCTTTGAGAAGCAGGATTGAAGAATGCTCCAGGAAAAAATTCATAAAACCAAGCCATATAACCTATCTCCTACAGAGAGAATTATACTGCAAAGAATCATCACTAGGCCTTCAGTTTCAAAGAAAAACTGCAAAATTACCCATGATACCCACTTAAAACTGACTGAACTATTAATAACAAATTTGTGAGTTTTTTATTAAAGGTGAAGAACAACTAAAAGAAGCAGATGAACAAGAGCTGAGAGTCAATTACGTCCCAGACATCAGAGACGACTTGGACTGACTTCTCACAGAAGACCCTGAATTTCAAGCTGTATTAGCAGACTGTAATAATGATTTATCTATTCATTTTTCTAGGTACCGACTATAGACAGAAATCATGTGTTGCTGCCAATCACACATTACTCATGCAACTCAGACATTGCTTTAATTCTCCACAATTTAGGAAGTTTTGAAAAACTGTAAAGACAAGTAATATTGTAATTTGCTGGTTTTCCAGAGCTAAAACAATTATACAGAGATTCCTAACTCACTTATAGGACAAATTGTTGTCAAGAAAACATTTTACACATCAAATGAACATTTTAAAATATAAAAAGGGGGGAAAGAGACCATGCAGGTGCATAAACAGATGCTAAATCGGAGTAGATCTCATTTAAATTTGTTAGGCCTTATGTTCCTTGTATGTATTCCTTTTCAGTTCTTCAGTTTGCTCTTCCATTTTTTCCTGAAGTTTAGTCATTTGTGCAAGGCAAGACTCTTTTGTTCTCTCTGTTTCTGCTTCTTTTAGTGCAAGCTTGGTCTGGACTTCTAAAAGCATCCTTGCACATTCTTTGTTTTTAGTATATTCTGCTTCCTGGAGCAATTGTTGATTCTCTTGGCCTAATTTTTTAAGGTTGGCAACTGCTTCTTTCAGAGAGGTATTCTCCAGTTTAAGACAGCGTATTTCTTCAGCTGTTGTCTTCTTGTAGCTTTCGAAGTCAGCAACAGTCTCTCCAAGTTTCTCCAGTGTATTCCTATGCTGCTCTTGGATTTGCAATATAGCACTCCCATGAGTTTCATTGATTTGCTCCAACTCAGCATTCTTCCCTTTCAACTTTTCTTCCATCTGTGCAAGTTCAAGACGTTGAGATTTGATTTCTTGTTCCAATTGCTTCACCAACTTTTCAGCTGTCTTCTCCTTTGCATGTAATTTATTCAACTCATTCATGGTATCATTCAGCACTTCTTCAAAAAGTCGTCTCTCCCTTGTTACCTCATCCTGCAACTCCAGTAACTTCTGCTGTGCTGATGCAGATGACTCCTTCTCTTGCTGCAGCTGAGAGACAACCTCCTCATGTTTCTGAAGCAGTTTTTGGTGTTGTTCTTCCTCCAAAGCAATTTTTTTTTTCAGGTCTTCTATTTCAGCAGTCATACTCAGGAATTTTCCTCTGGTCTCAGACAACTCTTTCTCTTTTTCTTGTTGAAGCAATTGACATTTTTCATTAAGTTCTTTCATCAGTTTACATGATTCCTCTTTTGTTTTGAGGGTACCCCTGAGGATCTCAATATCTTGGTCTTTCTTAATCAGTGTCTCCTCCATCTGAGCAATAGCTACTTTGTATTTCTCAGCTGTTTCTGCAACACTACTGAGCTCTGTGATGTATTCCGGGAGTTTTCCAGTGTCAGACTTTTCTACAACTTTCTCTCTCTCTGTAGCAGACAGTTTTTCTTCTAACTGTGCTACTTTTCCTTTTGAATGCTCTAGATTCCTTTGCACTTCCTGCAGCTTCATTTCCATGTTTTCCTGCTTTGCAAGTGCAGTCTTTTCCTTAGCATCCCTCACGTTTCTGAGCTTCATTAACTTCATGCACAGGCTGCTCATTTTCTTTTGCACACCATCTTCAGACAGCTTTGACTTCAGTAGTTCATTGCTTCTTTTTAGTTCCAGAAGCTGTTTTTTTAGGCACGCAACAGTTGCTGAAAGAGATGTTTTCTCCTGAACTGCAGCACTCAGCTTTGCTTCAGTCTTCACAAAATCCTCATCCAGAGCCTGAAGTTTTTTATCCTGCTCCCCACGCTCTCTCACTAATGCCCGAATTGTTGATCCAAGGGATGTGAATCTCCTTTTAGTTACAGGGGTGGGTGCACTCTTCTCACTGCTCAGCTTTGAGTCACTCTTGTGTCTCCTAGCCCCTTGGCATGCTTCAGAGGACAGCAAACTTCTCACTCCACCTGATGGTTTAACACCACAGGATCCTTGCAGGGGGGTACATGCGGCGCTCTGGCAGCGACACCTGCCCATCAGCACGGACGAAGAGACCATGCAGGTGCATAAACAGATGCTAAATCGGAGTAGATCTCATTTAAATTTGTTAGGCCTTATGTTCCTTGTATGTATTCCTTTTCAGGCCAGGTACAGTTGTTGGACGTGACTGCCAAAGATGACAAACTGAGAAGTACACAGTCAATAACTACTTAAAATATAAAGTGTGTAATTAAAATGTAAAAGTATAATAGAAATTCCAGCTATGTGTGAGTGAAGTGTGACTGAGGTGGCCACCAATGAATGACTGAAGAGAGATTGTGTGAGAGAGAGAAACTGTGTAGATATATATGTGTGTAGACTTAAAAAATACTTTACATGAGTGTCAAGATTTTAAAGGAATGTGTTACATGAATCTGTCGGACCATCGTGCGTCCTTATTCTAGATGGTAGATGAACTCTCTTTTTTCTTGGTGAAGTGTTGTTATCCATCCTCATTGGGAAATGCTGCATTTCTTCTTAGCTTTGAATCAGGGGTTGTCGATACTGATGCCTTGCTTGATCAGCCTGTTGCAAAGGGCCCTGCAACAGACTGTTAAGGCCATCTTTGTCGCACAAATACAAAAAAGGGTGAATTGTCACGGGTGACAGCGGGTCTGTCGGCACCTTGGCACATACTGACGAAGCAATAGATGTTGACCAGATCAAAGTATACCCCTGAGATGGACTGAAAAGAGAGGACTGAAAATGGAGGCCCTGATCCTGACAACATACTGATGCACCCTGAAGAAGCTGTCCCGTGGGAACAGAGAACACTGTCTCATGAGAACAGGAGTACTGTCTCATGAGAACA